>NC_037088.1:25316865-25916865 GCF_002994745.2 Rosa chinensis
ATCCAGGTTAAGTTGGATTCTCTAACGAAGAGGAAGGTTTTTAAGCCAGTGATACCAACACCTCCTAATATAAAACCTATTGACTAATGGGTCTTCAGCAAAAGATATGGCAATCTCGCCTTAGGCGCAATGCTTCTCACAAAACGTCCTGGAACGACTACGATGAGACATATTCTCTCATAATGGATGTCATTGCACTCCACTACCCTGTCAATTTGGTAGTTTCCGAATAACTGCAGCTTACAAGTGTGGTCACTATGTATCTCTATGGGGATCTAGATACGGAATATACATGAAGGATCATGGTGAACTTCATTTACCCAAGTCAAGTGGCTCTAGACCATGGAGCGTGTTTACAAAGAGGTTGAAACGCTCACTAAAGTGACTACTTGATTGGGAAGGGATATGCCCGTGCATTTCCATAACAAGTTTCGGATTCTATCGCAGTTTATTTTAGACATGATATTCATTGGAAGCCCTTAAAGAGTTAAGGAAAACCGCTGAAAACTTGAAATCCGAGTTTGAGATGAAGGATTTTGGGAGAACACGATTATATCTCAGTTTGGAACTTGAGCATCGTGTTGATAGATGCTTAGGCATTTTGACAAGGTCAAGCCTTCAAGCACCACCATGATCTTTCGTAGTCTTGATCCTAAAAAGGATCATCTTCATCTGAAGGATGATGACGAAGATGTGCTAGAGGCAGAAGTGTCTTACATGAGTACAATAGGCGCAGTACTTACCCCAATGCACAAGACCGGACATCTCATATGTTGTGAACTTGTTAGCTAGGTATAGCTGTGTGCCAATGCGACGCCATTGGATTGGTGGAAAAAGATATCTTCCAGTATTTGAGATGTATGATTGATATGGGCTTGTTCTATCCCTACAGAGAGATGATGGATTCAGACCCATCACACACCAGGAACGCCGCCAACACTGGCCTGCGTCCACTATCCCCATCCCAAAACTACATGTGTTTTGGAAGGTTTTGCTGATATTGGGTATCTCTCTGACCCATACAAAGGTCATTCCCAAACAGGTTAAGTGTTCACCGTGGAAAAAGACCATGATATCTTGGAGGTCTACAGAACAGACCTTAGTCGCTATATCTTCAAACCATGTAGAGATTATTGCTCTTCACGAAATGGTTAGTGAATGTTTATGCATTGGATCCATGATTATGCATGTTCGAACAATTGTGGTTTGAAGTCTACGACAGATGAGCCTACGAGCATCTAGGATAATGCTTTTCGTTTTGAACAAATGAAGCAAGGTTACATCAAAAGCGACAACACCAAGCATAATCAACAATAACAAACTCTCCTCAAGATCAAAGTGAACTAGGTTCAATCTGAGAACAGTATGGCAGACTTTCTCACTGTTGGGAACATCACGAGTATGAAAATATGTGCAAATTTGTGTGATGTTACCTATTCCCAAGATTAGGAGGTCAAGTTTTAGTAAAGGGGAAAAGTAAGAGTATCGTACCCAAGGGAATGAGTAACTCTACCCTAACTAGATTACAGCGAAAATAAAACCTAGAAAACACATGCAAGTCTATCTTTTTACAAATTAATAATCTCGGCCCTTTGGAAGTCAAAACTATCAATAATGATATTTACAATGGTAAAGTGGTGAATTTGTTGATTTTAATTTATAAAAAGTAAAATAAGTTGCACAAAAATAAACTAAGCTAATGAAAACAAAATAAATTAGAGACTTTGATCAATGAGATAAATAGGAGCATAGGTTTTTGCACCCAGCCTCCCTCATGCATATAATGTAACCCATTTTCTAATAATAACATGCTTTGATAAATTCTCCCTCGGTTTTAACTACACAAACCGAGATACCAACTAATCATGCAAACCAACCATGTCACTAGAGCAAAGCTAGATCACACAACCTTAGTCCCATTTACATTCGCTAAAACATAAAATGGCTTTGATGTCGTAAAGTCTAAGGCCTCTCGACTCTTAAACTCATGGCACCAAGCATTAATTTTAAGGTAAGGACCCAAGCAATCTAGTTTTTCCCGTAAGAATAAGCTAGATAACCATCCTATTAGCTACATGACAGGACCCGCCCCGGATTTCACCCTGAAATCCGAAAAGGCCCTGCGGGGCCCACCTTAGAAGAAATTCTACCAAAAAAATTTGACAGAACTTCCCCTAAAAATGGACAACCCAAAACCTGTAAACAAACAATTACACTTCTAAATCATCCATCCTTATTCTCCTGGAGCCACCCTGCTCCCTATATCACAACATCTCTCATATCACAAAACAATTCTGAAACTTAAGAATAGTAATCTCAAGAGATATCAGAGCAATCTATTTCTCAGGCGTACAAGAAGGTAGAATACAAGATAAACGACCAATACTTTTATAATGCGGAAGCTATGACAGCTATGCCTCAACCCCAAGTACGCTCGACCTCAAGCTAAACTGGCCTGCAAACTGGGCATTTAAAACCGAAGGGCCCAGGGGAAAACATTTAAAATCCGTTAGAGTGAGTGGACGAAAAATAAGTAATTTCAAATGAATAAGTAAAACTTAATGTTTTCCCAAGTTATTCTCTAAAACCTCGCATGCAGTAACAATCTTGAACACACTCTTAATCATCCTCTTTACTGAAATCTCAATCACGTAATAAGAACATCTTGAAGTCTCTTAAAATCTCATCCTCAATCCTTATAAAAACATCATTTTCATGAGGCTCGTTTGATGACTAGAAAGGACTGCTGTCTAGTCATCTCATGCCATCTAGGAGGGACTGCCACCCAGATGACGCATCGGAAGGGACTGCCAACCGGAATAGGAGGCGGTGGATAGATGAGACTGCCAACTAGCCACATGTAGTAGACGGGACTGCCGACTAACCACAGGTAGTAGACGGGACTGCCGACCAACTACCTCATGTCATCTGGAAGGAACTGCCAACCAGGTGACGCATCGGATGGGACTGCCAACCGAGCTGTAGTCTGGAAGGGACTGCTAACCAGACCATTACCTAGAAGGGACTGCCAACTAGGTAAGATACGCATGCGCCAAAACTGGCCTCCTTAATAAACTGAATAGCCTCCTCAGGAAACTGAAAATAACCTCTTTCAATTACTTGCTTTCGGAAAGAAACTCGGTATTACTTCAATAAATCAATAATAATTCACCGAAAGCATAACTCAGGATTAACTCACTAAATCAAACCTCAATATCTCAATAAATCCTCGAAAGCATAAAATCAAATACTCTGTAAATCAATAAATGCTTTCGGAAAGAAAACTCAATCTAACTTCAAGGTTAATAAGTGCGGAGCTCAAAGCTCAATAAATTTCGATAAAACATTCGTACTCGTGAATCCTCATAAAAACCGATATTTGAAATCCAAAATTCTCATAATATTTTCTGAATCAGTCACTTCCCGAAAATCATTTCCCAACTCAATAACTCATGAATGACTATCTCAAAAATCTACTAAAAGCCCTCGGGAAGGAATTTCAATACTAATCTCGTAATCCATAAATAAATCTCAATAAACTAAATCTCAAATATTCAAAACACAATTAAATCTCAATTGGAAGAAAATAATAATAATACTGCATGCGGAATTAATTTAAAAACAAATGTCCACTCACAGTACTATTTAGGCGACCATGCATACGAGTTCCTTCGTCGAGCAATAGCTCGGTACATCGCCCTGTACACAATTATATTCCGTGAATAACTATTCAACAATTAAATACGATTCTCAAAATCAAATCCTCATAATTACATCTCCACTTCTCCTCGGATGCAACCCAAATTATACCACTAATACCATTTCATTAATTTAAAGGTTCCAAGGCAGAACCGAGAGATATCCGACGGCCGGATTCTCGTAATTCGATAATCGAAACCCTAAACTTCAAAAATTCATAATTAATTCCAAGCTTCTCCAAAATTCACCAAATTTCATATATAAGCTCTACAATATTTATAGGATTTAATGGGCTAAAAACTGGAATTAAAACACAGCCCAACACGCCTCCACGCGCCACCCACAGTGGCGGCGCGTGGGACCCACGCGCAGGCGGCAACCACCTCCGATGGCCACCATATTTTGACAGCAGCACCTACACAACACACTGATCAATTTTCTCAACTACAACACATCCCAATTTTACCTTTAAACAGTCGAATTCAACCGGTGAAGAAAACCCAGAAAATCAAGAACCCTAGATTTTCAATTTTGCCTCTACACTTCAAATCTTGATTCGAGGCTAGGGGCGAAATGATCTCCGTGGAAAACCAAACCTTCGACGGCAAAATGGTGACCAGAGGTGGCCGGAATCGCCGGAAATCGGCAAAAATGGCTAACTGCCACCGTAGCTTCCTCCGCTCCAAATCGAGCTTCTCCGGCCAAATCACCGTAATATACCTCCACAGACGTGATAAGGGGAAGAAACCGAGCTTGGGGGTGGCCGGATTACTTTCTGGGTCGGCCGGAGGAGGAAGAAATCGGAGGGGGAAGAGATCGGGCCGAAAGGGAGGAAGGGTCGGGGAGAGAGAAGAGAAAGTTACCGGGGGCTAGGTAGATTTTCCAAAAGTGGAAATCTACCAACAGTAATTTCCATATATATATACAACTTACCATGAACAGTAAATTCTACATTTTTGGCCATAACTCTCACATACTAAGTCCAATTTTTACGCACCACATATGCACGCGCTCGGTTTAACGTCCTCTACAACTTTCATGAAGGAAATTTTCTCAAATTTTGACCCGAACAAAAAGTCAACTTTTAGGGCCCCCTAAAAGCATTGAAACGACAGTAAAAGTGAAAGTAAAAGTTGTTTACCGTCCAAATGACTAGTAACCCGGTGAATTCGGGTTCGGGACGTCACACTACACATGCTCCTTGGTTACAAAAGATTGTCAAGCTTAAGTTTCCGATTTCATAAATTCCTACAACATGCTTCTAGGTGACAAATCCAAAAACACATGTAAGAAAGCATTAAAGTAAAGTAGCTAAAAGATTCAAAACATGCATATGCATCACAAAAACATGGCATCACACTATTTTATACATGAGTTTGGCTAGGGCTAAGGCCTAGCCCCAAATTTATTCTACTCACGACACATAGTTACATAAATCAAACCCATATAATAACATCAAGCAAAAGAGAGGAAGAGTGGAAAAAGTGGTTGGTTACCAAACTCGCTCCCCTTGATGTAAAACTAGTGAGAGATGTTTCAAAGTATGGAAATTTCAGTTTTCTCAAACCTAAATTGCCACAAAGCTCTTAGAAACTTGAAGAACAAAGGCTTAAAATGATAAAACTAAGGTGTGATTGATCAAAGATGTAAAGGATCTTCGGTTTTTGGTAAAAACTCAAGACACTTTACACTTTTCTCTACACAAAAGCTAAACTAAACTACCTAAAAAATGAAGAACTATGGAAAATGGAGAGAAAAAGGAGATGAAATGGGTGAAGGAATACATGAAAAACGTCCAAAGTGAGGGGAGGGTGCTTTTATAGGCCAAAAGTGGTGAATGGAGGGTGGAGATCAAAGGAAATGAAGGGCTAGATGTGGTTGACAAATGTGTAAGCACAAAATGTGGATCTAGTTTTAATTCTACATAGAAATGACCTAGAAAGCCCATAGATATTTTGGTGGAGAAGAAAAAGTTAGGGTAAAAGGGTCATTGTGTAGAGAGAAAAAGGTAATAAATGGGAGACAAAGGTGTAAGGTGTAAGAGACCATTTGTCATTTTTCAAATTTTGAATTTCAAAATAACCTAGACCTAAAGTCTCTAACCCTAATCAGCTCTTCCTTGTCCTCCTCACATGTTCTCGGCTGAAAAATTCAGCCGGAAATGTCCGGAATCTGGCGTTGACCACCGTTGACTCATTTTTTGTCATTTTGCGCACTTTCTTCTCCTTTATTCCTTCAATTGAATCTCCACCGAGAGTTGGGAATTAGGTTTCGACTTCTTCATAACAAATGTTCTTCAATGAGTTTAGATCACCTTGGTAAATTTCATAGCTTAATTCACCGTGGTCTGGCTGGAAATGCTGCCAGAATCCATACAGGTCCCATTTTACAGTTTTCGTCTTCTAGTGCAGAAAATTGGACCGATCTTTTGAAGGCCTTCCACTCTGAACTAGCTCTTACACTCTTCATAACAAATGATCATTAGGATGTCTAGAATGTACCTGAAAAGTTTCAACTCATTTGGAGTTCATTTGGTTAGTCTGCCGCTCCTCCTTCCTTGACTAGCTCGGTTTCTCCTAGCCGGAGTAGGAAAATGTCCTAAGATTAACTTTTTGGTGCATTTCCAAGCTTCTTCATCATTTCCTAGCATGACAAGGAAAACACAATAAATATATATAAATAAACATAAAGGTTAAGCAAAAGTGCAAGATTAGGGAAATAATTACTAGGTAATTATGGACCTAACACTCACTAAGTCATTGCCTAAATTCCACTTTCGAGAAACATGTTGGTAGCATCGTTTGCGGAAGTTATCAGAACTCCAATGACTGTAGTCATCAAGGAGAGATGCAGACATCAAGGGAAGGTGTCTACATGTATAGTCTCGAAACGTGAAGGATGTGTTGTGCTCTTTTTCCCCTTCGACCGAGGTTATTTTTGTCCCACTGGTTTTGTTACTCGACAAAGTTTTAAGTGAGGCAACAAGAGAAGCACCACGTTTGGGCGACACAAGAGGGAGTGTTCAAGTAAATCCTTATTTGTGTGTCTGGCCCAAACTCTAGGTTACTTGACCTAGTGGTAATAGGGTTTAATTAGAAGAATCTAGATAGTCCTATTCAATGTATGATTATTTTTCTTTGTATGATTCGTATTCTATGCATTGTAATACTCTATATAAAGAGGCCCCAATTATCAATGAGAATACACAGTGATTTTCTCTCAATTCCCGTTTCTCTAAAACAAAAGCAAAATATTTTAAATTGTCTAATCCTATGATCAAATACTCCCAACGTCCAAAATTTGAAGAAGTATAGCATAATTAGGTTATACAGGTTCACTTCGTGTTGGCTGGTTAACCCGTCGCTGACCCATTTATTAAATAGGTCATGATGGGTTGACCCACGGCCGACCCACTTTTCAACCTGCTTTATTTCGTGCCTGTTTCGAGTCGTGTTATCAGGTCGTGTCAGAATTGACAGCCCTACTGTAAGATAAAGTTGCTTCCTTTTGTGACTTTCAATTGAAATTTAAGGTAAATCATAATTGAATTTATGTGATAATTGACTGGGAAGTGATCTAGAAGATAATGAGGTGTAGAATAATTGCTCTGGGGTGGGAGAGCTATGCATTTCATCCAAGTCCCGTTGATTGTCGTTGCTCTAAATTGATGTTAGTTTAGAAAGGACATTGAATTGCAGATGTAATAACCAGAAGAAAAAAAAATTTAATTAATTAAGGGCTTATTGGTAATTAGCTAGTAAGTAGGAAGGTTTTGTTGCTGTTGCACAACCCTTGTGATTTCACGTTTGGGTTTTAATAGATACGGAGAAACCGAGCAAGAGAATTGGGGCAAAGAAGAGGAGGTTCAGGATTGGATGCCATAAGGTAAATTTGTGCTCTAATCTCCTTGTTATTGTTTCCTTCTGTATTTTCGGACCACTATTGATTAATTCTAGGTCAGGATTTCAGAATTCTATCATTTTAAGGGTTTCCAACGAGATTCAAATTTGGGCATTTTAGTGATGAAATTTGTGAGTTAACTCTAGGAATATTCATGGAATTCGTATAATTTTCTTAGGATGAGAAGGTCAGAGGTTTTGAATAGTTTCAAAACATTTCTAAAATTCTCTTTTCCTGAAGCAAGTTTTGAAGGTTTTGAAATTGTTGTTTTTAAACATATATTCCACACATAGAGTTATAGATGTGTGGAATTTCAAAACTCTAAACCCTTTCTCTTCCTGATGCGAGTTTTGAAGGTTTTGAAATTATTTTTTCACTATAATATACTCGTAATAATCTATTACACACACACACACGATCAAAAGAGGACCTCCATACTTTAAGAGTTTGAGGATTTTTACTATTTTATATTAGTATATGACGTAATTCACCGTTGATCTTTTACATTCTTATGCAAGAATTGTGTCTACAAAAAATAAATCAAATCCATATCATTTGGTTATTGAAAATTGTGTAAACAAGTGGAGTCTGTTAGATTAAATTAAAATGAACATTTCGCTAAGAAAATGGTTAAACATTTTACTCTTTGACTAATTCTTTCATGGGATTCCTTTGTGTGTAGGTAATTAGAGAATGAGTGGTCTTGATTATTAAAATAAATGGTAAATATATAAACATGCTCATTTTTTGAGTTTAAAGAGGTCATCTCTTAATCTTCCCGTGTTGTGCTTTTTGCTTATTCCCATTTTGTATGAAGATGCAGCAGGATTTCAAGGTGAGTAAATCTCATTTTATTATTGGATTATACGATCTGAAGTTTCAATCGCATCAAACAAATTGTTTTTAGTTTTTGGTGACGGCAGTGTTTATCGAACATGGCCATTGAGGCAGCACCTGTTTGAGGACTTGTGATGGGATGCTTGGCGTGTTCGAGAGGTTGCGGTCTTTGAAGAACTGGTTCTGGATTTTGGTTTTGACGATGGTGATGGAGCCCATTATGACTGCAGGGTTGCCAGACGCAGTGTTGTTGACATGTTTGTCACCTATGTCACTCGTATTCCCCTATCGGAATTGGAATTAAGTTTATAGTGCCCTGAAATTGATGGAGGGGGCAGCATGAATGACAATAGTGGCATTGCCAGCGGCGGTAGGGCTGACAGCTTCTTTGAGTCAGCGTTGACTAGGGTTTTGCATGGATAGAGATTTTGGACTAATATTGTAGGATAATTTGAACCTGCCCATATAGCCGCTGAGGAGGATGAACTCTGGCAAAAATGCCGCAGGCGCGAAGCGTGGGTTGGGTTCTATGTCCTTGGTTATATATATATATATATATATATATATATATATATAGACACACACATATCCTATCCAGAGCGAGGCCTCGCTCAAAAATTAACGTGCGAGGTTGGAGTTTAAGGTCACTTTTCGGTCTCATATCTACATCTCAACCGTTCAGTTTTAGGTACTAATGTAGAAATCATCTCTGCAAAATTTCAGCCAAATTGATGATCCTTAAGGTATCTAACTCACTTAAACAAATGGAAGAACTGAACCTGCCCATCCTAAACTGTACTAGCTTTAAGGTAGTTATCAATGCCTTAACAATCATCAATTTGGCTGAAATTTTACAGAGATGATCTATACTAATGTACCTAAAAACTGAACTGTAGAGATGTGGATATGAGACCGAAAAGTGACCCTAAACTCCAACCTCACATGTTAATTTCAGAGTGAGGTATGTGTATATATATATATACCCATACAGATCCTATATATATATATATATACAGATCCTATCCAGAGCGGAGCTCCGCTTTGAAATTAATGTATGAAGTTCGAATTTTTGGTCTCTTTTCTGTCTCATATCCACATCTTGACCGTTCAGTTTTTAAGTACTACTGTATAGATCATCTATGCAAATTTTCAGCCAAATTGATGATCGTTAAGGTATATAACTCACTTAAATCAATGGACAGACTGAATCTATCAACCTGAACTGTACTAGATTTAAAGCAGTTATCAATGCCTTAACGATCATTAATTTGGCTGAAAATTTGCAGAAATGATTTATACAGTAGTGCCTAAAAACTGAACGGGCTTTGAAGCAGTTATCAATGCCTTAACGATCATCAATTTGGCTGAAAATTTGTAGAGATGATCTATACAGTAGTACCTAAAAACTGAAGATATGCATCGAAAAGTGATCTAAAACTCGAACTTCACACGTTAATTTCAAAGCGGGGCTCCGCTCTGGATATGATATATATATATTAAACAGGGACAAGCGTGGCTCGTGGCCCACCATCATACCGATACTATCCCAACTTAACCATCCGTTAGGTGTTGGGTTTTAATTACAAAAGGCCTCAGTACAATTGGGTGTGATCCACCCACTTATAAGTTATATTTTATTTGTCACTTTTCCAATGTCGGATCTTTCCTCTCCAACACGCCCCCTCACGCGCAACCTAACTCTAGGTCTGCACGTGAAATTAATTAACAATCCAATTCCCACATTGAAAATTGGGACACAAGTCTCATATTGAGACTTACGCCCCCTCACGCACAACCTAACTCTAGGTCTGCACGTGAAATTAATTAACAATCCAATTCCCACATTGAAAATTGGGACACAAGTCTCATATTGAGACTTGGCCAATATAACAATCCAAGGTCCACATTGGACACTTGGCAACAATCCAATCGAAATTTTCCGATGGCAATATAAGGAACCCAAATTCGGGCCCATAATAATTGGAGACACAATTGGAGAGGGATCCGCTTTGATACCATGTTAAACAGCGACAAGCGTTATATATATATATGTATATATATATATATTTTTGCCTTCATTCTTTTTTACGAAATGATGATGGGTCTACTTCTTTTTATTTATTTTTTATTGAGGAGATCGCAAAGAAAATAGAGGCTTAGTTGTTTCATTTTATTCCTCTACGGAGGTCTGAATTTCTTTGTTTTGGGTGTAATCCCAAAAGTGGGTGTGTCAGGGGTGTTTTGTGTAGTGTACTTTGTTTTCGGAGTGTGCTTGGTAGTGTACTCTATGTAATGACTCTTTATGACAACTGTTTAGGGGTGGGTCATTATTATACTGCTTACTCAATTACATGATGGATGACTTTTTAACTCAAAAAAACTAAACAATATATGCATAAGAGAGTATTCAGTGCACTGATGTGCATTTAGACAAACATAAATTGATGGCTAGATAACATTAAGTACTTTTTTTTTTTTGTTATTAATGTTCCAACGTACGAAACTCAATTACAAAGTATTTGGACGTTACTAATTAGAAATTAGAAATGACTGAAGCTGATCATATAAGGGTGGTACTAGCAAGTAGGTAGACTAGTACTAGAGTCAAGTTGAAATTTCTCTAGCTTTAGGTTGACAGAAAATTCGTGCATGAATCATTCAACTTAGTAGAGAAATGCTAAAAAAGATATGAGACATACAACACACACAGAAATATTGTATTCATAAAGTATCTCATCACCACAGAAAATGCCATAATTCTACTCCTCATAGCCCCTGGTTGAATTAAATTGTGGAATTTCCAAGCTGCTTGTCATCAATGGCTCTCCCTGGCCCTTGTCACACTATATTCCCATCTATCATTGCAGATTAATTACACCAACGTATAGAAAACTCCATGCCTTTTTTTAGTAAAGAATGCTAGTCCAATTCCACAACCCCCAAGGGTCCCGGCTGGCCTGTACGTAATTGACATCTCCATCAATGAGAACCCTACCATCTCAAGTCTAGTCTCTGCATTCTGTACAGCTGGAAATGATCATTCAACTAGCATATTGAAGGAAACAGAGAATAATACTCAAATTTCTGTATATCTACATTCTTTGTGTTTTAGAGAAACTGAATTTGAGAGGAATTTGCTGTGTATTCTCATTGATAATAGGGCCTCTTTATATAGACGATTATAATACATAGAATCTCAATCGTACGAGGAAAGTAATCGTACATTGAATAGGAATCTAGATCCTTCTAATTTAACCCTATTACCACTAGGTCAAGTAACCTAGAGTTTGGGCCAAACACAAATAGAGATATCCTTAAACACTCCCCCTTGTGTTGTCCAAACGTGGTGCTTCTCTCGTTTCCTCGTTAAAAACCTTGCCGAGTAACAAAAACCCAGTGGGACAAAAATAACCTCGGTCGAAGGGGAAAAAGAGCACAACACACCCTTCACGTTTCGAGCTGAACATGTAGACATCACCCCCTGATGTCTGCGTCTCCCCTTGATGACTACGATCATGGGAGTTCAGATAATTTCCGCAAGCCAATTCTTGCCACATGTTTCTCGAACGTGGATTTGGGCAATGACTTAGTAAACAAGTCTGCCTCATTGTCCTCAGATCGAACCTGGTTTACTTTGATCTTGAGGAGCTTCTGTTGTTGCTGATTGTAGAAGAATTTAGGCGATATATGCTTGGTGTTGTCGCCTTTGATGTAGCCTTGCTTCATTTGTTCAATGCAAGCAGCATTATCCTCATAAATGCTCGTTGGCTCATCTGTGGTAGACTTCAAACCACAATTACTTCGAATATGCGTAACTATGGATCGAAGCCATATACATTCACGAACTGCTTCGTGAAGAGCAATAATCTCTGCATGATTCGAAGAGGTGGCGACTAAGGTCTGCTTTGTAGACCTCCAAGATATCGCGGTCTTTCCCATGGTGTAAACATAACTAGTTTGGGAGCGACCTTTGTGTGGGTCAGAGAGGTACCCAGCATCAGCAAAACCTTCCAAAACACTTATATCGTTTTGGGATGGGGAGAGGGAACGCAGTCCACCATGTGTGGCGTCCCTGGCACTTGATGGGTCCGAATCCATCTTCTCTCTGTAGGGATAGAACAAGCCCATATCGATCGTACCACTTAGGTATCGAAAGATATCTTTAACACTAGTCCAATGGCGTCGTGTAGGCGCAGAGCTATATCTAGCTAGCAAGTTCACAGCGAATGAGATATCCGGTCTTGTGCATTGTGCTAAGTACAATAATGTGCCTATTGCACTTAGGTAGGGCACTTCTGCCTCTAGCACATCTTCATCGTCATCTTTTGGACGAAATTGATCTTTCTTTGGATCAAGACTACGGACGACCATTGGGGTGCTTAAAGGCTTAATCTTATCAGTGTTGAAACGCCTAAGCATCTTTTGGGTATAAGCTGATTGATGAATCAGGATACCATCTCTACGGTGCTCAAGTTCTAAACCGAGGCAAAACCGTGTTTTCCTAAGATCTTTCATCTCAAACTCGGATTTCAAGTGTTCAGCGGTTTCCCTTAACTCTTTAAGGGTGCCAATTATGTTCATGTCATCGACATAAACCGCTACTATTGCAAATCCGGAACTTGTCCCTTTTATGAACACACATGGGCATAGTTCATTGTTGACATATCCCTTTCCAATCAAGTAGTCACTTAGACGGTTATACCACATCCGTTCGGATTGTTTCAATCCATATAGTGAGCGTTTCAATCTAATTGCAAACGCGCTCCGTGGTTTAGAGCCACTTGATTTGGGTAACTGAATTCCGTCTGGAATCTTCATGTATATCTCTGTATCTAGATCCCCATATAGATACGCAGTAACCATAAGCTGCATGTTCAGTTTTTCGGAAACCACCAAACTGACAAGGTAGCGGAACGTTATGACGTCCATTAAGGGAGAATAGGTCTCCTCGTAGTCGATTCCAGGGCATTGTGAGAAACCTTGCACCACAAGGCGAGCTTTGTACCTTACAATCTCGTTTTTCTCATTACGCTTTCTAACGAATACCCATTTGTGACCAACTGGTTTGGTGTTGGGCGGTATTGGCACAACTGGTCCGAATACCTTTCTTTTCGCTAGAGAATCAAGTTCTGCCTGGATCGCATCTTTCCACTTTGGCCAATCGGCTCTACGTTGACATTCATCAACGGAGCGTGGTTCGATGTCATCGGTCTCAATAATCTCACGCGCCACTGAATACGCGAATACATCATCAATGATGATGGAGTTTCTTTCCCACGTCCCATGTACACTAGTGTAATTAACAGAGATCTCTACGTTCTCAGGGATAGGTTCTGACAATGAGGCGTCCCCCAATGATGTCTCTTGGACATAACCATAATCCGGAACATTGTAATGGGACGGATTTTGAGTATCGATGATCAAAGGATTTGTTTGTGCCTCGTTCGCTCTCTTTCTAGGGCGAGTATCCTTCGAACCAATCGGTCTACCGCGCTTTCTTGCTGGACCTGCGGCCATTGATGCCACATCATTGCCATGTTGGGCAATGGCACCATCTCCTGGTGTCACAGGAGAGGCGTGATGTCCAGTATTTGGGACATTGATCCTTGCAGGCACGTTTGCAGCAGGTATGTGTGATCTCGTCACTTTGGCAACATCAGAAAACGCATCAGGCAGAGTGTCTGCTACGTTCTGGAGCTCGATTATTGTTCGCACTTCAAGTTCGGACTGTGCGGTACGGGGATCGAGATGAGACATAGTGGGGACAGACCACGACAATTCCTGTCGTTCCTGTTGAACATATGTGTTCTTATCTCCCCCTAACGATGGGAAGACTGTCTCATCAAAGTGACAATCCGCAAATCTAGCGATAAAGAGATCGCCTGTCAAGGGTTCAAGGTAGTGGACTATCGCTGGAGATTCATATCCAACATAAATGCCCATTCGTCGTTGTGGACCCATCTTAGTACGCTGTGGCGGGGTAATAGGCACATAAATGGCACACCCAAAGATGCGTAAGTGCGAGATATTAGGCTCGTATCCAGTCACTAGCTGTAACGCAGAGTAAGATTGGGTGGCAGTGGGTCGTAGACAAATTAGCGTTGCTGCATGCAATATTGCATATCCCCAAGCAGAAACAGGGAGATTGGTGCGCATAACCAATGTCCGTGCTATCATCTGTAGTAGTTTGATAGCGGCTTCTGCGAGACCATTTTGGGTATGAACATGGGGAACTGGATGCTCTACATCAATCCCCAGTGACATGCAATAGTCATTGAATGTCTTCGATGTAAACTCCCCAGCATTATCAAGTCAAATTGACTTAATAGGATGGTCAGGGTAATGAGCCCGTAGACGGATAATTTGGGCGAGGAGTTTAGCATAAGCAGCATTTAGAGTGGACAGTAGCACGACATGTGACCAGCGTGTCGATGCATCAACCAATACCATAAAGTATTTAAAAGGTCCGCATGGTGATTGAATTGGTCCACAGATATCCCCTTGGATCCTCTGTAAGAACGAAATGAGTATTTTGGGATCATTTGCGTAGGACGGTCTCGGTCCTAATTTCCCGAAGGAACAGGCTTTGCAGAAAGAGCGAGGGGCCTTAGAAGCAACCAATGAGGATTTTGGTTGGGCCTGAGCGTCTGTAGCGCTATTCGAAGCAAAGTGTGTGACTACATCTCCCATTATGGCGTTAGAGCCATGGAACTTGGTGTGTGTGGCGTCATGGCCACTAGGAGGAACAACCATGGCGTTATGCTCATGGTTGGCGCCATTAATGGCGTCACCACATGGGACTTGGGCGGCCCTATGGCGCTCCAAGACGGCTGCAGCTCCAGATGCTGCAATTGTTGCGGTCTTGCTAAGTCCTGGAATCAATTTTCGATTCTTGCTTCTTCTCACTCTGAAGAATGGATGTCCGTGTGAAGTCTTTAGTATACGGAGCATCATATTACGACCAGGATGTCCTAGTCGGTCATGCCAAAGCTAATATGTGTCTGAATCCAAGAGATCTTCTCTTATGAAATTATTGGATTCAATAGGTCGAATTGTAGTGACATAAAGTCCACTAGATTGACACATAAGCTTCTCTAAGATGCGCTTTCTTCCGCAATCATTAGAGGTAATGCAAAGGAATTCTATTCCGTTCTCAATATGCGTTTCCGCATGGAATCCGTTGGCTCTAATATCTTTAAAGCTCAATAAGGTTCGATTCGCCTTAGGAGCGTAGAGAGCTTCAGTGACTTTAATCAAGGTGCCATTGGGCAAAAGGAATTGGGCCATTCCATGTCCTTGAACTAAACTTGATGGCCCAGCCATCGTAGTCACAGATGAATATGTAGGCAACATCTCCAAGAATAATTGCCTATGTCGTAGAATGGTGTGCGTAGTCGCACTATCCGCAAGACATTGAAGTTCATCCATTCCTAAAAGAAAAGCTTGTAATTAAAAAGGAGTCATAAAGAAAAGAACTCAACTTTTATTAATAAGCCAAACGGAATTACATCATCGTTTCTTTAACCAAAGGAAATCTAATCCAATAAACTAGTTAATGCAAAACAATGGTAGTCGTCTAACTCCTTTCGGTAATTCCAATGTAAATGTGACCAGGTGAGTAGAGAGATGTCGGTGGAGCGAGGCTCACTTAAGTACCACTGATCTCAAAACCTTCCTAGACATCACACTCACATTGCATGCGCCTACTTTGAAGAAAGACTAATAGCATTGGCATCTACTACAAAAATAATATGTCAATTGCCTACATCTCTTGGAAATAGAAAGACTTAATCAAAATCACCAGTTTCTGGGTCTTGATCCTTGTAGTCTTCCACCCTTAGATCGAGATCTCCATCTTGATCTTCTTGTTCCATGTAATGTGCCTCCCTTGCTTCACGATACATCTTGTATGCGTTTGCAACATTCTGGGATGCAGTACACTTCTTTGCCCAATGTCCACTTAATCCACATCTGAGACAAGCATCATTATGGTCAGATTCCCTTGATCGAGGCACTCTGGGGGCGTTTTGTAGACGATTATTGCCTTTGGTGGCGTTACCACCATAACCGGAGGCTTGGCCTCTCTCTCTCTTTATACGTTTACCTCCACGGTTCCGTGTACGCCTATCTTGGCGATTTCCTTCCTCTTTAGGGCTAGAATATGGACCAGAACGTCCAGAATTATCCCTACTCTTAGGGTTTCGCTCCTTGCGTCCTCCCTTGGGGGCGCGACTATAATTAGACTCCGGAATTGACTTGGTTCCCACGGGTCTAGAGTTATAGTTCTTCACAAGTATGTTGTCGTGCTTTTCAGCTACGTTCATGGCACCAATTAGCTCATGAAATCTTGTGATGCGTCTAGCATTGACATCAATCCGATAGTTTTTGGCTATCATCAATGCAGAGACGGGGAAGGTGGAGAGAGTCTTCTCGATCAACATCGTATCAGTGATGTTCTGCCCACAGAATTCCATCATAGACTTGATACGAAGTGCTTCTGAATTGTAGTCAAGTACAAACTTGAAATCACAGAAGCGGAGGCTATGCCATCTCACTTCTAAGTCTGGAAGCAGGGAATCACGGACGTTGCCAAAACGCTGCTCGAGTTCCACCCATAGTTTTCTTGGGTCTTCCTCATTGAGGTACTCATTTTGGAGCGCGTTATTCTTGTGCCTTGTCATGAGAATGATGGCTTTCGCTTCATTCGCCTCTCTCGTAGCTCTATTTGCTTCAAAAGCAGCAGCTTGTTGAGGAGTACGTACATCCTGACTTGGCTCTTGGATCGTACTTAGGATCCCATCAGCCTTAAGATGCTGGCGCACATCACGGACCCACTTGTGGTATCCTACGCCTGTTGTCTCTAGTGGAGTGAAGCTCAACTTGTTCAGGTTATTCATCCTGAAAAACAACAAGAAAATAGGGTTAGTTTCGGAGTGAAGAAGGCTACCACGAAAAAACTATATAATTTCTGAGCGTAGTCGCTTCCAAGAAATTAGGAATTTTTCTGAGCGTAGTCGCTTCCAAAAAATCCGATTCCAAGAGGGGTTTTGGATTAGATCGAAACGACGATGTATGTGGTCGATCGTTTTCTTCTCAACAAACTCTAAGTTTGGAGGTCTCTACAAGCTCCAAGCTTGGAGTGAGCACGAACCCCCACAGTTCGGCTATTGGTCTCCCCTATGAAGAAGAAAGGGGGGTAGAAGAAGGGATGTTGGAAGTCCCCGAGAAAAGAAGAAGAAATAAAAAAAACTTCAAAAACGGGAACTTTTAGAAAAGTTTACCTTGAAAAATAGCCAGAAATCTTGACCGAAAAAGTCGTTGAAGATGGCCGGAAACTGGTGGTCGGAGGTCGCCGAAAAAGTGGCCGGAAACTGGTGGCCGGAGCTAGGCAGGGTTGCTGCAGGGGCTGTGCAGGAGGTGTGCGGAGGCTGTGCAGGGCTGGCAGGCAGATGCTCGGCAGGTGCTAGGCAGTTGTCGGTAGATGCAGGCACAAGGGTGCGCAGGTCTCGGCAGGTGCTCGGCAGGTGCCGGCGGGGGCTATGCGGAGCTTTCGGCAGATGTCGACAAGGGCAGGCACAGGGGTGCGCAGGGTTCGGCAAGTGTCTCGGCAGGTCTCGGCAGGAGGCTTGTAGGGGCTGTCGGCAGGTCTCGACAGATGCAGGCACAAGGCTCGGCAGATCTCGGCAGCTGCTCTGCAGGGCTCGCAGGGGCAGGCACAGGGTAGGGGCCGGTTCGATTTTTCCGACGACCGGTTCAGGGGTTTTCCGGCCGGTTCCGGTGGTTCCGCCGCCGGTTCTGGGCTCCTTGGGAGTAGGTCTTCGATATGTGGGGCGGTGGTTGCAGGATTTTGGAGGTTACGAAATTAGGGTTTTCAGGGTTAGAGCTTCGTGCTGATAACGTGTTTTAGAGAAACTGAATTTGAGAGGAATTTGCTGTGTATTCTCATTGATAATAGGGCCTCTTTATATAGAGGATTACAATACATAGAATCTCAATCGTACAAGGAAAGTAATCGTACATTGAATAGGAATCTAGATCCTTCTAATTTAACCTTATTACCACTAGGTCAAGTAACCTAGAATTTGGGCCAAACACAAATAGAGATATCCTTAAACACTTTGAAGTTTATTTATCATTTTTTGACGTTAAATTAGTGAGGGTGGAGAGTGGGGCATGATTGATGCAAGAGTCGTCTATTTGAGAAGAAATAGCCCGGAAATTTGTACCCAAGTCTTCACATGGAAGTGGGATCATGGGAGAGACTTGGTTTTAAGTCTTTGATCGAAACTTGAAAGTATTAAAAGTGGGAATGCGCTCATTGATGCGACTGTATTACTGTACAAGTCAACATATATAGACTTCAACACAACCACGGAAGTTGGAGTACTTCTCGGAATAATTCTTGAAGTTGAATTACTATTTGGAGGGAATATTCTTATATGCACGGGCAGTGTAAGTGAATTAACAAATCTAGCAGATATCTGACATTCATATTTATGAGAAGCTTGTTTTTTAATAATCAAAAAATATATTTGATGTTTTCTAGCCGTCAATTTCTATTGATGCAAGTGCACGTCGGTGCACTGAATACTCTCTCTTAAAAAAGAGTACAGCTCGTGTCCTAAGTTTTAGGGTCTAGGTCGGTCAACTAGCTTCTTGTTTTCTTTTGTTGTGTGCTTAGATCTTGGATGAATGTTTGGTCAAATACAGGGCACACTGAAAGAGATATTTAATCCATGCATATAGGTTAATTAAACTCTACTTAATTATTAAGGAGACACCGGCCTATTATGTCACTAACTAAACCAAATTGTCAAAGATATCTGAAGCTGAAAAATATATTCCAACACTTTTTAGCATAAATATATCAATATTATTGATGAATACTAGGAGCCAAATGATACAGAAGACTAAACTTCTCTATTCTCTCTCGTTAGAAGAAATCTTGAGGCTAACTTTTTCCGATTCCGTGAGATCATCCCTGGCCTCGCCTACATTTTACGATCTGCTACAGGACGGGTTATTGATGGGTAGGGTGGTTCAGCGGTTGATACTAATGGTCAGCGCGCTTCACTGGGGGGCTTCTAAGACCTACATGGGACGCTTCATCGTGGCAGCCATGGCTTCATAGTGGCGCAGTTTTGTTGTAGCGTAGTTCATGGAGACATGGGTCGTGCTTGCGTAGTCAGGCGGAACTGCTGGAGCATTACGTGTGTCTAGTGGGTGAAAGAGACAAAGCTTGGAGTTGGGTCAAGCCAGTCTTGCTGGGCCTTGAGTTGGGCATCTTCTCTTTGGGGTGCCCTTTGGGGCTTGGTAATTTGCGCTGGGGTGCTTTCCATAGGCCTATAATATGTTTTTAATTTAGTCTAATTTCAACAATTTTCTTTTTTTAGAAATCTATGTGCTTTTTGTGAACTTATGTGTCTCTATATCTCTGGAGTAGTACCAAAAGAGGATTCACGCTATTTTTTGATGTATTTGATGTCTAATGAGTGGAATTATTTAATTTATTTTTTGTGTGTGTGTTTGGGGGGTGGGGAAGGCCAGATCATAAAGCAAATAAAAAGAACTTTATGAGATTATAACAGGAGTCTCAACTACAAACATGTATTCTAACAAGCACCAACTAGCAAAAAGCACATGAATGACTACTCTATTTGCTTTACAGACGTGGTAGAATAAAACATCATTACAGTTTTTTCCACTATGTTGTCGCCAGAATATAAACTCAGTGAGACTAAGTTAAAGGAATTCAACATCATAACTCCAAATAGTTCTTGTTTACACGAAAACTTGGATCGAGCAAGCCAAGCCTACAACAGTAGCATTTTCTTTAATTAAAAGGTTTTTTTTTCTTTTCACTAAATTTGATTCAATTAATTAGTGATTACAATCACATAGAATGGCATCCCTACTACAATCGGGAGCAACAACAAACCAATCTTGACTCTCATTCGAGTGCAAAGCATGATTAGCCAATACATGGGCTATTTTATTAGCCTCACGAGATACATGAACTACTTTAAAGTCTAAATGCCTGCTCATAATGTCTCTCACTTCTGCAATAAAAATACCCAGGCTGGACCATTGCTTGCACTAGCACTAAGCTATCAACCTCATAAATAAATTGTTCAAACCACAAAGTTTCATCTAGCTTCATACCCTCAGACAAGGCATTCAACTCTGCATGGAAAGGAGATGTTACCTGGGCAAAAGGTCAAACTACTACTGCGCTAAAGTGGCCACTTTCATCCGGTATGATCACCCCACTGCCTCCTCAAGGTGTTGATGCGGCTGAAATAGCCTCATAATTTAACCCTGCAAAATGTAGTTATCAGTATAGGATAAGCAGGGACCGTTCAGTCCTGGGATTGTAGGGTACACCTACACAAAAATGTCAGTTAACAAATAAAAGAATAAAGTGGGGGGTTTTGGAATTTGGTTCCTAATCTACTTAAAATAAAAACAAAACAAATACAACTATCTACAATGATCGACTTCTTCACACTCAAATCAGTATTTTCAAACCATATCAACATGCAACGAGTTGTTTCAATCTATACAACCTAAAATCGTGCCAACACTAAATATCAGAAATGAATTCGAAGTACAAGTCTGAAGAGATCGAGTACCACCTTAATTCTTCTTTTTAATCTCCTAAGTTAGGAAAAGTCCATAACTTAAAATATTTCATATAAAACATTATGTTAATACTGAAGAGTATCCGTCAACATTAAATATGAATCATTAAGTGCAATTAGAATTCTGAATTCAAACATGTATGCATCCATAAGAAGTTACAAACGCATAAACATGTAGCATATAATCTCGACCATTGTACATAGCCTTTACCACTTCAATTTATGCCCTAAAACGATTAGGTGAATTGGAACACAAATTTGGCTTTATTAACCTACAGATTAACATCATTATTCAACCAAAATCATATGTTTAAAGATATGAAAAGATGGCACGAAATCAGATTGTAAGGATATCATAAACAACTCAAGAACATAAAGAAATGAATCTGAAAACTACTAACATAAACTCATTCTTAACAAAAATCCAATTCCAATAACAAAGTTCATAAACGAAATCTGAAATTCAATACTAAAGAGTACAAAAACAGAAATAAGGGCCATGAATTATACTTTTTGATCTTCAAGGAAGCTTGGAGAACATCAAGAGAACATAGGGCTAGGCCTTCAAGAACACGAACAGCCTTGGAGAAGTCCTAAAGCTCTTCACAGCAAGAGGCTTTTTCTTATGAATTTTGGAGAGTATTTTGGTGAGAAGAGAGCTAGGCTAATGAACTGAATTTTGCGTGAAGAAGTGATGATTTTGGAGTCAAGAATTGTTGCTATTTATAGTGGAATCCTCATTTCTTGTGATGCAATAATAGTCATTCATCTACAGGTGGTTTCTCCTTGATTTTCCTTGATTTTCTCCTGACAAAGTTTTGAATTTTCTGATCTTTTTTCCCCTTAATGAATCTTGGATATCTCTGGAGTTAATCATGCAATGCTCCTTCTCTCTCCCTTAAATAGTGACCAGATACATCCCTTATTCGTCTCCTTTGAATTGCACTAATTTCTTCTTCCAAGGGTGTGCACACAATGAACTCCTATAATCAAGAAAAATCAAAATTTAATTAGAGTTATAATCAATAGAAAATAAGATAATTATGATATATATTGAATAAAAACTCCCCTTTTATCTCCCCTTGAATTCGTCCTTATTTTTGTGCTTCATCTGATCCTTCAAGTTTCCTTGATTTCATCACTCAAGAGTTCTTAATGTGATGGATTCCTAAATTCCCTCTTTAAAACAAGAAAATTAGAAATAGGAAAGTACAAAGGAAGAAAGTTCCCTAAAACAAAATAGGAAATATTTCCTAAAATGAAAGAGGAAAGTTTCTAAAATGACTTATCCTTCATTTACGCTCATTTCTGCTCTTTTTCACCTCTTTTCTCCATTTCCAATCTTGAAGTACCTAAAAACAGAAACTATGTTATAATTAGTAATTTTAAGAGAATAACTTAGCTAAATGAGGAAAAATACATATTAAAAAACGTCACACTTTGCACTCCTATCAGGTGTTCTAGCCACAAATGCACCATCGAAGTTACATTTTCACCAACCAGTTGCAGGTTTTGCCCAAGTTTGCTGCCAGGGTCTGGTGCCTCTATAGCTCACATCATTTGCTTTAGAAAACTCTTGGAGCCATCCCAAACTAAGCATAGAAGCCTCACTTGGTCTCTGCTTTGTATTATCCCACAACTGACTGTTCCTATTCTTCCAAATGGACCACACAATTACAAGAACTTTACCAAAAGCTTCCTTAGGTAGACAATTCGCCAAGTGCAGTAACCACTCTTTGAAATTCATATTAGCAAGCAGATGAATATCCATAGATGCAGCATGCCATGTTTCCTGAGCATACGGGCATTGGAAAAATAGATGCAATTCCAACTGATGATTGCACAGCAAGTGTCCCATATCACCCATGTAACCTTTGTGTTGCAAATTATCTCAAATAGGTAAAATAGTTGCACAACTTCTCCATGCGTGCATTGCCACCTTTCCTGAAACCTTAGCTCCTCATATAGCTTTCCATAATTTAACAAAAGGATCCACAGGAGTAGGAGGAGCGAGGACGGCTCCCAAAGCAATATCTTTAGCAACAAAATAAGCACTATTTGTAGTGAACATACATTTTTTATGAAAATGCCACACCAATCTATCCATAATAGCTCTTCTACTCAATGGGATAGACAAGATGAGATCAATATCTGCTGGAGAGAAAAATAAACTCGACTTTTGCACATCCGAACCATGGTTTACAGGATCAATCAACTCCAAGACAAATTGAGGAGCACCCACCCTAGGAGGGGACGACAGACATTCTAAAAATATATCTGGTAGCCATTGTGTTGCCATATATCAACCTGTTCCCCATAACAAATCCTCCATCGCAGACCTTGATGCAACTGTTCCCTAGCTGAAAGAATACTACGCCAAGAAAATGATGGAATTGTCCCTAGCTCAGCAGAAAAGAAATTCCCAGTAGGAAAATATATCGCCTTATACAGACTTGCAATCAGAGAGTTAAGATTTTGTACTAACCGCCATCCTTGCTTGGCCAGCATAGCCAAATTAAACCAATGAAGGTTTTTAAACCCCATTCCACCTTCATGCTTAGGAACCCATAGAATCTCCCACGATCTCCAATGGATTTTATTTTGTTTCATCAGTATCTCCCTACCAGAAGCCAACACACAACTGATGCTGATCATCACATAAACCAATGAGAAATAGATAATTGCTCATAACATAGTTAGGAAATGATTGAGCTACAGCTTTTTAATTAGAATCTTCTTCTTAGCACCACTCAGAAGCTTTGTTCGCCAACTTACTAATTTCTCAGTAAGCTTTTCTTTTATGTAACTAAAATCTTATGTTTTCTTCCTTCCCACATGTGTAGGCAGCCCCAAATATCAATCATGTTTGTTTACTTGCTGCACCCCCAAAATACTTGCCAGATAGAGTTGCCTATCCAATGCCATATGTTTGCAAAAACAGCACTGCTTTTCTGAAGATTCACCTGTTGTCCAGAAGCAATCTTATATGTATATAAAATATTACGATACTGTTGACACTCTTCTTCAGTGACTGTACCAAATAAGAAACTATCATCAGTGAATAACAAATGATGTAAAGTTGGGGCAGTGGGAGTGATGGTCATACCTTTGATCCACTGATTATGAACAAAATGATGAATAAGAGAATATAGGCCCTCAGCACATAATATGAACAAATATGGAGTCAAAGTGTCCCTGTGTCAAATGCCTCGTTTAGCCTAAACAAGGCCACAAACTTCCCCATTTACTAGAAATGAATAACATGTAGTCAAACTTGTCATAATCAATGCCACCCATTCAAATGCAAAACCCAATCGAAGAAGCATACACTTGACAAATCCCCACTCCAATCGATCATAAGCCTTACTAATGTCCAATTTGAGAGAAAATGATCATCCTTCTCACGCCTATTAGTATGGAGAAAATGCGCTACCTCCGTAGCCGCCAATGTATTATCTGAAATTAATCTGGCAGGTACAAATGCACTTTGCAGTGGGGAGATCACAGAATCCAAAATCTGTTTCAACCTATTAGCCAAAACTTTAGAAGATATATGATACAATACATTACATAGTGCAATTAGACATAGCTCCGTCATGTCTTTGGGCTTAGCAACTTTACGGATGAGAGTTACATGAGTATAATTTATCTCAGCAGGTAATACACCAGAGGACATGAATGATTTAACTGTAGTACATACCTTAGGCCCAACAACATGCCAATATTTCTAAAATAAAAGTGTGACATTCCATTCGGGCTAGGAGCCTTGGATGATTGCATTTGAAAAAGGGCATTTTTTACCTCAGAATCCGAATATGGAGATAAGAGTTCCAAATACATAGCTGGTGTTACCCGAGACTAAACAATATTCAATATAATATTCAAAGCTACATCATGTACCCCTTCACCAGAGAATAGGGAGTTGTAATAAGAATTAAAAATCCTCTCAATGTCCTTGATATCTGTAACCCAAACACCCTTAGAGTTATTCAAACCTTTAATGGTATTATGATGTCCTATTTGATGCATGACGATGGAAATTTGCCATGTTTCTGTCCCCAGCCTTCAACCATAACGCTTTGGATCTTTGCACCCAGATAGTTTCTTCTTTCGTAAGCAATGCCTGAACCTTGGCGTTTAAACTCTGCTTCTCTGAATTATCTGCCGGTTCAAAATGAGCCGCTAACAGTTCATCCAATCTACTCCAAACAACCCGCATCTCTCCTTGCTTGAACATGAATGTTGATTTTTGCTATGAATTCAAAGCCACACTAGTATTTTTAATCTTCTCGGTGGCCTTGGTAATAAGATCACCTGAAACCTGGGTTGCCCAGTTCGTCTGCACAATCTTCTTACATTCAGGCTGCAGTTCCCAGAACTGTTCGAACCTAAATAAACAAAATAAACATCTTCTCTTCCTTTGCACAGAAGGAGCAGTACACACCCCCACTAGTAATGGACTCTGATTTGAGGTGCTTGGTTGTTGATGATTCGTAGACGATTAAGAAACAACGATCGGAGTTCAACATTCCAAAGACTTCTATCTAATCGCTCCTTAGTTTGATAATCAGCCCACGTAAATGGACTCTCAATAAATCCCATATCCAGCAAATTGCAGTCCACCATTACTTCTCAGAAAGCTTGCATTTGTGCAATCTGGCGAACCCTGCCACCTGACTTCTCCGCCTGCACTAAGATCTCATTAAAGTCTCCTACGAGCAACCATGGTAGAGAGGAGCCACCTACCAACTGTCGTAAAAGAACTTTAGGAGATAATAACAGGACCTCAACTACAAAAATGTATTCTAACAAACACCAACGACCAAAAAGTGCATGATTGGCTACTCTATTCGCTTTACAAATGTGGTAACATACTATTATGAAGAAGCATCGTTATAGCTTTTCCACAATGTTGTCACCAAAATATAAACCCGGTGAGATTAAGTTGAAGGAATTAGACATCAGAACTCCAAATAGTTCTTGTGTAAACGAAACCTTGGATCGAGCAAGCGAGCCTACAACAGTCGCATTTTCTTTAATTAAAAGGTATTTGATTCTATGCATATCACTTACATATAAATATTATTGGGAAAATGATCATTTACCCAATTTCAGCTTAAAAATTGCCCACTTGCTCCACCAATTATTTTTTAACCTCATTTACCCAAAACACTCTAAGGGATTATTTCCCTAATACCCAATTAATTCTTTTTTATTCTTTTTTTGGGACTTTTTTTCCCTCTCCTTCTTTTTGACTTAGAGGGAGAAGTCATCCTCCACCTTGCAAGCCTCCGGTGACCAGTGGCAGGGTGCCGACTCCGGTGATCGGAATCCGGCGACCGATGACTCGAATCCTGCTACTGGACTGGTGTCCGGATTCCGGCGTTTGAATTTATTGCCCCCTAATAATACCTAGTAACCATATTATTTCCCCCCAGTAATCATATTATTGTCCCGCAATACTCATATTATTGCCTCCCAATAATCATATTATTGCCTCCCAAATTCATATTATTTCCGTCCAGTGAATTGTATAAACTCCCAAAACCAAAATGAATACACTACAGGGCACAATTGATCATATTATTGCCCCCCAGTAATCATATTATTTCCCCTCAATACTCATATAATTGCCTCCTAATAATCCTATTATTGCCTCAATAATCATATTATTACCCTCCAATAATCATATTATTGCTCTCCATCAAGAAAAACAGACCGGCCACAGCTTGCAAGACCGTAATCTTTAATTCTCAAGAAAAATTCATCCATGGTCGGCGCCACCACAAGCTTAATCGACAGATTCTCTACCGAAAGCATGATTTTATCCCTCTAGGCCCAGATGGCCACCCATGCCCAACTTCATCTCTACACCAGTTTCATGCACACCAATCCCATAACTTTCACCAAGCCCAAAGGCTCTTGTGCCCACTCAGTCCGTCCTCCCCTATTCTCACCTTCTCAAACTCAGAATCAAACCGAAACAACGAATATAGAGCTGCCGCCAGAACTCGTGCCCTATCACAGCTCCTCACCCTCCTATCAGTGTTCTTCAGGGCCGTCGCCGATGATGATTCCCAGTCAGCCTATGACGTCATCTAAAAGTGTCACCGACTACGAGCTAGACCAGAGCAACGATAATTGGCCACAACTTCTCTCTTTAAGGCTCCTCGAGGTTGATGGCGACGGCCATTGAGGCAGCACACCGCCTATCAGGGAGAGAGAGAGAGAGAGAGAGAGAGAGAGAGAGAGAGAGAGAGAGAGAGAGAGAGTCTGAGAGGAAAGAGATGGATGAGTTTCAATTTAATTAATAGGGGCTAAAATGTCAATAGATGTTAGATTGGGTAAATGGGGTTAAAAAACTCTTAGTAGAGCAAGTGAGCAATTTTAAAGCTGAAATTGAGTAAATGATCACGGCCCCTATTATTTTCTCTTGTTAGAGTATCATGGTTGATTAGTTTCATATGTTGTTCCGTTGTTGGATTAATTAGTGTTCTTCTCCATGCTACTTGTTTGAGGAAATGTATAATCGAATTCTCACTAAGACAAAAAATGGCCGAAGCCCACATACCATTATATATTTCTTATCAGTCTCGTGCGGTAACCATTTTTGTACGGTATTTATAAGTGCCAAGACTAAGGTCAATCGAAATAAACAGTATACACTATCATTTAAGAACCAACTACTAATGGTCTCTAGGCGACTAGGCTACTACTTCATAAGAGGTTAGTAGGGTGGTTTTATTTCTTGTGTTTAGGCTCAATAAAATGTGTTAACAGTGAAGGTAGCCTGTCCTTTGTCTGGTAGCTTATACCATTTATGAGTTTGGTGTAAGACAGTTTTGGATGTATGAGCCTTCTGGCCCTTGATATCTCTTTTTCTAAAAAAAAACTAGTTAGGCACGTACCGTAAATTGATTCAATACGAAAGTAATAGTAAAATGAAAGTTGCAAGGCACAAAAACAATGAGGCAGCAAAGTTACGGAAAAATCATTATTTGAAGTTCATCATTAGATCAGACCAAAAACAAAAAAAAAAACAAAGAAGTTCATCATTAGCATTTCATTTTTTTTTTTTTGTTAGTTCAGTAATCTGTATTTCTAGGAAATATCAATAGTTTCTAGCTTGATTTAAGGAAAATATTAAAAATAGGAAGACAAAAATAAAAATTGAAATATCAATAGTTGAATTCTTGGAATGTAGCTGATCATCACCTTGCCGATAAACTACATGTTAGCTCCACATCTGAACTTGTTGGAATCAAATTGCCTACAGTCATTGGTTCTGGGCATAGAGATGGCTTTAGAGGCATTTGTAGGCATTCAACATCTCCTTCTAGCATCGCTATGGCTCTCTTCATGGAAGGTCGATCACTTGGTTTCATTTGAATGCACCACAATGCAGTTATAATCATCTTTTTTATAATTTGCTTTTCCTCTGTTGTAGCATCTCCAATCTCGAAGTCTTTCCCCTCATTATATTGATCGTACACCCATGAGGGGAAGTAAATTTGGCTTGAATTCTCCACTAATGCATTTACATTTTTCCTTTTACTTGCCATTTCCATTAACAACATTCCAAAACTGTAGACATCAGCTTTGTATGAAACACCACCAATGTTTTTATAGAACAACTCAGGAGCAATATATCCCATTGTGCCCCTTGCTGCCATTGAAGATACCATGCTATTATCCCTTGGATATAATTTTGCTAGCCCAAAGTCAGAAATCTTCGGGATAAAATTCTCATCAAGTAAAATATTGTGAGGCTTGATATCAAAATGTAGTATTTGCACTTCACAACCTCGATGCAAATATTCAATACCGTGAGCCACTCCAACTGCAATCTCATACATTTTCTTACAACTTAAAGTGTTGAATCCTTCTTTAGAGTAAATGCATTTATCAAGAGACCCATTTGACATGAAATCATATACTAAAGCACGCTTTGAACCCTCAACACAGTAACCAACAAGCTGCACCACATTAATATGGTGAATCCTTCCAATAGTAGCTACTTCACTCATAAAATCTTCCCCATTAGCATTAGGCTTTCCTAACAACTTAATGGCTCCTAATCGGCCACTCCGTAATTTTGCTTTAAATACAGACCCATAACCTCCTTCCCCCAACTTATCCTTGAATCCATTAGACATTTTCTTAATGTTGGAGTAAGTGTACCTTATAGGCATGAAATTGTCACTATGTAGAAAATCTTCTATAGAGTTGTTGGTAGATGAATGTCTTCTTCGCCACTTGTAGATTAAAAGTGCAATCACAAATGGAGCTCCAAGTATAAATTTGACCGTAAAAACTACTGGCACTGCAAAACAGCATTGCCAAAATATCATGAGAATACTGTTGAGAATATATGTCATCTCACATGGGAAAAATGGGACATTGCCTATAGGTTTATAAGAGTTTGGGCCACTCCATCCATTGCCAATTGGTTTTGGATGTGAACCCCAGATTACTTTATCACGGTATCAGAGAGGGTTATCCACGTGTGCATGCCTAACGGCCACACGGGCTCCACGTCACCTAAAGTTGTCCACGTGTATGGTTTGAAAATTCGCCACACATGCGGGGGCATGTTGAGAATATATGTCATCCCACATGGAAAAAAATGGGATCTTGCCTATAGGGTTTGGGCCACTCCATTCATTGCCAATTGGTTTTAGATGTGAATCTCAGATTATTTTATCTCGTTTAATCAGATTTTGTATCTACTTCATTTATTTTTTATCTCTTTTTCTTTTGTTTTGTTTTTCATGTCCTTTATCTCATGTAAATTATGCTATACATATTAAAAATAAACTCTTACCGATGGAAATCATCTCCAGTAAAAATCGATCTACAAGGAATATAACAACAGCAAACAAAATGAGACTTCAGTATGTATAAGTCTAAAAATTGAAAAAAGAAAACTTGAGATAAGCAACACAAGTTGTTACCAAAGTGATAGAGTGGTAGTACGATATAATCTGCAAAAAAAAGTAGAGCAAAAATGAATAAAATAAAACGCTGGACTCTGGATTAGTATGAAGAAAATCTAAATTAAGAGAGCAAAATCTGCAAGCTCAAATGCAAGCTACTTCACTTATGGTTTGCGATGACAATTAATTTGGCATAAAAAAAAAAATATAGAGAGAGAGAGACAGAGAGGTGTTTGGACTTTGGGGAAAGATCCTTACAGTAAATGAACTCCCACAGAAGTTGAAAGAAACCTGCACTGACAAAGGAACATCAAAATTATTACTTGAAGTTAGTTTCTGATATATTGAGTTCAGAAATGGAGGGGCGTATGTACCTGTGATGCTGTGTGGAAAACATCGACCAGGAGCTGAGCTCCATTGCCCCTGCCTCCGGCAATCAACAAAGATATAAGTCATCTCATAAGTAAGCTGAAAGCCATACACCAGTTCTTTGTGTATTTCTTTATAGGACACATTTCTCTTCGTTCTGGCGAAAGTAGTGATCATAGTGGTCGAATCTATACTGCACCCATCTTCCAAATCCGATGTGGTCGTAATGCCTACCTTGACATAACCATATGCTTCGGATTTGATACATGAAGCAGTATCCACATACAGAGAAGAATGCACTGGATTTTGACACTTCAAGAAAGTTAGAGGTGTACTTACTGGCCCGTATGTAAATGACAAAGAACTGAAATTAGATTGGGCCAAAGGAAAACGAGGAAGGGAAGCACAGTTGTTCTTCTCAAGGCCAGGATCTACCACTCGGATAGTGGAATTACGGTAGTTGATTTCCTTCACGTAGTACTCACCAGAATATAGGTGCAGAATTGTGACATTGTTGTTACATTCCAAAGTGTAGCTTGAGTCGCCACAATGCTTTGGATCATGTTCTAGCCGAAAAGGGTAGCTTATGTTGTCGATGTGGCCGCAGGAAGAAGGGACGCACTTCTGGTTATCTCTACCCCTAGCTTTAGGAACAAATACGCCCAGAAAACTTCTTGTATGGATATTGCCGGAGGAAGAAGTAGTAGACTTACTACCCTCATCCTTAGCATTACAGGAATGGCCAGATAATAAGGCAATAACAAGAAATAAGGCTGCAATTGAAACCCATGCGACAAGGTTGATTTTTCCCATGGAGAGAGATCGATCACAAACCAAGGTTTCACCGCAAAATTATTGGCTCTAAATAGTTCTGTATACTGGAAGAGTAGTTGTGGACAGAAATTAACATCATCACAATGATATTGAGATGCCAAATAATTAGAAACAGCCTGGAAATTATATAACTCTATCCATGTTAATAGGCCTTCCTGAATGGGACCAGATAATGTTTTTGGTCGAACTGTCTTTTTGGAAGCACGAAAACTTTAATAAATGGGAAAGAAAAAAAAAAACAAAAAAGGTCTCAGGCATTCATTTAGTCTTGCTTACCAATGGGACCAGTTTACATTCAATTTGACTCGTGCCTGCGCACCTATGTGGTACCGTTCGGTTTAGAAAATTCGTATTAAAAAAATATATATATGTGGCTAATATCACCCCACTATTTTTTTTTCACTCTATTTTTAATTTTTAATATCAAGATTTTCAATATTACCCTTAATAAAGAAATTTAAAAAAAAAAACTAATAACAGGAAGAACAAAAAATAATTTTAAGTAAATAAACCAGATAATATAAACCCAGTACAGATGGTATACCAATCCATATTTACAGCATTGCTCAAATATCTTGGTCTCTTTGTTTCTATCTCTTCCTTTCTCTCTCTCTCTCTCTTTCCACTCTTTCTTCTAATATTATTAGTCTGTTCATCATAGAGCACATTCATTTTGTTAACCTGGGTTGGAGTTAATCAAGATGCACAAAAGGCTTTGAACTGATAAAAAATAAAATCAAAGTGAACTGAGATTGAAAGACAAGGAGAGAAAATTCACGAGTGGAAAGGAATTCCATCAAATTAAAAGCTCATTGAACATCGGATCGATGGAGCCATGGAGCTAAGGAAAAAAATTACAAGTAGAGTGCGATGGCAGGTGAGTTCTATGTTAAAGTGGAGGCAGCTAGTAATCTGGGCGGCACAACGGGAGGTGCACTGGACTAGAACACTGCAAAGTGCAAACACTCTTAAATTTTATTTTTTGTTTTTATTTTATAAAATTTCTTAATCACAAGGTTAGAATTGGAATATTTATTTATGTAGGATGAAAAAAGTAGATCGTAGAATGGTAATAGCCACACCAAAAAAAAAAAAAAACAGAAAGAGAGAAAAATCAGATAGTATTTAAAGAAAAACAAATTATGTGTCTTCGTTAAAATAACTAACGAAGATGGAATTAAGGAATTACGATTATAGCTCAATCAACATTTACTATCATATTGTAATTGATGTTTCCATTGTAATTATCTCTCTATATAAAGAGACTATGAAATGAAATGAGTAGACTAATTCACATTTACTTTTACACGTTATCAGCCAATAGCCAAGAAAAAAGTCCTAGCTTCAAAAAAAAAAAAACAAAGGAAAAAAAAAACCAAAACCCTAGAAGAAAAATAACTTTTTCTTCTTTCCGCCGCCACCCTAAACAAAAAAAACACAATAGAAGCAGGCCTTGCAGCCCAAAAAAAAATTAAAAAAAAAAAAAACAAGCCTCGTGGTCCACTGCTGAAAAGAGAGAGGAAGCGGCCCAGTTTTTCTCAAACCCAAAAACATTGCTACGCACGCTTGTATCAACACGTGCGTACGCTAGGATCGTTTTATTTTCTCGAAATCAAGTATGTTTTTATTTTATTTTATGTGTGGGTATATATATATATATATATATATATATATTGGCTGCCTTGTTTATATTCCACTTTTCATATATCTTATCATATGTGTTATATATATTCGTGAAATCTAAAGAATGTTTTGTGAATTTTATCTACGCTTATATAATTATGCCTATGCATGCCTTTATATTACGCTATTGTTTATATTTTATTTTGAGCGTGCCATATATATTTTGTTATATATTATTTATGAAATTTTGAGCATGTTTTATTTCATTTATGCTTTTATAATTTTTTTCCTATGCATGCCTTTATATTATAATTGTTACTACATTCTACAATTGTTCCTATGCATACCTTTATATGCTACGTTTTATTCATTATTAAACGTGCTAGGGTTATTCCTTAGTTATAATGCTAAATATAAATCGCATTTTGCTATGATAATTAAAATTCTTAGGCATTATAAATACATACTTACCTTGATAAATCATTTTCACATAGCATTGGAAAAAGAATGTGACCATTACGAATCTTGGTCTTGCAATCTAATTCATATTTTTGGAAAATAATTCACGTGGATGTCTTTATGACTGCGTAATTTATATCTTCTCTCTTGTTTATGTAGATGGCTGATCCAACTCGACCTTAATTTGACATTTGGACTCGAAAGAACTTGCGTACCATCGTTGGGTTTCTGATGTGGAAACTGCCTTTGTGACGAAAGACTACACTGCCGACCCCAAAGACGATGTACAGTCTAATAAGGTACAAGCAAGTGTCTTAATGTTTCTAAGGCGACATATTGATCCTAGCCTACGCTGGGAGTACCTTCAGTTGAAGACACCCAAAGAACTGTGGGATGCCCTTAAGGGACGTTTTGGGAACATTCATGACATTTTGCTCCCAAAATTGACCGTTCAGTGGAATGAAATCTGCTTGCTTGACTACAAAATGGCTAATGACTTTGTGATGCCCCGGAAATTCGTAATTATTTTCCGAAGATTTTCCGAAATTAATTTTATGATTTTTGGACGGTTTCGTGACTCGTGGACGGAGCGGAAGTGTTTCGGACGAATTTTTATTCGAAAAGTGTGGATTTAGGGGGGATTCAAGGTTGACTTGATTCAAGGTTGACTTTTGATACATTGAGATTCTCCAAAAACCTCCTTCATGAAAGTTGTAGAGCACGTCGATAAGAGTTCGTGGATATGTGGAATGCGGAAATCGGAGTTTGTATGAGAAAGTTATGAGCGATTGAACATTGGGAAAATTCTATAAATATGAGAAAATTCCGGAAATTTGCAAAAAGGATAGAATTTTCCAAAACTAGAAAACTGACCCTTCTCTCTCCCGAGCCCAGATTTCTTCCTCTCTGGTTTTCAGGCCATATCTTCCTTATTCGGCCACCGATTGACGTGAAAGAAAGTGGGGTTTTCTCCTCTCGGCATCCTTTACCAGTTTGTAGAAGAAATCGAAGTGAAATACGAGCTGTAGGTGGCGCTGCAAGGCCGAGAAGAAGCCTCGTCTGGGACGAAATTGCCTTCGTCGAAACTGGAGATTCCGGCCACCTTTGCTGGTAATTCTTGAGGGCTTTCGGAGCTTGGAGGACGTAGATACTTCTCCCAAAGTGGCTTGGAGCGATTTCACTTGTGGAGGACGAATTGAAGCTTTGAAATTCTAGGGTTTCAATCGGTCCGATTTGTTCTAAGGTAAAATTCAATTAAATTGGAGTTGAGATGAAGAACTTTGGTGTTGGGAGTTTTGTCAAATTCCGACTTTGGGCCGGCGACGGCGCCGCCACTGTGGTGGTGTTTTCCGGCAGTTTCCAGCCACCTCAGGGATAGTTTCTGGTATTGTATATCATCTACTCGTCGATACGAACGTTTTGATATATAATACACAATTTTTGGGGATCGTATGAGCATGTTAGGGTTTTTACAGTTTCGGACCGTTTGATGATTCGATCCGTGAGGATTTGAGCGTCCGATCGACTTGTGATTTGGACATATTGATCTTAAAAGTATTCCAGAGACTTTGGGAGGTCTCGGATGTGGTTTAGCCTCGATTGGCACCACTTTGGGGATTTTAGTTCAAAACAGGGGTTTCAGACTTAAATCGTTTGTGAATTGTTACTAGGAAACCGATTGTGATTAGGTACTTGACGAAGTATTCTTGGACGGTTGTTTTGTGGGTTGGCTACTTTGTTCCGTATTGAAGACGCAGCGGGAGTTTCGAGGTGAGTAATCTCACAAGGTTCATTTACGAACGGGCTTACCTTATCGTTTTGATAGTTATTTAGTTAACTGCAAACTATAGTTGGTATTAGTAGGCATTCCTGAGTGAATGTCTACGTATATATATATTTACGTGAAATATATATGTGTAGGTGGATTTGTGTGAGTTGTTTCTTGGTTGAAACGTGTGAGTTTATCTCGTGATTCTTGCGGGGTTTATCCCGTGATTTTTGTGTGAGTTGTTTTGAGTTACTCATACGGGCTTGCAAAAGCTTACCGGGTTTGTTGTGTGACAACCCGGTGCACTATTCAAACGGTGTAGGGGTTAATCTTGCAGGTCAGGGTAATAGTGGCTGAAGCTGAGGTAGCTTGTTGGCAGCAGAACAAGTAGGAAGCAAATTTGGTTGGCTTTGCCATTGTTATGACTTCCGCTATGCAGTAAACTCTGAGGAGCATTTAAGTTTTATTTTGTTGTTGACAATTTAATTCGTAAGCTTATGTAATATATGACTCTGTGGGCGGGTCAATATTGACATAGTGGGTTCAAGGCATCAATACGTATGTAGTTTAAAGGGGAAAAAGTTTCCAGGTGCATGGTATTGATGGTTGAACTATCACGCATATGTAATTATGGGATTATATATCGATTTTTATTGTGTTAAAAATCAGGGGCGTGACAGACTTCAACAAGGACATGTTGCGCCTAAAGGCAAGTCTTAATTTCTGTGGAAGGGAACTCACAGAAAATGATATGATCAAGAAGACTCTTTCCACCTTTCCTACTTCAGCACTTATACTAGCGAACCAGTATAAGCTGCAGTATGACGACAAAAGAATCACAACCTTCAATAACCTGATCAACTTACTGCAAGTGGCTGAAAGGCATAATGAGGTTCTTTTGAGCAACAATGCTAGGCTCGTTGGGACAAAGAAAATTCCCAAGGCTAACTATGGCAAAGTGAAAGGTGGGAAGAACCCCAATGCAAAGGGGGTTGGATGTGCTGATCCCTACCCATGTGGCAACAATGCACCATGTGGAAAGCGACGTGGGGCTCATGGTATGGGCCTTGGAGGCCCTCCTAATGTATGGCACAGAGATGGTGGTGCTGGCCCTAGTGGTCATGGAAACAAGGTGCAAAAGGCACCTATAATTCCTTTGTGACTACGATGATTGGATCGTCACAAGTAATAAAAGGGCGAGGAATTACCAAATTTTTGCTGCCTACCGGCACAACGTTTAAAGTCACAGATGCTCTGTATGCACCAAGAGCTAATCGAATCTTGTTAAGTTTCAAAAATATTCGTGCCAACGGTTATCATGTAGAAACACACTGTGAGAATGGAACCGAATACCTTTATATTACCTCTAATGAATGTGGAAGGAAACGCATTTTAGAGAAACTAATGAGTCAATCTAGTGGACTGTACCTCTCTACTATTCAAATCATTGAATCGTATATTGTCAACAACAATGAAATGTGGGACACTGACTCATACAGGCTTTGGCATGACCGCCTAGGGCACCCTAGTCGTGACATGATGATCCGTATTGTAAAAAACTCACACAGACATCCCTTCTTTCTAGTGAAAAATAAAATGGGACAAAAATCTGCCACACTGTAAGGTGTCGGTCCTATTACTGCTCAAATGCAGCCATTGTCTTCTGAACTACCAGAAGCACTACCTCCCTCCCATTATGCCTCATTGACTATTTCAAAGGCACATAAATCGTTTTGCAAAGCCTTCTCTTCAGCAAAAACAGAAACGAGACCTTCCTATGCTAAAGATATAAAACAAAACATTCCATTCTTACAAAAGATACAAGGAGATATCTGTGGACCTATCTATCCAGAATGCGGACCATTCAAGTACTTTATGGTTCTGGTGGATGCTTCGACATACTGGCCACATGTTGCATTATTGTCCACAATAAATGCTACATTTGCAAAACTCCTAGCACAGATTATACGTTTAAGGGCTCACCACCTTGATCACTCTATCAAGTCTATAAGGCTTCATAACGCTGGAGAGTTTACATCAAAAGCATTTGATGATTATTACATATCTATTGGGACGATGTAGAGCATCCTATACCCCATGTGCATACACAAAATGGTCTCGCAGAAGCCACCATCAAAAGGTTATAGATGGTGGCTAGGGCACTGGTTATGCGCACTAACCTACCTGTAGCTGCCTGGGGTTATGCAATATTGCACGCAGCTTTACTTATTTGTTTCAGACCCACTACTAGCCAACTATTTTCTGCGTACCAGTTGGTAACTGGATATGAGCCTGACATTTCACACTTACATATATTTGGTTGCGCAGTATATGTGCCTATTACGCCCCCACAGTGCACCAAAATAGTTCCTCAAAGACGATTAAGTATTTATGTTAGATATGAATCTCCAACAATTATCCGCTATTTGGAACCCTTGACAGGCGATCTCTTTACCGCTAGATTTACGGATTGTCACTTTGATGAGACAGTCTTCCAGTCATTAGGGGAAGATAGGAAAAATTATTTTCCAAGGGAACGACAGGAATTGTCTTGGTTTGTCCCCACTCTGTCTCATTTTGATTCCCAGACTTCACAATGTAAAAGTAAAGTGAAAAGAATAATCGATCTTTAAAATGTAGCAGATTCGATGCCTGATGTGTTTACTGATACCGCAAAAGTGACAAGATCACATATACCAACTGCAAATGTGCCTGCAAGGTTAGAAGTCCCCAACAAGGGGCACGGCGCCGCAGATAGAGGTGTTGTAACCACATTTAGTGGAGCTGTGGTTGAGGTCGTGGCTCCCCAAAGGAAGAGGGGGAGGCCACTTGGTTCAACTGACACTCACCCAAGGAAGAAGAGGGGGAGTAAGGCACAAACTGATCCATTAATCATTAATATCCCTCTCATGAGATTGTCATTGATTATAGTTATGTCCATAAATCAATACTAGAGGACGCTCTGATGTTTGAAATGATTTCAGAGAACAAAGAAATCTTAATGGATTATGAGAGTGCGTATGAGTTGATGGAAAGATCTACCATACACAATGATGATGTATTTGCATATATTGTTGCTCAAGAAATCATAGAGCACGATGATATTGAACCACGCTTTCTTGCAGAATGTCAACAAAGAGCAGATTTGCCTAAATGGAAATAAGCCATCCATGCAAAACTAGATTATCTGGCAAAGAGATAGGTATTTGGTCCGGTAGTGATAACCCCACCAAGTGTAAAGCCTGTAGGACATAAATAGGTCTTTATCAGAAAGCGTAATAAGAAGAATGAAGTTTTGAGGTACAAGGCTTGCCTTGTGGTGCAAGGTTTCTCACAACGCCCTGAAATTGATTATGAGGAGACATACTCTCCCGTAATGGACGTTATAATGTTCCTCTACTTAGTTAGCTTTGTAGTTTTCGAAGGACTGGAAATGCAACTGATGGATGTGGTTGCTGCATATCTTTGTAGGGATCTTGATTCAGAGATATATATGAAAGTGCCTGATGGCCTTACATTACCCAAACCAAGTGACTCTAAACCACAGAGTGTGTTACTTTACGGATTGAAACAATCCGGGCGGATGTGGTATACCTGTCTATGTGACTACTTGATTGGGAAGGGATATAAGAACGATGAATTATGCCCCTGTGTATTCATAAAGAAAACAAGTTCTGGATTTGCAATTGTAGTTGTATATGTCGATGACATGAACATAATAATTACTCTTGATGAAATAAGAGAAACCGTGAGCTAGTTGAAATCCGAATTTGAGATGAAGGATCTTGGGAAAACTCGATTTTGTCTAGGCCTTGAACTAGAACACCTAGTTTATGGAATACTAATCCACCAGTTTGCGTATGTCCAAAAGATGCTCAGGCTATTTAACATGGACAAAGCGCATCCTGCTAGCACTCCCATGATCGGTCGAAGTTTGGATGCAAAGAAAGATCCCCATTTCATCCAAAGGAAGATGACGAAGAGGTGTTGGGAGCTGAAATTCCCTATATAAGTGCAATAGGCGCATTATTATACTTAACCCAATGCACTCGACCAGACATTGCATTCTCAATGAACTTCTTAGTTAGATTTAGCTCAGCGCCAACACAGCGTCACTGAAATGGTATCAAGAACATTTTTCAATACCTAAAAGGAACCATTGACTTGGAACTGTTCTTTCCCTATAGAGAGACAATAGGGACCGCATACGGAACTGCAACCCCTAAAGTAAATGTTGATGGCGAAAGTGCCACTCACTACATCTAAACTCCAAATAATGTTCTGGTTAGTTTTGCTGATGCTAGGTACCTCTCTAACCCACATAAAGATCGTTCCCAAACTGGTTATGTATTGACTATTGGGAACACGACGATATCTTGGAGATCAACCAAGAAAACCTTTATGGGTACCTCCTCGAACCACTCAGAGATCATTGCTTTACATGAGGCAGTTTGTGAGTGTATATGGTTAAGAGCTATCATTACACATATTCGAGGGACTAGTGGTTTGAGTTCTACCACTGAAAAGCCTACTTGCATTTATGAAGATAATGTAGCTTGCATCGAACAGATGAAGCTAGGTTATATCAAGGGTGATAATACAAAATACATATCGCCCAAGTTTTTCTACAATCAGTAACAACAGGCTCTCCTCAAGATTCAAGTGAATCAAGTAAGGTCTGAGAAGAATGTGGTAGATTTGTTTACCAAATCATTGCCTAAAGCCATATTTGAGAGACATGTGAAAGACATAGGAATGTGAAGACTTCCAAGCTCCCTTGACTAATGTAAGGATTAGGGGGAGCAGGTGTAGACATCAGGGGGAGTCTAACACACACATATCATCAAATGTAATAGGTGTGTTGTGCTCTTTTCCTTCGACCAAGGTATATTTTTTATCCCACAGGGTTTTTATTGTTACTTGGCAAGCACTACTACAAAAAGTTCATCAGACAACGGTGGATTTCTATTGTCTGATGAAGAAGTTCACCATTGTCTAAGTCAGTGTTGTGTGATTGAAAAATCACACAACAGTAATTCCACCGTTGTCTGATAGTAGTTGGCTCAACAAAATAGCTATTTTTCCGTTGTGTGAATTCTGCGTAGCAGGTGCCTGCCATGGTATGCACAGGGATGTGTCGAGCCATTCAGACAACAGAAGATAATTTCTGCTGTCGTCTGAGATTCATAACACACAACAGCTTTAATTCTTTCTTTGTTGTGTGAGATTCATAAGACACAACAGCTATGATTCATTCTTTGTTGTCTGAGATTAATAACAAACAACAGATATAATTCATTCTTTGTTGTCTGAGGTAAGTAACACACAACCGGAGCGAAATTATCTCCCTTGTCTGTTGATTCACTCAGACAACAGAGATGATTTATTTCTGTTGTGTGTTATGAATATCACACAACACAATTTTGTTTTCTTTTGTTGTTGGTTGTTAGTTCACACAACAACTATATTTGGTTAGTTGTGGTGTGAATATTGTAATCAAATTGGGTAATAATCAGTGACTGTTGTAGGAGAAGCCTCAATTTTGAATTCTTTTAAGTCATACATCACATTGTTTTGTATTGTGTTGTATGAGATAAATGCTAGGTGAAATTGTACAAAATCAATGCTAGAGATTATTACCAATGAACAATAATTTTATATTAATGCTAAAAGTAACTTTGATACATCAAACTCCAAATCGATTCACCATATACATCTTTATAAGCATTTAAACATTCCATTGAATAAAGCCTTCCAATTTCATAAGCTATACAAGATCGTGTTCGATCCTCACCCACAAGTAATGCTGCAACATGAGCAATCCAATTTCATCTTGTGCAGCTATGCTAGGAAAGTAGGAATATTCCCATTTGTTTGTGGTGATGAGTAGAACGAATCTGAATGGTGGTTCTGGGATTTGGATATTGGAGCTTGACGAACAGTTTCCTCTCCATTCAAAATCCTACAAAAGGTATTGAAGGGCAAACATAAGTTCATAGCATCACATACACACCCGAAAATTGATACAGAATGAGTCACACATTTGTTTGGACAAACCAAATTTGCAGTGGTTCAAAAGGCTAAATAAACAATCAACTAGAATAACACAAGATCAATCTAAGACCCTGCAAAATATCTTGTACGGCAATCAAATCAATTCCTCAGAAACTGAATAAACTGAATATCAAAAATGGCGAGAGAGAGGTGCTGCAGTCTGCACACAAAAACTAAACTCACCTCATTGAAGTATCTTATGAGAAGATGTTTTGTGATCCTCCCAATTCTAGAACCACAATCCGTTACAAGTTCAACACTCATTAAAATTTTGCATTGCCAACAAAACCACACATCAAGCAGCTACATTCAATAACAGGGAACGTAAATTTAGCTAGCAACCCTTCTTAAAATCTCTATGTTCAAGCTTAACAGCATGAAAAGATTCATATATATAACTATTAGCCTATAGAAGCTTTTGAAATAGTAGCCGAAGGACTTGAGACATATTTCAGATTCAAAGAAGCTCAGACCAAGCAAAATTAGACGGAAGCAAATTAGCTTTCCAATCCAAGACTAGCAATCAGGTAGCTACAACACAAGAACTGAAATGTGATCCTACTATAACTAGCAAAAACTAACATTTAGTATTTTTAATGCTAAATTAACTTGCCAAGTCATCAACTTCTAGGATTACAAACCAATTTCAATTTGATGCAATTAATACCATATGCTTTAAATAAGAAATCAGTGGATTTTTAAAAAGAAGGCAATACCAGAAAGTTGTGAAATTGAAGAAGTTGGAAGTGGTGGCCATGGAAGCAATAGAGGCAGCAGCAAAGATGCATTGTGAAATCCTTAGAAGAAGCCCAGTTAAAGTCCTAGGAATATCCTTCATTTTTGTTTCTCTCACAAATCCAACAAAGTATCAAATTCTTAATTGATTTCAATACCTCATATCCTTTAGTCCTATATAAATGAATGTGTAACAAAAAACACAGCATCAAGGGCTTAATCATACTCTGTTAGTCCTGTATTAATGCAATTCTTAATGCTTCATCATTCTATTCATGCAAATTCCAACTAATAAACGCTTTCAATCAAATTGATTCAACTCTTTCTTCAAAGAATCCATGAAACAAATAGATATCATACAACCTAATAATTCTTTTGATACCCAAAACAAATATAAATATAAGATAAATACTGCAGCAAGTATTTCACCAGAAACAAAAAGTAACAAGAAAAACCTAAGTTAAGATTCATACTTGAGACAAGAAAAAGAAGAGTGTGGAAGCAAGAAGCTCTTAACATACGCCTGCACACAGAGGATTAATAGATAAACTGTTAGAGAAAGGATTACAATAGGAATGTATGAAAAAGATAAAAAGGATTACAATAGGAGAACAGAAATTGAAATATAATATTAGCAAACAGAAGGGGTATATCCTTACATTTAATCATATGGATTCCTCAATTAAGTAAGGAGATCAATCAACATACCTTCAGTGGAGTTTATGTGCTTTCTCTGAGAAGATACTTTCAATTTCAAATATGAGCCTACAGACTAGACAATAATATCAATTAAGACAGAGAGGTACATTTGAACAAAAGCAATTCATAGTTTGCTTACCCCTTGAAGATTTCTATGGTGTTTGCATCCAATTTAGGTAAAGGCCTCATATCTACAACAAAATCTAATTTTAATAATCAGCATATAAAAGAATAAGACATAAATTAATGAAAAGATTAGTACTCCATTCAAGTAACGAGCAGTAGTATCCTATCTTCACCTGAATTGGCATTTGAAGGAGTGATATCAGAATCATTCTCCCTAATCCTCACAAAAATCAGGTCTATAAAAGTATTTTACATACTAACTTCCAATGTAAAGAAAAAGGCTCTACAATGAAGAATACAAATATATAAGGGCAGCATCATGCTGCTGTTAAGAAATTCCATTTGCAAATTTATAGTCCACAATAACGAAAACAAATGGTCTAGACTTGGTTAATAACAATTTGCACACTCACACTCACACGTGCACACAGAGAGAGAGAGAGAGAGAGAGAGAGTGAGAGAGAGAGAGAGAGAGAGAGAGGGGGGGGGGGGTAATCTTACATGCATAGAAGATGATATGGCTTCCAGTCAATTCTGCAGCACCAATAAAAATGTTCATTAAGTCAGCAATTCTTTTGAATGATTACTTCGCTTGAACTCAAAGAACCATTAACCAACTAACAAGAATGGTAGGGCAATATTTTTGGCCTCTAATTCTAAAACCTTGATCCAACTAACCAAAACAAACATAACCTAATCTGAATCGCATACAACAATGCCAATGAGAAAAGGAGTAGCAAGAAGGAAAAAGGTTGAGCTAAAAAACGTTGACTGTGAGTGACCCAAGGATCATTTGACTATAGTAGTTTGTAGAGTCAGAAGCTAATACAAAGAACTTTGACAAAAACTTAACATCAAATATGAGAAGAGAATAAGATTCAAAGTCTCCGATACAAATCATACAAATCACAAGTCCACAAATTTAATGAATCTGAGACACCATAGGAAGATTGAACAATAAAAGATGAAATTTTATCAAGATAGCCATAACTCACCAATAGTCGATCACATTGTTGGATTTTGGCTCAAGATAGAGGAGATTGAACTCACTTTCATTGTGGAAACACAACCCACTGTGAGGAGAATCTGAATTTGAAAGGAATTAGACATGAAAACTCTAATTAAATTAGTTTCACAGCTATACGTCAAAACAGGAATTGTTTATGAGCAGTTCGTAGTGTTACCTTTTTTGTAAATGATCCAACCGTTGGATTTTCATGATTTTCGAGTACAGAAAAGATGACAATATTTCAAACAAGTTTCATGAAGAAGTCAAGATGAAATGAATATGAGAAGTTGCATATTTTAGGCCATGAAGTTGACTGACGGGAATTGTAGCAAGCTAACCAATTCATCACCATGGTCAAAAAATTCCCAATTCAAACTGTAAAATGAAAAACCCAATAAAGAAGCTAACCAATTGCGACCGATGACCTCCTTGGTTCAGTAACCCATGGTGTTGACGAACCCATCAGCTGCTCGTCCAAGTTGATAGCAACGGTGATGATGAAATCCACATGGCACAACTTGGAGAAAATTCTGAAACGGAAAAGGCATCGTCTTCCTTTTTAGGGTTTTTTGATGAAGAGAGAGGCAGACAAGTGCAGGGGAGGAGGAAGAAGCAGCGAAGGTCTTAAGGGTAGAAAGCGTTTTGGGTGTTTGGGTGGTTTGAGATTTCAATGTGATTCATGATATTTCTGGAGAATGTTGGGGTTTTAGAACTATGAGAGAGAGACGATAAGAGAAAGAGAGATGAGAGAATGAGGACCAAATTGAATCTCTCTCAATGAATATGAAAGATTCACAAGAGAGATCGAGGAGCCTCTCTCGAGGAGTTTCGGGGAGGCTATTCGGGAGAGAGGGTCGAGGGTCGAGATAGGGTCAAGAGGCTTTGTATGTCGTGCTAGGTTTTGTTTTCCTTCTTTTTTTTCTTTTTTTGGGACACAATGTGGCATGGCAATTTAAACCTAGCAGAAAATTCTCAAAGTTACTCACACAACAGAAACCTCATCAACTGTTGTGTGAGTGCACTAAATAAAATCAAAATGTGGAAACATGGAGGGAAACATGCTGCCTACAACATTTTGGCTCAAAAAGTTACCGCCTATGTTCCTACCTCACAAAACAGAAATGTATAACTTCTGTTGTCTAATTTCTACAGCTTGCACTAGGTGGAAAACGTTTAAGCAAGCTTCCTCAAAATTTGGTATCCAATTTTCAATCACACAACGGAAATCTCAAGCACCGTTGTACCTAGTAGCCCTAATTTCAGATGTCAAGAGGCAACCAAGACTCGAGAGTGGAGGGAAATCTGCCGCTATATTTTTAAAGACTCAGACAACGGACAATACGTAATTGTGTTGTGCAATGTAGTTCTGAGAAAAAAGTTATCACTTTTTTGGCATTCACACAACAGAACATCACTAATACCGTTGTACAATAGAGTTTACTTAAACACACAACAGACAATTTATGTTCTGTTGTGTGATTAGTGTTGTGTGATTAACTTTTTGTAGTAGTGAAGGTTTTTAGTAAGGCAACAATTCATGCACCATTTCATCTTTGACTTGGCACAAGTGGGAGTGTTAAACAAAAAACACATTATGTGCCTTCGTCAATGTAATTGACGAAGAGGGGATCAAGGAATTACGATTACAACTCAATCAGCATTACTATCATTATTGTAATTGATGTTCCCATTGTAATTCTCTCCCTATATAAAAGGGCTATGAAATGAAATGAGTGTTAAAGGAAAAACACATTATGTGCCTTCGTCAAAGTGATTGACGGAGAGGGAATCAAGTAATTAGCAATCACCATCAATCAGCATGGATTACGGACCAATCAGTAGTTAATATCATTATTGTAATTGATCTTTCCGTTGTAATTCTCTCCCTATATAAAGGAGCTATGAAATGAAATGCGTAGACCAATTCCAATTCCCATTTTACTTTTACACGTTATCAGCACGCTCAGAGCCAATAGCCAAGAAAAAACCTTAATTTCTAGTTTCTTTATTCCTCTTGCCGAAAAAAAAAATAAAAAAGGGCTAAATACAAATTACTACCCTGTGGTTTAGGTCCAAAATCAATTCAGTTCCTGAACTTCTAATTTCATCAAAAACACCCCTGCACTTTCAATTTTGATCTAATATGTCCAATTTGTTAGTTTTCCGACAATTGAGTTATTTAACTTGTTAATGAGGCTCATATATGGCCTATGTTTTATGATGTGGTGTCGAGATGGTCTGCATAGTCAATTTAGGAGTGAGTCCTACTATTAAAAATAAATAGTTTTTCAACAAATAATCAAACTATAACTTGAACTCATAACAGAATATTAACGAATTGGACCTATTAGATCAAAATTGAAAGTGCAGGGATGTTTTTGATGAAATTAGAAGTCCAGGGACTGAATTGATTTTGGACCTAAACCACAGGGTACTAACTAGTATTTAGCCAAAAAAAAAAAAACCCCAAAAACACTAGAAGATTTTTTTTTCTGCCGCCACCCAAATCAAAAAAAAAAAAAAAAAAAAAAAAAAACTCTTCCGGCCGCCAATACGAGGCCTAGCCTAGTGGCCAGCCTGCAATCCGCCCACCACCTGCAGCCCCGCGCGGCCCTTCGCTCAGCCTGCTGCCCAGCCCAGCACTACACTAATCCCAGCAGCACGCCTCTGATCTCGTCGCTGCAGCGCGCTACCTCCAGCCTCGGCCCCAATCATCGACGCGGCCTCGTCCAAACCGACCTCCATCACAGACCACACCGGCCTCTCCTACCAGCAGTTCACTGATCCCAGCAGCGAGCATCTACCTTGCAGCTTCGCCTACAAGCATCAGACCCCACCTCGACCGCGTTGACTCAGCTCCAAATCGAAATCCGGCGTCCTCGACGGCCGACTCGATCAACTGGCTTCCCAGACCACCGAACGCAGATCCCTACGCTGCCCAACCACCTGCACCATCTGTAAACCAGAAAACAAAGGAAGACAGAAACCCAGAATGGAGGAAGAAGGAGAGAGGGAAGAAACGCGACGAAAAAAAAAAAGTGACACGGCCCAACAATTGTCAAAAAAAAAAAAAACAGCCCTGCAGGCCCAGAAACGAAAAAAAAAAAAAAAGAGAAGGCCCAAAGAAAAAAAAAGAAAAAAGAAAAAAAAAGATCAAAGCCCACTGTTAGAGGAAGCAGCCAAGCTTTTCTCAAGTCCAAAAACATCGCTACGCACGTCTGCATCAACACACGCATGTGCTAGGATTGTTTTATTTTCTCGACAACAAGTATGTTCTCCTTTATTTATTTAATTTCATACTCTGATATATTTTATAATTAGAACTTTTAAGCATGTTTAATCAGATAATTTTGATCATTTTAAGCATGCCTTGTTATTTTTGATTTATCTGATTATCTTTAAGCATGATTTATAAATTTTTACGTTTAGTAAAATTTCAAGCATGTTCTGTGAATTTCATTTACGCTTTATAATTATGCGTACGCATGCATTTTCATTATGTTATTGTATTTTTTTTTTAGCATGCCACATATATTTTGTTATTTATGCTTATATAATCTTCCTATGCATGCCTTTATTTGCTATGATTTATTATTAAATATGCTATGGCTATTTTTAGAATGCAATATACAAAAATTGCGTTTTGCCATGATAATGAAAATTCATGCGCATTATACACACACTTACTGTGATAAAGTATTTCCACATAGCATCGAAAAAAATGTGACCATTACGAATCTTGGTCTTGAAATCTAATTCATATTTTTGGAAAATAATTCACGTGGATGTCTTTATGACTACGTAATTTATATCTTCCCTCTTGTTTATGTAGATAGCTGATCCAACTCGACTTGAATTTGACGTCTTGGACTCAGAAGGACTTGAGTACCATAGTTGGGTTTCTGATGTAGAAACTGCCTTTGTGGCAAAAGACTACACTGCCACCATTACCGACCCCAAAGATGATGAACTATCTAATAAGGTGAAAGCAAATGCCTTAAATGTTTTTGAGGCGACATATTGATCCTAGCCTACGCTGGGAGTACCTTCAGTTGAAGACACCCAAAGAACTGTGGGATGCCCTTAAGGGACGTTTTGGGAACATTCATGACATTTTGCTCCCAGAACTGGCCGTTCAGTGGAATGGAATCCGCTTGCTCGACTACAAAAGGGTCAATGACTTCAACAAGGACATGTTGCGCCTTAAGGCACGTCTCAATTTCTGTGGAAGTGAAATCACAGAAGATGATATGATCTACAAGACTCTTACCACCTTTCCTACTTCAGCATTTATACTAGCGAACCAGTATAAGTTGGAGTATGACAACAAAAGAATCACAACCTTCAATAAGTTAATAAGCCTACTGCAAGTGGCTGAGAGACGTAATGAGGTTCTCTTGAACAACAATGTTCGGCCCACTGGGACAAAGAAAATTCCAGAGGCTAATTATGGAAAAATGAAAGGTGGAAAGAACTCTAATGCAAGGGGGTTTAGGCGTGTTGATCCCTACCCACGTGACAACAATGCACCACGTGGAAAGGGACATGGGGATCGTGGAAACAAGATGCAAAAGGAAAGAGTTGACAATGAACCATGCTATAGGTGTGGATTCATTAGGCATAGGTACAAGAACTGCCAAGCAAACAACAGAGTAGTAGCCAATTACAAGAGGTATAGAGAGTCTAAAGAACAAGAGGCTCACTATATGGAAGAAGGAGGTCATGACCTAGACATCAACCTTACAATTGCAGACTTCAATGGCAAAGAGGAACTTGCTAAGTCAATGGATGCTCTCAATCTTGACTGATCTGTTTTATTTTCCAAAGATAGTTGTGAAGGCATAATGCCTCATTTTTAATTAGACTATTGCTTGGTCTTAAAGTTTATTTTCAATCATGGATTGATGAATAAGATTTTTGAACAAGACCTTGATTTGATTATCGTTGGCTTATTAATAAATTTTGAATTTTATTCTGAAGCACTGAATTTATTCAAATTTATTTACTATACACATATTTACATGGTTCGACATAGCACTATAAAGATGTAAAGCAATACATCTAGAGAAAAATTATTAGAATGAAAAGAATACCATTCTACTCAAATAGAAATACTTTAAAGAATATGAGCTATATTTTCTAAATACCTCCCATTTATTTGTAGGAATGAATGGAGGAGAACTTGAGTGCTTAATTGATAGTGGGACTACCCACACAATATTAAGAAATAGGCAATTATTCATTGAATCAATAGCCTATAATTCCTCTGTGACTATGATGATTGGATCATCACAAGTAATAAAAGGGCGAGGAACTGCCAAATTTTTGCTGCCTAATGGCACAACATTTCAAGTCACATACGCTCTATATGCACCAAGAGGTAATCAAACCTTGTTAAGTTTCAAAGCTATTTGTGCCAACGGTTATCTAGTAGAAACACACTGTGAGAATGGAACTGAATACCTTGAAATCAACTCTTATGAGTCTATCTGGTGGACTGTACCTCACTACTATTCGGATCATTGAATCATATGCTGTCACCAACAATGAAATGTGGGACACTGACTCATACAGGCCTTGGCATGACCGCCTAGGGCACCCCGGTCGTGACATGATGATCCGTATTTTAAAGAACTCATATGGACATCCCTTCTTTCGAGTGAAAAATTAAATGGGAGAAAAGTCCGCCACACTGCAAAGTGTCAGTCTTAGTACTGCTCAAATGCAGCCATTGCCTTCTGAAGTACCAGAAGCACTACCTCCCTCCCATTATGCCTCATTGATTATTTAAAAGGCACATCACACTTTTCGCAAAGCCTGCTCTTTAGCAAAAACAGGATTGAGACCTTCTTATGCTAAAGATATAAAACAAAACATTCCATTCTTACAACGGATACAAAGAGATATCTGTGGATCTATCCATCCAGAATGCGGACTATTCAAGTACTTTATGGTTCTGGTGGATGCTTCGACAATCTGGTCACATGTCGTTTTATTGTCCACAAGAAATGCTGCATTTGCAAAACTCCTAGCACAAATTATATGTTCAAGGGCTCACCACCCTGATCACCCTATCAAGTCTATAAGGCTTGATAAAGCTGGAGAGTTTACATTAAAAGCATTTGATGATTATTGCATGTCTATCGGGATCGATGTAGAGCATCCTGTACCCCATGTACATACATAAAATGGTCTCGCAGAAGCCACCATCAAAAGGCTACAGATGGTGGTTAGGGCATTGGTTATGCACACCAACCTGCCTATATCTGCATGGGGTTATGCAATATTGCACGCAGCTTTACTCATTTGTTTCAGACCCACTGCTAGCCAACCATTTTCTGCGTACCAGTTGGTAACTGGATATGAGCCTGACATTTCACACTTACGCATATTTGGCTGCGCAGTATATGTGCCTATTGCGCCCCTACAGCGCACTAAAATGGGTCCTTAGAGACGATTAAGTATATATGTTAGATACGAATCCCCAACAATTATCCGCTATTTGGAACCCTTGACAGGCGATCTCTTTACCGCTAGATTTGCGGATTGTCACTTTGATGAGACAGTCTTCCCGTCGTTAGGGGGAGATAGGAAAAAGGATTTTCCAAGGGAACGACAGGAATTGTCGTGGTTTGTCCCCACTCTATCTCATTTTGATCCCCGCACTTTACAAAGTGAAAATGAAGTGAAAAGAATAATCGATCTTCAGAACGTAGCAGATTCGATGCCTGATGCGTTTACTGATATCGCAAAAGTGACGAGATCACATATACCAGCTGCAAATATGCCTGCAAGGTTAGAAGTCCCCAACAAGGGGCACAGTGCTACAGATAAAGGCACTGCAACCACATTTAGTGGAAATGTGGTTAAGGCCGTGGCTCCCCAAAGGAAGAGGGGGAGGCCACTCGGTTCGATTGACACTCACCCAAGGAAGAAGAGGGCGAGTAAGGCACAAACCAATCATCAATGTATAGAATCCCTCTCATGAGATTGTCTCTTATTATAGTTATGTCCATGAATCAATACTGGAGGACGCTCCGATGTTTGAAATGATTCCAGAGAACAAATAAATCCCAAAGGATTATGAGAGTGCGTATGAGTTGATAGAAAGATCTTCCATACACATTGATGATATATACTGTTGCTCAAGGAATCACAGAGCACGATGATATCGAACCACGCTCTGTTGCAAAATGTCAACAAAGAGCAGATTGGCCTAAATGGAAAGAATCAATCTAGGCAGAATTAGATTCTCTAACAAAGAGACAGGTATTTGGTCCAGTAGTGCTAACCCCACCAAGTGTAAAGCCTGTAGGACATAAATGGGTCTTTGTCAGAAAGCGTAATGAGAAGAATGAAGTCTTGAGGTACAAGGCTCGCCTTGTGCCGCAAGATTTCTCACAACGCCCTGGAATTGACTACGAGGAGACATACTCTCCCGTAATGGACGTTATAACGTTCCGCTACTTAGTTAGCTTAGTAATTTCCGAAGGACTGGAAATGTAGCTCATGGATGTGGTTACTACATACATGTCTCTATAGGGATCTAGATTCAGAGATATATATGAAAGTGCCTGATGGCCTTACATTACCTAAGACAAGTGACTCTAAACGATGGAGTGCGTTTGCAATTAAGTTGAAACGCTCACTTTATGGAATGAAACGATCCGGGCGAATGTGATATACCGGTCTAAGTGACTACTTGATTGGGAAGGGATATAAGAACGATGAATTATGCCCCTGCGTATTCATAAAGAAAACAAGTTCCGGATTTGCAATTGTAGCAGTATATGTCGTTGATATGAACATAATAGGTACTCTTGATGAAATAAGAGAAACCGCGAGCTATTTGAAATCCGAATTTGAGATGAAGGATCTTGGGAAAACTCGATTCTATCTAGGCCTTGAACTAGAACACCGAGTTTGTGGAATAGTAATCCATCAGTCTGCGTATGTCCAAAAGTTAGCCAATTTAACATGGACAAAGTGCATCCTGCTAGCACGCCCATGATTGGTCGAAGCTTGGATGCAAAGAAAGATCCATTTCATCCAAAGGAAGATGACGAAGAGGTGTTGGGAGCTGAAATTCCCTATCTAAGTGCAATAGGCGCGTTATTGTACTTAGCCCAATGTACTCGACCAGACATTACATTCTCAGTGAACTTGTTAGCTAGATTTAGCTCAGCGTCACTGGAATGGTATCAAGAATAATTTCCGATACCTAAAAGGAACCATTGACTTGCGACTGTTCTTTCCCTACAGAGAGACAAGAGGGATCGCAGATGGAAATGCAATCCCTAAAGGAAATGTTGATGGTGAAAACGCCACTCACTACACTAAAACGCCAAATAACGTTTTGGTCGGTTTTGCTGATGCTGGATACGTCTCTGACCCACATAAAGATCGTTCCCAAACTGGTTATGTATTTACCAATGGGAACACGACGATATCTTGGAGATCAACCAAGCAAACCCTTGTGGCTACCTCCTCGAACCACTCAGAGATCATTGCTCTACATGAGGTGGTTCGTGAGTGTGTATGGTTAAGAACTATCATTACACATATTCGAGGGACTAGTGGTTTGAGTTCTACCACTAAAGAGCCTACTTGCATTTATGAACACAATGCAGCTTGCATCGAACAGATGAAGCTAGGTTATATTAAGGGTGATAACACAAAACATATATCGCCAAAGTTGTTCTACAATCAGCAACAACAGTCTCTCCTCAAGATTCAAGTGAATCAAGTAAGGTTTGAGGAGAATGTGGCAGATTTGTTCACCAAATCATTGCCCAAGGCTACATTTGAGAAACATGTGAAAAACATAGGAATGCGAAGTCTTTCCAAACTCCCTTGATTAATGCAAGTATCAGGGGGAGGTGTAGACGTCAGGGGGAGTCTAATACACACATGTCATCCTCAAATGTAAAAGGTGCGTTGTGCTCTTTTCCTTCGACCAAGGTGTATTTTTTGTCCCACAGGGTTTTTATTGTTACTTGGCAAGGTTTTTAGTGAGGCAGCAACTCATGAACCATTTCATCTTTGACTTCGCACAAGGGGAAGTGTTAAAGGAAAAACACATTATGTGCCTTCGTCAAAGTGATTGACGGAGAGGGAATCAAGTAATTAGCAATCACCATCAATCAGCATGGATTACGGACCAATCAGTAGTTAATATCATTATTGTAATTGATCTTTCCGTTGTAATTCTCTCTCTATATAAAGGGGCTATGAAATGAAATGAGTAGACCAATTCCAATTCCCATTTTACTTTTACAATGAGTAGACTAATTCCCATTTACTTTTACAGATAATACATAATGTTCAATTTTTTGTTTTTGTTTTTGGAATAAACAATTTATTCATAAAGGAATTAAATCTCAGTAGTTTGTACATAATTCAGCCAACATAGACTATTACATACCAAAATGTGGAAGTCAGAAGACATGAGTGCATATTTGGCTACCAAATGCGCCACTTAATTACAATTACGATGTGAGAAAACACGCTTAATTATAACAAAGTAACTAAATAGATATTTAACTACAGTCAAAAGAGCTCTATCAGTAGCCCAATTTTCCTATGTAGAATTGAGGAAGTCTACTATCTCTTTCGCGTCCATCTCAAGCACTACATGAGACTATCCTCCATTCCTTGCTAAATGGAGACCCAAAGATGCAACATAGAGCTTTGTTGCCCTTAGAGAGAAATTACCACTTAAACTTTTGACTACAACATCGCAACGACGAATCACAACCGCTAAATCCCTTCACCCGGTCTCCTTTCTGTACCATCAACATTGATTTTCACAAAGGAGAAATGAGGCTTTACCCATTTAAGGCATGTAGAGTGTAGGGTCAACTTAGAGAATTCGGAGGCTCAAGATGAACTAATTCACACGGCTCACGAGTCATAACCTTTTAATGCGTTTAACTATTTAATTTTTAACTAAGCAATATAAAAAAGGTTAGTTAAATAAAGAATTCATAGCATAAAACCAAATAAGTTCAATCACTACTCTACAAAAGGAAGGGAAAAAAAAGCACCAATATTCCGAACAAATATGTAATTTATAAGCAAACGTATTTCTAAATAATGGTGAATACGACTTGTCTTATATTTTTATATGCAAAAGTGCTTATTAAACTTACATAATCAATAAATTGTTTAAGGACACCTAGAATATCTGTTTGGCCCAAACTCTAGTGACTTGTTCCAGTTGTAATAAGGTTGATTCTATTAGATATCTATAAGATGTTTTATTCAATGTAAGATTACGTTACCATGTAGAATACAAATTTTGTATCTTGTAATCCTTTATATAAAGAGGTCCTATTACCAATGAAATACACAATTCATCTCCCAATTTTCTCTACTGTTCTCTCTGCATCTCTTTTCCTAAAACACATTATCAGAACAAAGCCCTAACCTTGAAACAAATAACCAAACCCTGAAATACAAAAATGAAACCCTAACAACCTCTGCTACCCACCGAGTAGTCCTCGACCTCCGAACTCAAAATTAGCGGCGAAATCTCCAGAACAGGTCAAAAAAGCATCGTACAGCCCCCTAGAAATAGAAAACCATATGCAGCAATCCTCCGCCGGTTCGCCTCTTTCCAAATTGCCTTCTGCACCCAAACATGGCAACTAGCAGCGTCTAGACTAGAGAAACCCAGAACCAGCAGAATTAGCTTAAGAACCAGCTTGGAAGGCACTGAACCTGCCATAGAAACTAGTAAACATGATAGAAACCCTAGGCCAGCTTTTCGGCCTTTTCCCGGCCAATTCCGACCAGTGCTGGCCAAGGAAAGTTTTTCCTAGACAACTTTCAGTAAAACTTTCTAGCGATCCTTTTTGACCCTTTTCAAGGCAACTTTTCATTAAAGTTCCCGTTTTCGTTTACTTTTCTTTAATATTCTGTATTCTCTTCTTTTATTTGGGAACTTGCAACTTCCATTCTTTTACCTCCCACTTCTTTTTATGTAGGGCTCTTAAGCCGAACTGTGGGGGTTCCTGTTATCCCCAAACTTTGGTTTGTTGAGATCTCCAAATCTAGGGTTTGTTAAGATTTTACGATTGACCACCTACATCATTATTTCTATCTAATTCAAGATCTCTTAATCGAGTTTCTTGAGAGCGATTATGCTCAGAAATTCAAATTGTTTTCATGGTAGCTTTTTGCTCTAAAACTAACCCCTTTTACTTGTTCTTTTTAAGACGAACAACTTGAAAAAAATTGGACTTTTGCCCCATTGGGGACAACTAGCTCAGTATATTACTAGTGGGTTTGTGATGTCTGCTAGTATCTTAAGACCCAAAGGATCCTAGCAATGATCCTAGAACCTAGCCAGGACGTGCTTACCATAGCCTAAGCTAAAGCTTTGGAAGCAAATAAAGCAAAAGCTGTCATCTTAATGACTTGTCATATGGATGAATCCCTTCAGCTTGAGTATTTGAATGAAGAAGACACGAGAACTCTATGAGTCTCACTCGAAGAGCACTTTGGGAACGTTCGTAACTCCTTGCTTCCGGATCTAGAAGTGCAAAAGCATAACGTCCGCTTCTGTGATTTTCAAGTCAGTTCTTACCCTTTGCATAAAATCCTTGATGGAATTTTGTGATAAAAACATCCCAAGACTATCAAATCAAAGTGAATGCAGGACGTATCACAAGGTTTTATGAACTGATTGGAGCCATGTCTACCGCTGAAAAGAATGATAACATCCTTGTGAAGAATTATGACTCAAGGCCTATGGGAACAAAGCCCATTCCAGAGTCCATTTATAGTTGCGCCCCTAAAGAAGGTAGCAAAGAGCAAAAGCCTAAACCTAGGGATACTTATGGATGTCCTGGTCCATATAATCACTCTATTTTGGAAGGTAACCGCCAGAATAAGCGGACATGGAACCAAGGAGATCAACTTGGGAAGAGAGAGGGAGGCAACACCTCCGGCCATGTTGGTAGCACAACCAACACTAAAAGCCATCATAATCGTGTCCTTAAAGCACCTCAATCAAGGGAGCATGAGCATAGTGATACTTGTCTTCAATGTGGAGCATCCGAACATTGGGCAAAGGTGTGCACCGCTTCCCAGAATGTTGCAAATGCGTACAAAATGTACCACGAAGGATGGGAAGCACACTACATGGAGCAAGAAGATCAAGAAGAATATCTCAAGCTAAGGACAGAAGATTTCAAATCAACCATGATCAAAAGACCGCTAATTTTTTTTAAATCTTTAATTTTTCAAGATAATGTAATAAGGCAGTTGTCATAGTAGTTAGTAGACGCCATTAGTCTTTGTTTTTCTTCAAATAAGCTCATCCAAAGTAAGTATGATGTCTAGGAAAGTTGTTGAGATAAGTGGTACTTAAGCGAGCCTTACTCCACCGACATCTCTCCACTTCCCTGGTCATGCTAAATTTGGAATTACCAAAAGAAGTTAAATGACGACCTTTGTTTTGCATTAGCTAGTTTTCTGATTAGATTTCTTTGGGGCTAAGAAACAATGATGTAAACCGTTGGCTTATGAATAAAATTTCGAGTTCTTTTCATTATGACTCCATTTTAATTCTGAGCTTTTCTTTTAGGAGTGGACACTGGGGAACTTCAATGTCTCGCGGATAGTGCGACTACACAGATCATTCTTTGCCATAGGCAATTATTGTGATACCCCAAAAATTCGTAATTATTGTGCTAAGGTTGACTTTTTATTCTTTCGGTTTCTCCGAAAACTTCATTCATGAAAGTCATAGAGCGCACCGATACGAGTTCATGGATATGTGGAACGCCGAAATCGGAGTTCGTATGAGGAAGTTATGGCCGTCAGAAAAATTTTCCATTTTGGTATATATGGGATTTTTCTGGAATAATATCTGAAAAATCAGAATTTCCATTTTGGGAAACATTTTCTCTCTCTTCGGTCCCGAGCCCGATTTCTCCTCTCCACTGCGTCGGCGTTGTTCTCCCTCATCCGGCCGCATCTGGAAGCGATTCAAAGTGGTTTCTCTTCGCCTCATCCTTTTCTACACATCTGTGGAAGCCATAGAGGGTGGGTCGAGCTGTGGTGGGTGCTGCAAGGCCTAGAAGTTGCTGCGGTGGAGCTGAAATCGCCTTGATTGGAGTCGGCGATTCTAGCCACCATAACCAGTGGTTCTTCAGGGCTTTTGGAGCTCAGAGGACGTAGATGCTTCCCACAAGGTGGCTTGCATCGGTTCAACACTTCAACTCGTGGAGGTCGAATTTTGGAATTGAAATTCAAGGGTTTCAATCGAGCTGTTTTGTTCTAAGGTGCTTGACAGAGGGCATTCTGTATGCAGTCTAGTGGTGTGAAGACGCAGCGGGAGTTTCGAGGTGAGTAATCTCACAAGGTTCATTTATGAACAGAATTACCATTATTGTTTTGGTGTTAATTATTTAACTGCAAACTATAGTTGGTATTAGTAGACATTCCTGAGCGAATGACTACATATATATATATATATATATTTATGTGAAATATATATATTCTTGTGAGTGATGTGTGATGAATAATATGCATGATGGTGTTCATATTATTGTTGAAGACGACTTTTCAGGAAACAATATTGTGGAAAAAGATGTTTTCTATTGTTTGAAAACTATTGAGTTTGATGTTACATTTTTGAGTCACGTGCGACTCACTTTAAATGTATTGGTCCTTGTACCAAGGGTCATAGATGGTGAGCAGGGATGGGGAAAGCAGAAACTAGATGTTTGTAACGTTTTTAGGTCAGGTGTGACTTATTTAACATTTGACTTTGAGACTAGATAGGGTCTGAAATCATATGTCATAGATGGTGATCAAGGCAGGAAATAGGTAATCACGTCCTTAGCCGGACGAGTGGTTACGATTTTAGTCAGAGTTCTAGTTTGTCTGCCATGGTACTTCATGGATCTAAGTAGGTTACTTACAACTCCTGGGTACGCATTTTGTCCAAGTTGGACCAAGGAATCATATTCTTTTTGTTAGGTTAACGATAGATATGATTGATGTGTGATTGACGTATTGTCCAGGTTGGACAGATGTGTTGTTTTGTCCAGGTTGGACCGATTTGTTATTTTGTACAAGTTGGACCGATTTGTTGTGTCACGCCCCTGATTTTTTTAACGCAAGTAAAAATCGATATATAATCCCATAATTATACATGCGTGAACGTTCAGTCATCAATACAAAATACATGGAAACTTTTTCCTTTTAAACCAAGTACGTACTGATGCCCTAAACCCTCAAAGTTAATATACACTCACTCTCCACAGAGATATATTACAAAAGCTTACAAATTAAATTGTCCACAACAAGATAAAATGTAAATGCTCCTCAGAGCTTACTACCCAACGGAAGTCTTTATAACGGTAAGGTCACAAAATTTGGCTTCCTACCGTAAAGCTGCTAGCTCGCTACCTCAGTTTTCAGCCATGATTACCCTGACCTGCAAGATTAACCCCTACACTGTTTGACTAGTGCACCGGGTTGCCACACAACAAATCCGGTAAGCTTTTGCAAGCCGTTATGAGTAACTCAAAACAACTCACACAAAATCACGGGATAAAAACCCGCACGAATGACGAAATAAACTCACCCAAATCACGTTTAAATCAATAAACAAATCACGGGATAAACCCACACAAATCACGAGATAAATTCACACAAATCACGTTTCAATCAAGAAACAAAGCACGGGATAAACCCACATGAATCACGAGATAAACTCACACAAATCACGTTTCAATCAAGAAACAAAGCACGGCGGACAGACAAGAGCTTTAACTGATCGTATCCACTAACCCGGCCAAAGGCGTAAATTCCCGATTTCCCACCCACGATCACATTTCGTGATCCACGATCCTCAACTCGTAAGTCTTTGGATCCACGGTATAAATACCAAAACATTAAAGGAGTCGCACTGGACCCAAAATGTTACATGAATCTAAAATAAAAAATTCCCCGTAATTGATCCCTATCAATTACTCCCGGTACAAGACCCACATTTAAATAAACCACCCGCGAACTAAAATGTTGCACAATACACAACACTTTTCAAAACAATAGAAATCAACCCTTTCACAAAACATTGATTCACAAAAAGTCACACCCAAAACAATAAAAAGAACACACCCATAATTATTGTTTTATCACACAAATCCACCTACACATATATATTTCACGTAAATATATATACACGTAGACATTCACTCAGGAATGCCTACTAATACCAACTATAGTTTGCAGTTAACTAAATAAATATCAAAACGATAAGGTAAGCCCATTTGTAAATGAACCTTGTGAGATTACTCACCTCAAAACTCCCGATGTGTCTTCAATATAGAACAAAGCAACCAACCCACAAAAACACTGTCCAAGAATACTTCATCAAGTACCTAATCACATACAGTTTCCACTTAGTAACAATTCACAAATGATTTAAGTCTGAAACCCCTGTTTTGAACTAAATCCCCAAAGTGACGCCAATCGAGGAGAAACCACATCCGAGACCACCCAATGTCTCCAGAAAACTTCTACGATCGATATGTCCAAATCACAGGTCGATCGGACGCTCGGATCCTTACAGATCGAAGCATCAAACGGTCTGAAACTGTAAAAATCACAATATATTCATACGATTTCCAAAAATTTCGTATTATATATTAAAACGCTCGTATCGACGAGTAGATGATATACAATACCAGAAACTAACCATTCCATGGCTGCAAGACCACCATAATGCCTCCACAGTCGGCAGTGCAACCACCACCGGCCAAAACTCAAAACCACAACAATCAAGCCATCCCGAAATGTTCATCACGAAGACTAGAGCAACTTTCATACCTGGAGCTAAGTCTGGTTCGGCCTAGATCGTCCTAGATCAAGCTTGCAAGATTGGCCAATCGCTGCCATCTGATCAAGCCCCAGATTCGTTGTGCACCACTAATTTTCAAACCTTGATTTTTCACTCCACACACAAAATTGTCCCTTAAGGCGGATATAGGGATAATCAAGAGGAGGAGGAGATTCCAAAACCACGAAGGATCGGCCGAGACGTAGCCGGAAAGGTGAACTTCCGACCGGGTCCCGATTGCGTCGACTATAGCTGCTCCGATCTCCACTTTCCGGTGGTTTGCGTCGCCGTAGAGCACCAGAGGGAGGACGGTGAGACTTGAGCGACCACGTCTGTGTTGGTCTCATCGCCGGTGGACGTCGGAAAATGCCAGAAAACTCGGGTCGGATCACCCGGGTCTGGGTCGGGTCACGCTGGGTGAGGAGAGAGAATGGAGAGAATCCGGGGGAGAAAAGAGAAAAAAAAAAAAAAATTGGGATTTTCTGAAAAATCCGGAATTTTCTCCTATTTATAGAAATTTCCCCAAATTTCAATCGCTCGTAACTTTTTCATACAAACTCCGATTCTTGCGTTCCACATATCCACGAACTCATATCGATGCGCTCTACAACTTTCGTGAAGGAAGTTTTCAGAGAATCCCAACATATCAAAAGTCAACCTTGAACCCCCCTAAAGTCATACTTTTCAAATAATTAATTCGTCCAAAACACTTCCGCTCCATCCACGAGCCACAAAACCGTCCAATAACCATAAATTAGATTCCAAAAATTCCTTGAAAACTAATTACGAATTTCCGAGGCATCACATGTTGTTTTGTCCAGGTTGGACCGATTTATCATATTTGAATTGTTAGGTTAACGATTTATATGATTTTGTCACGGTGTGACTTTCGTTGTTTCTTTTGGAAAAAGAATATTGTTTTGGGAAGCATGGTATGTTTCCCTTATTTTCGAGTTGAAAGGTTTTCCTCGTTTTTGGCGTGAGTTGTGTGTGAATTGAGTTACTCATACCGGCTTGCAAAAACTTACCGGGTTTGTTGTGTGGTAACCCGGTGCACCATTCAAATGATGTAGGGGTTAATCCTGCAGGTAAGGGAAATCGTGGCTAAAGTTGAGGTAGCTTGTTGGCAGCAGAACAGGTACGAAGCAAATTTTGTTGGCTTTGCTGGTGTTATGACTTCCGCTATGTAGTAAGCTCTGAAAACCATTGACGTTTTATTTTGTGATGACAATTTAATTCATAAGGTTATGTAATATATGACTCTGTGGAGCGGGTCAATATTGACATAGTTGGTTCAGGGTATCAATATATGTGTAGTTTAAAGGGAAAAAATTTCCAGGTATTTGATATTGATGACTGAACGTTCACGCATGTATAATTATCAGATTATATATCGATTTTTATTTGTGTTAAAAATCAGGGGCGTGACAATTTGGTATCAGAGCGTAAGGTACATCTTTGGTGATAATTAGTACTACTCGAATGATGGCCCGTCTGCAGCGGATCCCTATCTGATGCTCTTCAGTATTGGTATAATCATTGGGTATGTAGGAGTGCGAGTTGTGAGTTAGAGTGTAGAATCGTCAGTGCATTAGTTTGCTCTGTTAGTGAAGTTGTGAACATAGGTGTAGGTTCTTTGAGTTGCAGTCTTTTGAGGAATGGGAACCTCTGGATTGAACTCTTGTGAGGTGATAAGGATTGTTTTCGGGGAAAACTGTATCCTTCCATATGGGTTTAGTTGTTTGATTTTTGAAGTCTTGTTGTTTGACTTATAATTGTGTTTGAAGATTTTTCAAGTATAAATCAAGGGTGCTATGCTCCTTGGGTGATGGATTGACAAGGAGGTCGAGCTAGGGGTCAAGGTAGACCCATAGGCAGGGGTAGAGCCCGAGGTAGGGGCAGGATTCCTCTTATTGAGGAGATTTGGTGGAGGCATCGCACGTTGTGCAGCCTACTACACCTATTGTGGATGTTATGGATGCCACTCGTTTGTCAAGGTTGGCTAAGGAGATTTTGAGGCTGGGAGCAGTTGGAAAGGGAGTTCATCTCATTAGTTCCAAGGGACTAAGAGTGTGAGAAATTTTAGGGTGAGTTCTGGAAGAGGCGCAGAACTCATCAACAGGCGCCAGCTAGGGTAGCTGCACCTGTAGGCCAGGTGGCACCCGTGAGGTGTTTCAATTGCGGTGAGATGGGCTATATTGCTAGGGGTTGCACGAGGCCAAAGAATGTATATGTATTGGTGGCCTCGTTGAGATGTGAGCAATGTTTGAAAATGAGTTCATTATTGCTCGATAATGGTGAAATTGTGTATTGAGTTGTGATTGTAGAATCATGTGTTGAGATACCATGGGTCTAATATGACTGTCTTAAGTGAGATTTAAGATATGGTAAAGCTTGAGTAGGAATATCTGTGTGAAGAATTGATGACATCAGTGTGATGATTATCATGTAAAGCTTGTGTAGGGATATTTGTGTGAGAAATCGGTGTAGTCTGTGTGATGATTACTATCGCTGATGACCAGCAATGAGTCTTTGTGATGATCACTATCTGTGTGATGATCAGTAGGATGATGGCTATCTGTGTGATGATCAGTGTGATGACAGCTCGGTTGCGGAGTTGAATTGTTATTAAGTTAACAAAGATCGAGAGGACTGCTGTGATAGTCAGAGCTACTTATGGATCACAGAGTCACAGATGGTGACGGATCACAGGTGGTGATCGATACTGACTCACAGATGGTGATGGATCACAGGTGGTGATCGATATTGAGTCACAGATGGTGATCGATACTGAGTCACAGATGGTGACGGATCACAGGTGGTGATCTATACTGAGTTACAGATGGTGATGGATCACAGATGGTGATGGATCACAGATGGTGATCGATATTGAGTCACAAATAGTGATCGATACTGAGTCACAGATGGTGACGTATCACAGATGGTGATCGAGATTGAGCCACAGGTGGTGACTGGGATTAGGTCACAGATGGTGATCATAATCGGTGCAACATTTGAGTTTAGTATGACCATCTTGAGTGATATCTGTGTGATGATTTATGTTTGGGTTGATCGATGCTAGACCTTATCTTAAATGTGTTTTGAGACAGCAGTACATCATTGAGTGTGATGCATACTTCTTTTCTATTGTGGTAGAAATTGCTGTGACGGTTTCATCTATGGAAAGAACTTTGTGTTGTTTTTGTGAAAGGTGGATTGTGAAGGAACTGTGTGTTGATGTTTGAGTTGAAGTGATGTTGTTATTTTCAATTCTAGGAAAAGCCAGAGTAGCATGTTGTGTGGTGCATCCTTCATTGTTGTGGTAATAGAGGGTCTATACCATTTTGATTGTGATTGCAATGACAGGTGATGAGTTAAGTGCGAGTCAGGCGGGGCCAGACCTTAGCTTGATTTGTGTTCCCAGGTTGGGTAGACACTTATTAAGTTGTGATGCATAGTCTATTGTGATGGAGTTGAAATGAAGGGTTCATTTCTTGTAATGCAAGGGTTGCATTATTGATGAACTAATGCAGATACTGTTGTGATAGCAAGGTTCTGGACTCTTGTGTGATCTGTGTGTAGTGCTGCAGTCACAAAATCTTTGTTGGGTAGTGTACGAGGATGGGATCCATGAAATAATTTGGTTACCACCGAGTGGTGTGGTAAAGATTTCTAGTGTTGGGGTACTAGGTAGGGTACCTATATCCATTATTGAGCTAGGTGTGTTGTACAACGAGGTGAGAACAGGTTGTTGAGGAATGAGAATTGGATGTAGGGATGATTTATACGTACTTGTGGGAGTGGTACGTGTAAATTTCGGGACTAAATTTCTTTAAGGGGGGTAGAATGTGACGCCCCGGAAATTCGTAATTATTTTCAGAGGAATTTCAGGAATCTAATTTATGGTTATTGGACTGTTTCGTGGCTCGTGAATGGAGCGGAAGTGTTTCGGATGAATTATTATTCCAAGAATATGGTTTTAGGGAGGGGTCGCTAAGGTTGACTTTTTATTCTTTGGGTTTCTCAGAAAACTTCCTTCACGAAAGTCGTAGAGCACGTTGATACGAGTTCGTGGATATATGGAACGCGGAAATTGGAGTTCTTATGAGGAAGTTATGGCCGTCGGAAAAACTTTCCATTTTGGTATATATGGGATTTTTCCGGAATAATATCTGAAAAATCAGAATTTCCATTTTGGGAAACATTTTCTCTCTCTTCGGTCCCGAGCCCGGTTTCTCCTCTCCACTTCGTCGGCGTCGTTCTCCCTCATCCGGCCGCCTCTGGACGCAATTCAAAGTGGTTTCTCTTCGCCTCATCCTTCTCTACACGTCTGTGGAAGCCATAGAGCTTGGGTCGAGCTGTGGTGGGCGCTGCAGGGCCGAGAAGTTGCTGCGGTGGAGTTAAAAACGCCTTGATCGGAGTCGGCGATTCCGGCCACCATAGCCAATGGTTCTTGAGGGCTTTTGGAGCTCGGAGGACGTAGAGGCTTCCCACAAGGTGGCTTGCATCGATTCAACTCGTGGAGGTCAAATTTTGGAATTGAAATTCAAGGGTTTTAATCGAGCTGTTTTGTTCTAAGGTGCTTGACAGAGGGCATTCTGCAAGCAGTCTAGTGGTGTGAAGACGCAGCGGGAGTTTCGAGGTGAGTAATTTCACAAAGTTCATTTATGAACGGAATTACCATTATTGTTTTGGCGTTAATTAGTTAACTGCAAACTATAGTTGGTATTAGTAGGCATTCCTGAGCGAATGACTACATATATATATATATATTTACGTGAAAAATATATATATATATATATATATATATATATTCTTGTGAGTGATGTGTGATGAATAAAATGCATGATAGTGTTCATATTATTGTTGAAGATGACTTTTTAGGAAACAATATTGTGGAAAAAGATGTTTTCTATTGTTTGAAAAGTATTGAGTTTGATGTTACAATTTTGAGTCAAGTGCGACTCACTTTAAATGTAGTGGTCCTTGTACCAAGGGTCACAGATGGTGAGCAGGGATGGGGAAAGCCAAAGGTAGATGTTTGTAACGTTTTTAGGTCAGGTATGACTTATTTAACGTTTGACTTTGAGACCAAATGGGGTCCGAAATCATATGTCACAGATGGTGACCAAGGCAGGAAATAAGTAATTACATCCTTGGCTAGACGAGTGGTTATGATTTCAGTCAGAGTTCTAGTTTGTCTGCCATGGTACTTCATGGATCTAAGTAGGTTACTTACGACTCCTAGGTACGTATTTTGTCCAGGTTGGACCAAGGAATCATATTCTTTTTGTTAGGTTAACGATAGATATGATTGATGAGTGATTGACGTATTGTCCAGGTTGGACATATGTGTTGTTTTGTCCAGGTTGGACCGATTTGTTGTTTTGTACAGGTTGGACCGATTTTGTAACGTCCCGTACCTCAATTTACCAGTTTACTAGTCATTTGGACGTTAAACGACAATTACTTTCACTTTTTACTTTGTTTCGATACTTTTAGTGGCCCTAAAAGTTGACTTTTTGTTCGGGTCAAAATTTGAAAAAATATTCTTCATGAAAGTTGTAGAGGACGTTAAACCGAGCGTGTGCATATGTGGTACGTAAAAATCGGAGTTTATATGTGAAAGTTATAGCCTAAATACTAACTTTCTATATATATAGAAAGTTACCAGGGTAAGTTTCCATTTCGGGAAACCTACCCCCCGAAATTTCTCTCTGCTTTCCTCTTCCCCCGCGTCGCCCTCCCTTCTTCTTTTTCCGATTTCTTCACCGTCCGACGTCCGATTGACGTGATTCAAGTTGTCCTTGGACCGTCTCTTCCTCCTCTACACGATGGTACCAGTGAGTATCGGTGATTTGGTCGAAAAACCCCGAATTTATGCAACCATTGTTACTGTAGCAGTTGGCTTCTCCGGCGAAATTCTCCAGTTCCCGGCTATCTTCGGCGGTGAAATTGGCTCTATTAGGAGCGTCTCGAGTCACTGATCATCTTCCCTCAAGACTTCTAGCTGAAATTTCCACGTTTGGAAGGTGAATTTGAAGGATTTCCAAATTGGTGGGTTTGGAGATTTCCGGGTTTGTGTTCATCTGCAAAATTGGAGCACTTCAAGGTATTTTCTCACTTGGTCACAGTTATGAAAAATGCTTAGAATGTTGAGATGATTCTGTGGTTGAAATTTGGTGGCCAGAGGAGGAGTTGGCCGCCGCATGAACAGTGCCGCTCGTGAACAGTGCGGTGCATGAACAGTGGCGGCGTTTAAACAGTAATTTAATTTTATTTTATTTTTAGCTAGTTAAATCCTATAATTTTTGTAGAGGTTGAATATGTGAATTTGGTTGGAATTGGAGAAGTTTTTAATCGATTATAAATTTCTAAAGATTTGGATTTCGGTTAATGTTAATCGTGAATCCGATTGTTGGATTTCCTCATAATTGTTATATCGTCTGAAATTGACGAGTGGGTAGTGTGGGTGAATTTTGGTTGGATGTGGAAGAGAATTGGAGAAGTTGAGGTTTTGGGTTTTGAGACTTAATTATTGATTATCGTAAGATTATTTTCCGTCCGGTATTTATTTTTGTACGAATAATTGTGTACAGGACGAGGTACCGAGCTTTTGCTCGATGAAGGAACTCGTACACGTGGTCGCCTATATAGTACTGTGAGTGGACTTTTGTTTTTAAATAAGGATGCATGCATTTATTTCTTAAAATAATGCTCTAGTTATTAATCATATTACATTTTGAGCAAATGAATTGATTTTCGGAATTTGATTTTGGTTTATCTTGTGGATTTACTTTCAATAATGAGTTTCAAAGGTTGGTTTTGATTTATAATATTATTTGATGAATTCCTTATTTCCGAGGTAAATTTCCGGAATTAAGCATATCTCTAATCACCGAGTTAAGCTCCTGGAAGATTTTTAAGATGAGTTTCAATGGAGTTGGATATTCTCAATTGTTTATTGACTTTCGATTTTGGCATCGGGAATGCCTAATTAAGGATTTTGGATGTGGTTGGCTTCTTGGAGATTTTGAGAGATTTTTGGAAATGAGATTTACCTATACTAATTTCCGGTTTTGGTTACGGATTTGAGAATATTTGGGCGTGTGGAACACGCCGTTGATTTATTCCTATTTCTCACTTATCCATTTTGAGATTGAGAGTAATCTTGGCGTGCGGGGTCACGTCGTTGAATACATGGTTTCTATCTTGTGAGAAATGTGGGGAAGCTACATGGATTTACTGGTTTTCGATGATTTTTCCTCACCATACGCGGGTTATGTGATTAGGTCTCCTCCTCACTGACTTTGTGTTGGTGAGTGGCAGTAGAGGTGATTTATTCTCCTCCTCATGTGGGTGGCAGTCGAGGTTATTTGGTCTCCTCCTCACACAATCTATATGTGAGTGGAAGTTGAGGTTATTAGTTCTCCTCCTCGCACAATCTATGTGTGAGTGGCAGTTGAGGGTAGGTAGAGCCCGGGAGGCTCCATTTCCTGTATGGTGATATCTCTTCCTCATATCCTATCATTTCTCGACTAGCGGGGCCTAGTCTGATTTCCGTGTAACCAGTGGGGCTGGTCTTATCCTGTTGAGTATCGGAGTTTCGATCTTTCCTCTCAGTTGTTTGTGACTAGCGGGGCTAGTCGGTTTTTCTTAAGCGGAGCTTCTAGTGATTTGTTTTCTAAATCGTTGCATGCATCGAGAGTTTTTTAAGGAAATAAATGTGGGAAAATATAAAATCCATTTGGTTTAAAAATTGTTTATTTTTGTCCACTCACGCTAACGTATTTTATGTACTTTCCCCTGGGCCTTTCGGTTTCAAATGCCCAGTTTGCAGGCGAATTGGTTGAGGTCGGGCGTACATGGAGTTGAGGCATAGTCAACAGCATAGCTTCCGCATCTGCCTTTGAATTAGGTTTTCCTCTTATACCTTTCTGTTAGAATTGCTCTGATTACCTATGGGATTTATGCTATTCGAGTTGAGATGTGTGTTTTGTGAATTGGAGACTGATGTTGATTTGGGGAGCAGGGTGGCTCCAGGAGCATAAGGATGAATTGATTGAGAAGTGTAAATGTTTTCTACAGGTTTGGGTAGCCCATTTTAGGAGAAGTTCTGCCAAATTTTTGGTAGAATTTCTTCTAAGGTGGGCCCCGCAGGGTCACTTCGGATTTCAGGGTGAAATCCGAGGCGGGTCCTGTCAGATTTGTTGTGTCACGCCCCTGATTTTTTTAACGCAAGTAAAAATCGATATATAATCCCATAATTATACATGTGTGAACGTTCAGTCATCAATACAAAATACATGGAAACTTTTTCCTTTTAAACCAAGTACGTACTGATGCCCTAAACCCTCAAAGTTAATATACACTCACTCTCCATAGAGATATATTACAAAAGCTTACGAATTAAATTGTCCACAACAAGGTAAAACGTAAATGCTCCTCAGAGCTTACTACACAACGAATTGTTAGGTTAACGATTTATATGATTTTGTCATGGTGTGACTTTCGTTGTTTCTTTTGGGAAAAGAATATTGTTTTGGGAAGCATGATATGTTTCCCTTATTTTCGAGTTGAAAGGTTTTCCTCGTTTTTGGCGTGAGTTGTGTGTGGTTTGAGTTACTCATACGGGCTTGCAAAATCTTACCGGGTTTGTTGTGTGTCAACCCGGTGCACCATTCAAATGGTGTAGGGGTTAATCCTGCAGGTCAGGAAAATCGTGGCTGAAGTTGAGGTAGCTTGTTGGCAGCAGAACAGGTAAGAAGCAAATTTTGTTGGCTTTGCCGTTGTTATGACTTCCGCTATGTAGTAAGCTCTGAAGAGCATTTACGTTTTATTTTGTGATGACAATTTAATTTGTAAGCTTATGTAATATGTGACTCTGTGGAGTGGGTCAATGTTGACATAGTAGGTTCTGGGAATCAATAGGTGTGTAGTTTAAAGGGAAAAAGTTTCCAGGTATTTGATATTGATGACTGAACGTTTACGCATGTATAATTATAGGATTATATATCGATTTTTATTTGTGTTAAAAATCAGGGGCGTGACAATTATTCTTAGTGATATTGCCTACATATTCCTTTATTAGTACGATGGCTGAGCCATTGAGTTTAATTCAAGGACATGGAATGACCTAATGACACCTTGATCACTGTTGCACAAGTTATATACACTCCTGGGGAAAATCGAACCCTATTGAGCTTTAAAGATATTCGAGCCAATGGATTCCAAGCGAAAACTCATACTGAGAATGGACAAGAGTTCCTTTGCATCACATCTAATGACTGCAGATGAATGCATATGTTAGAGAAGCTTATATGTCAATCTAGTGGACTTTGAGGCACTACTATTCTATCCATTGAATCCAATAACATAATAAGAGAATATCTCTTAGATTCAGACACATACTGACTTTGGCATGACCGACTAGGTTATCCTAGTCATGACATGATGACCGTATATTAAAGACTTCACATGGACATCCATTCTTTCTAGCGAAGTGAAGCAAGAATCATAAATTGATTCCCCGACCACATGGGACAGCCATCGCCTTCCATCGCTGGCCAGAAACCCGTGACGCCCTAAATGGTGAAATTGCCACCCATTTTGCTTCTAACAGTGTTTCTAACGCACTGGCCTATATAAAATTCTCATTGGTTACTTCTAAGGCCCTTCGCTTGTTTTGCAATGCATATTCCTTAGGGAAATTAGAATCGAGATCGTCCTACGCAAAGGACACAAAAATTCTCATTAAGTTCTTACATAGAATCTAAGGGGATATCTTTAGACCAAGTCAGCCAAATTGAGGACCTTTCAAATATTTTATGGTGTTAGTTGACGCATCGACCCGCTGGTCACATGTCGTTTTATTATCCACTCAAAATACTACTTATGCTAAATTCCTAACACATATCATATGACTACTGCTCACTACCCGGCTCATCTTATTAAGTCGATTCGACTTGACAATGCTGGAGATTTTATATTGAAAGCATTCGATGGCTATTGCATGTTATTGGGGATTGATGTTGAGCATCCTACTCCTCACGTACACATCCAAAATGGTCTCGCAGAAACCGCCATTAAACAACTACAAATAGTTGCTCAAACATTGGTTATTATGTGCACCAATCCTCCTATTTCCGCTTGGGGTCATGCAATATTGCATGCAGCTACGCCAATTTGTCTACGACCCACTGTCACCCAATATTTTTTTGCGTTACAGCTAGTGACTGGGTACAAGCCTGATATCTCGCACTTATGCATATTCTTGTGCAAAATTTATGTGCCAATTGTGACAGACACGCTCTTTGATTCCACCTTGGAATCCGAGGTGAATTTGTATCTGTCACGCCCCAAATTTTGAATAAAGAAAATTCAAATCCGAAACGCTAGAACAAACACAAGAAAACACATAAAGAAAATTTTTCATTATGTGTTTTCTTGTGTTTGTTCTCGCGTTTCGGATTTGAATTTTCTTTATTCAAAATTCGAGACGTGACAGTTTGGTATCAGAGTGTAAGGTACATATTTGGTGATTATCAGTACTACCCGAATGATGGCCCGTCTGCAGCGGATCCCCATCTGATGCTCTTCAGTACTGATATAATCATTGGGTATGTCATAGTGTTAGGTGTCAGTCAGGGCATAAGTCTTTGGAACTTTAGGTTTGCCTTGTAGGTGAAGGGGTGGAGCTTTGTGTAGCTTCTTTGAGTTGTAGTCTTTTGAGGAATGGGAACCTCTGGATTAAACTCTGGTGGAGTTGTCGAGGATGGTTTTCATGGAAAATCGTATCCTTTTGTGTGGAGTGGTCGTTTGGTTGTTGGGGTCATGGTGTTTGACCAATGCTTGTATCTAAGGTTGGTACAAGTATTTGATTGAGTGTAGTTGTGCCTTCCCCAGGTTGGATTCACTGAGGTATTGGGTGGAAGGTGCTTATCAAGGGATAGTCATCTTGTTTAATAGCGTGGTGTCTTAGTGGATCATTTTATTCGGCGTACTATTATGTGTTTAAGGTGACTCTGAGGTATCTATGCTAATCTTGTGTGAAGTTTGAGTTCTTAGTGTGATTTTGAGAATGCTTTGTGGTGATGCTATGTCCACTAGGTGATGAATCTTCAGAGAGCCCGACTAGGGGTAAAGGCATGGTTCCCTCTTAGGAGGAGTGCTATCTTGTGGAGAAGGTAGTACAACTTGTTTCATTTGTTGTTGAGGCAGTTGATGCTACTCACCTAGACTGACTAGGGAGGTCACTACGGAGAGCAGTGGCATTTCAAGTTGGTTCAGATTTCCTGTTGGCTGATCAATGGATCGAAAACATGGAGACCTACTTTGATACAGTAGTCTGTATCGACGTGAGGAAGAAAAAGATAGTTACATTCCTCCTCGAGTGTGAAGTATGACATTGGTAGGATTTATTGTTGAGGATTAGGAATATACCGACCATGACTTGGGAGGGTTTCGTGGAACTCTTCCAGGACATGTACCTTTCTGCTCCAGTGATGGAGAAGTTGGAGTTTGACATCAATTACTCAAGTTCAAGGGATTAAGAGTGTCAGGGACTATGAGGCCCGGTTCTCATGGTTGTTTTGGTTTGTTTGGTCGATGGATCCAGTGTTTTTGACTCGGAAGTTCCAAGGGGGGGAACTGAGTCTAGTAATCAAAGCGGGAGTGGTCCTTTTTCAGTTGCATCATGTAGCACTCATCCTTTCTAATGCTTTGGCATTATACAGGAACTCTAGACGTCTTGGAAGGAGATGACAACTACGGAGAATTCTGAGAAAAGGGGGAAAGGTAGTTACAGAGAGTAGTAGTGCGTCAAGTACTCAGGGTGAGCCCTAGAAAAAGACTGGGGACTCATCAGTAGGCTTCAATTGGTGTAGCTGCTGAACTTAGTTTGACTACACTCGTTGGGCAGGTATTGCCTTGAGATGTTTCAGAATGAGAGGTGTTTAGCATTTATTAGTTCTTCGATTTTAGTGGAGCATTGGATTTCTGCACATTTGTTTTGTGTTTGGTTGACTCAGATGATTCTAGCTAGATCACTGGGTGATTTGTTTTATTGGTGTGCTTTTGAGAATGAATTGTTTTGGTGATACATCTTTATGATTGTGTGGTGTTGGATTTTTGCTTGATATGTGTAGTTAGACTTTTGCGTGTGACTCCCTGTTGCTGATGGTTGTTGTGAGGGGTTGGTTGCGTGATGCACCCTTCATGGTTGTGGTAGTAGAGCTTGTATGGCAGCCTTTATGGCAGTGCCTTTTTTAGCAGCTTTTGTAGCAGTGCTTGTGTGATTTTGTGGTAGTATTGGGTAGTGGTCTGTGTGACGATAATTATGTGTGCAATGCCATGTGATGATTTGTGCGTGGGTTAGTTGAGGCAAGACCTTAGCGTGATTTGTGTTCTAAGGTGGTAGAACACTTATTAAGTTATGATGTATGCTCTATTGTCTTTAAGATTTAATTTTCGGTGTGGTATGTTGTGTGATGCATAGGCTTTGGTTTGATTTGAATTGAAATGACGGTTTCATTTGCAATTCTTGTAACGCAAGGGTTGCATTTTCGATGAAGTGATACAGATAATGTTGTGATAACAGGGTTCTGGACTCTTGAGTTGTCTGCGTTTAGTGCAGTAGTTTCAGAGTCATCATTGGGTTGTGTGCAGGGATGGAATTCAGGAGATGGTTGTGTTACCACCAAGTGATGTGGTGAGGATGACTAGTGCGGTGATACTAGGTAGGGTGCCGATATTAATTGTAGGTCTAGGCAAATTTCATTTCGAAGTTTCGAGACTATCCTAGAATGCCACAAGGATCACTCGAGCTGCGGGTGTATCATTTTACCCACAGATTGAGTGATGGATTGATCGAGTGAATCAAGTGATTGAGGGTATGTTTAAGGCATTTGTTTTGAACTTCAAAGCAAAGTTAAGACTAAGGTCCGTTAAACCTGTTACGATTTTGGTGAGAAGTGGAGATTTAGCAATTGAGTTGCTTTATCTCCTAGTGTTCATGCTGTGCGGAACCTAGTGATGTGCTAGGTATTGTAACACATAGAATGTTTGAATGATCATCAAGTGGAGTGGTAGCGTGTCGTAGTATGGTGATGCTAGGTATTGTACCTGTATCAGGTGTTTGACCTAGACATGTCGTACTTAATGGAGTGGGGACTAATCTAGAATGCTATGAGGAATTACTCGATGTGCGATTGCAGTATATTATCCGCTGATTATTTGACGGACTAAACGAGGGAATCAGGTGTTGGAGATGATGTTTAAGGCATGTGGTTTTAACTTCAAACATGAAGTTAAGAATGAGAATGTTTCAAGTGCCTTTAATGGAGAAAGATGTCTATGATGGAGCCAGTGTGCTTGATTTTAGTACCATTGAAGTGGAAGTTGGTGCGACCATCGTTGGTGGTCGGTTTGTATTCTAGACGAGACTACAGAACAACGTTGAGTGAAAGTTTTTGACTTGTTATTAGGTTGGCAAAGTCATCACGATGAGAGCAATCTTATTTAAGGGCTAGAGGAAGAAGTGAGGATGTGTTATCTGTCACTGGACAACTGGTATTTCGTTATCGATGTCCGTGGTCAGATGCTGCTATAACAAGCAGGTTGTCCCTAGACTGCTTTTGGGACTATGTGCGGACATTTTGAATTTTCGTCATGTCTTTTAGTCTAATAAATGCACCTGCTACTTTTTATGGAATTGATGAACCGCATGTTCAATCCTCACTTTGATATGTTGTGGTAGTATTCGTGGATGTTATCTTGATTTCTCCAAGTTTTTGGAGGATCATGATAAGCATTTTCGGATTGTGCTACAGATTCTGAGAGGGGGAAAGTCGTATGATAAGGTTGAGAAGTGCGAGTTTGGGCAAGAAGGGAAAGTTTACACCAAGGTTGTCAGACCTTTTGAGATGGTGGAGAAAGTTGGAGAATTGGCATATAGGCTTGCCTTACCTCTTTGTATGTCTGGTATGCAAAATGTTTTCATGTGTTCATACCGAGAAAGTATATCCATGACGAGTCACTTGTGATTGATCATGGTGCGATCGAGGGGAGCGTGGACTAGATTTGAGAACGAGTTAGCCTTACCTGATTGTTGGGTAGAGTGTTTAAATTTCGGGATGAAATTTCTTTAAGGAGGAATGTAAGACCTCGGAAATTTGTTATTAATTCCTAAATGTTTCCTAGGATTAATAAAGTGTTTGTTTGTACGATTTCATGGTTCGAGGGTGGAGTGGAATTATTTTCGGACGAATAATTATTCGGAGTGCACATTTTAGGGGGGGTGCGAAGGTTGACTTTTTATACGTTAGGATTCTGTGAAAACTTCCTTCACGAAAGTCGTAGAGTGCATCGATACGAGTTCGTACATATGTGGAACGCGAAAATCGGAGTTCGTATAAAGAAGTTATGAAGGATTGAAAATTTGGGAAATTTCTATAAATATGAGAAAAATCCGGATTTATTCATAAATCCCAAATTTTTCCTCTTTTTATATTTTCCTCCCCAAAACTCTCCGTTCTCTCTCCTCTCCCAGGCGGCAGACCCGCTCGACCCTACCCGACGCCAGCGGCGCCATCGCGCTTCCTCCAGCCACGACCCGGCCCTCCCCGAGCTCGCCTCGAGCCGCCCAGTCTCTCCCTGCCATCGCCTTGCACCGCTGCCGCACGAAGGGCTGGATCGAAGCCTTTCACCGAGCCCCAAACCCGACCCGGCAGGTTCTCCTCCACGCCGACGTTGTACGGGCTGATCCTCTCGGTTTTGGGTTGTCCTCCTTCTCCTGATCATCCTCATATCCTCCTTGTACCACGATTTTGAGTGTAGAGTGGTAGATCAAGGTTTGAAGTTCTCGACGTCCCTGATTCGATCGAGGATCTGATCAGACACACGAGAGTGATCTAACTTCCAAGCTTGATCTAGGACGATCTAGAGCGAATCTCACTTAGCTCCAGGTATGAAGGTGCCCCATCTTTTCATTTTGAATAAGTTTGTAGTTGGTCATTTTGCCATTGGAGGTGGTTGACCCGGCGTTGACCGCCTGCTGACCCGTCGCTTGTGGTGGCGCGTGGCGGCGCGTCAGACTATATTTTTGTGTTCTGTTTTCAGTTTATGCATCTACGCATCGATACGGTCGTTTTGATATATTATAAGGTTATTTTGGAGAAAGTTGATGCATGTTAGGGTTTTAGGGTTTTCGATTCGTTTCGGTTTTTGATCCGTGAGGATTTGGCCGTCCGATCGACTTGTAGTTTTGATTTGTTGATCGTAAAAGTGTTCCGAGGACGTTGGATGGTCTCGGATGAGGATCCGACTGTTGGATCGTCGTATAATTGTGTTTTGTGAATTGTGTGCTTTGTGTTGTATTGAGTGTGGCCTTGATTTGGTTAGGTGATTGATGGTTTGAGTTGGCGGACGATTGTGAATCGTATCTTGGTTGTTAGAGAAGATGCAGCAGGATTTGGAGGTGAGTAAATCTCACGTGGTTCATTTACGAACGGATTTATTTATTACTCGGAATTACTTGTTTAATTGTTAAATCATTTTCGAAATAAATTATTGGTTTTAAAATATATTAACTTGATCGACAACGGTTCATGGGTAGGTTAAAACAATGTTTTGATATAAAATGATTTTCGAGTAGTTAATTTATAAAACTATAGTTGGTACTAGTGGTCATTCCTGCGTGGATGACTACGTATATATATATTTACGTGGAATAAATATATAGATGGTGTGACATTGGGTGAAGTAATGATGGTGATTTGATTGAAGTATTATTTTGAGTTTTTACTATTTTCTGGAATACAATACATCATGTGAGTGATTGATGTATTGTATTGAGTTGAGTGTCATGGACTATAATACATCATGTGAGTGATTGATGTTATTGTATTAAAAGGGTATTTTGAGTTGAGTGTCATGGAATACAATTCATCATGTGGGTGATTGATGTAATTGTATTAAAAGAGTATCTTGGGTTGAGTGTAACATTTTGGGTCATGTGGACTTTTAAATGTTCGGTCTGAGGACCTTTTGTCACATTGGTGATCGAGGCACATATACTTGAACCTCGGCCGAGGTGTCAAGTTACAATTCAGTTAGAGCTCTAGTCTGTCTGCCAAATGTACGGCTTGGGGGATAACTTCGCGTTATCGTGCCCTTGGGTGCATTGTACTGCTTGGGGGATAACTTTGTGTTACCGTGCCCTTGAGTACACATTTTTTTAAAAGAGAGTTTCAAGTGGTTTCTTTCTTTTATTGTCCAAGAAGGACTTGATTTTCATGTTATGGGTGAGTTGTGATAAGATGATTTATTTGGAGTTGACGGGTGATCATCTACTTAGTGTTGATGGGTGATCATCGACTTTGGTGTGAGTTGTTTGAATTCTTTTGTTGTTTTTATGTAATCTCCTAAACTAAGTTATATGCAGGGATTACTACTTTTTGTATTGTTTGTTTTAATGTAATCTCCTGAACTAAGTTATATGCAGGGATTACTACTTTTTGTATTGTTTGTTTTAATGTAAATTCCTGAACTAAACTTCATGCAGGAATTTATATGATTTCTATTGTTTGTTTTTAATGTGATCTCCTGAACTAAGTTTCCATGCAGGGATTACTGATTTTACTTAATTCAATTGTAAGTGCGGTTGTGGTTTGAGACTTGTAGTGAGTTGTGAATGAGTTGTGAGGTCATCGTTTTGACAAATGCTTTATGTTGAGGGGAAGTGAGTGTGATTTGTCGTTGAGATGATATGATATGAACTTGATGTTTGGTTCTGTTTTGTGGAATTAAATATTGTTGCTTTAATTATCTCACGAGTTGAGAAATTATAAGCATGAGTGACGTGAGTCACTTTAATTGAGTTTACTCATACGGGCTGAAAAGCTTACCGGGTTTGTTTTGTTCTATGGTGTAGGGGTTTTTGTGCAGGTTTGATTATCGAGTGATCATTATCAAAGCTGAGGTGTACGTTCAATGGCGTGGACGTGGAAGGGTGCTCTTAGTTTTAAGTCTTCTGCTGGGTAGTGAGTTGTGGTGGGTGTGTTTACTTATTGAATTGTCATTCAGTTTGATTTGTAAACTATCTGAAATGTAATATGTGACTCTAAAGAACGCGTCGGTATTGACATTGTGAGTTCAGTTTGTTTGTTACTTAGTTTAAATGAAAAATTTTCTTTATGTGTTTTCTTGTGTTTGTTCTCGCGTTTCGGATTTGAATTTTCTTTATTTAAAATTCAGGGCATGACAGTATCGACCAAGTTAGAAAAAGATTTTGTCAAAAATTCGACATAACCTCCCTAAATATGGACTACCCAAAAACTTGTAAATCCAATAATACACTTCTAATATAATAAATCTCTAATAAGTTCCAAATAAGACCTCCTCTTCTTCACAAAACATCCACCACCAACCAAAATATGAGGGTTTCTAACCCAACAATTACATCTTAGGAATCTAATACTCAATTTATCGTTACATCAGAGCATAAGTTACATGGTCCAATTTAGAAAGAAATATAAGAGTATGAAAGGGAACAAATCCTATAAGTCAAAATAGATAATGGTGGATAAGGAGAATGCCTCAATATGGTGCTGCAGTCCGAACTTAGCGGAATCTACTACCTGTGCAAAACAGAAATCCAAACAGCCCCAAGAAAACATAGAAAATGTGAGACAAGCTCAGTGAGAGGACAATTTAATCTTTGAAACTACTTTTTATAAATCTTGTTTTTCTTAAAATCATTTCTTTTTCCGTAAACCTTTGGCATGCAATTAACCACTTATAGTAAAAGGACAAGTTCAAAGGTTATAAGTCACAAATACTTTCAAATACCAATTTATAAGATACACTTGTAACAAAATAAGCACTTTGCTTTAGTAAGGTCTCAAGAAAACTGAAGGTAATAACTGGTCATACACCTACAATGAGCTAAATCAAAATAAGCAGAGTGTGGTGGACAACTGGTCATACACTTATGGTGAGCAATTCAACATGAATAGAGCGGGGGTGGGGGAAAAACTGGTTGTACACCTGTGTGCATCAAGCGGAGTAGGGGGAGCTAGTCATACACTTATGCGTCTGTCAATACACAAGTAGAGCGGGAGAGTATACATGCGCGTAACCAAAAAACCGATGAAGAATCGTAATGGGGTTGGGTACTTGTAAGGTAATTAAGTTGAAATCCAAATTACTTTGCCAAATCACTATGATCTTCTTTTTAAGCCAAGTTAGTCATTCATCTTCTCATTTCTTAGAACTGAGTCATTGTTTTTCCCTGCAGGTGCCACAGGCCTTTACAAAACCTCTAAATAAGAACTTTTAGCGCCGCAAATGTGTCTCCACTCTATAGTGATGAGTTCAAAATGCATGAGCGAGTAGACAATATTTAAAGATTTGGGGAACTGATTAGGAGCATGCCAAAAAGATGAGGAGTTCATTGCAACATTTTCCAACAAACCAACAACCAATAATTTGGTTACTAGTATGTTAGATTTAGTACACAAGTATCTCTAGACTGTTTTGAATTATTATTGATCTAACTATTTTGAATTGGTATTGATTGTAACTTGTAAAGAATACTTTTGGTTGATATATTCTTATTTTGTCTGCTCATCTTTACTTTCTATCAATGCTTCGGAAATGAATTCTCTTGCTATAGATTAGAGAATCAAGAATGACAAAGTAACTTCCTCTTCACTTGGTACCTTTCGGGATAGCTGGTTTTCTCGCTAAAAGAACACATAGTGAAAATGCTATAGCGAGGAAATGTTGTTGTTTTTGACAACTATACCAATGTTGCATATCTTTATACACGGCAAACAAGAAGTCTCGCATATAATTTTCTACAACAAATATTTAATCTTGCATTTTATATTTTCGACTACTATCTCTTTATAAAGTCGTCATAAAAAGTCTAAATTTCTCGTTTAGTTGAAAATGCGATGATTTTGGGTTGTCACAACCAGTTGTCGCCTAATGTGTTTTACTAATTGTCAAAAGCGACGAAATTACATTGTTGTCTTTTTTTCAATATGCAACACAATTAGTTACTCGATGAAATTATAGGGGACAAACAAGAAGTCTCGCATATAATTTTCTACAACCAATATATATGTGTCATATATTAACTTATGCAATAAAAATGAAACCTCACAGTTATTTGTTGCAACAAAAAAAAGTGTTGCATATAAATTTTTGATCAAACATATAAGCCTTGCAAAAGGAATATGCAACGTAAACGAAGTCTCGTATATTAAAAATTGTAACAAACATAAAGTCTCACATATAGCATTCTATAACACACTTGCATGTCTCGCAAGATGTCATATGCGAGGAACGAATTGTGTCGCTTATTGAAAATGAGAGAAACATACAAGCCCTGTATATGGAATATGCAACATAAACAAAGCCTCGTATATTAAAAATAGTAACAAATATAAAGTCTCGCATATAGTTTATGGTAACATACTTGTGTGTCTCACAATTTGTGATATGCGAGGAACCAATTGCGTCGCATATTGAAAAAACGACGACCATGTAATTTCGTCGTTTTTGACAATCAGTAAAACACATTAGACGACAATTGGTTGCGACAACCCAAAGTCGTCACATTTTCAATTAAGCGAGAAATTTAAACTTTTTACGACAATTTTGGGTTGTCGCTGATGACATTTTCTCTTTTAGTGTAAGTTGAAATCCAAATTACTTTGCCAAAATAAAAGGTTCTTCCTTTTCATAAATGTATCAACATTGAAACATCATAAACAATAATGCATCTGAACAACTCTTTCTTTTCTATAAATAAGAAACTTTATTTCAAAACATAAATCAATTAAAGTCACATAATGATAACAATAATTAATTTATGAGAAATCATAATAGAGCTTCTTGAAAAAATAACTGAAATCAAGGAAACAATTATCAAAGAAGTAATTGCATGCGTGTCTTTAAATCAAAGTCCAACTCACAATGAAGGGTGAGTAGGTGAGTCTCATCTCAGGAATGTACTCAGAAACTTTCTCAACCGGATTACCTAACCAATAATAATTTATAAATAATTTAAACTCAATTTCGATAGACTAAGTAAAGAAACATGAATGTAGCCTAGCAAATCATATTCTCTCCTTGACGTTGTGACATAAAGTCACCCAAGCTTTTCTATTATCAAATATTCGTCTTAGCTTTCTTCCACTAGCTTCCCTCTAACCCCAAAATTTCCAATTTACATTTCTCCCCAATTTATTCTCCACACAAAACCCTAATTTCTCATCCAAATTTTAACTACTTTATTCGGGCTAATAGTAGCACATATAGGAAGCATAATAAAGTGCAAAAGGACTAAAAATGGCCATAAAAAGGCCACCAAAGGCAGCGGAGCCGTGGTGGCTCATGATGTGCGTACTTTAAGGAAGATATTGTAAACTGTGACTCGATAATTGCACTATGTCCTGTAAATACGCCTAATCACTTGACGTCATAGGGAACTTATATTTTGAGATGTGCGTGATTTTCAAAGTATTAAACCATATTTTGAGCAATAAGCAAATACAAACTCAATAGTTTGGTCTAAGGATTAAAACATCACTTTTTACATATCTATCTGAACTTTGAAAAAAAAAAAAAGATATTAGAAATATTAAAAATGTATTGAAAATATTCTGAAAAATATATCTTTTTCGGTAGAGTTAATTTATTAGATTTACTTATAAATATATATGAGTGTCAACTTCATCCACATGCAGAAAGAGATACTGAGTGGCTCCATCAATTTTTTAAACTACAATGAGTTACTTTTTGAAACATGGCTCCATCAAGTTTGTTTTCTTTTATTTACTGAAATTGTTTCGTCATGAATTTTCCTCACCTAGATTAGATTCGTCTTGAGGGAATTTCTCTTTACTTGGATTCCACTCCACACTCGGATTTCTTTTGAAGGGAATACTCTTCACTCAGATTTCACTTTGAGGAGATTTCTCCTCATCCGTATTCGCCTTGAGATCTCTTCTTACATAGATTTTTATTAAGAGAATTATTTCTCACCTAGATTCGCCTTGAGAGGATTTCTCCTTACCCAGATTCGCCTTAACGGGATTTCTCTTCACACAAATCTGCCTGCAGAGGTCTCACATCGAGGTATTTTTTCTAAACAGGTTAATTTACCTCTTTATTAGGCCATATCCTAACTAAAAACCGTTGTCAAAATTTTACACCCTCACATAACCTCTATTTTCTTTAAGGAATGAAGTCAGTCCTTTATTGAAATGAAACAAATTATATCAAAGGAATTTTAGCTGCAACAGCAGCCATAAGAAAAGTAGGAGCAGAAAAGTAAAAGCAATCTTGTATCAACATATTGCCATGTGCAAGTAAGGAATGGGCAATCATCCTTTCTACTAATATAGGTTACCCTCGTATTGCTATGAGCCTCAAACAGCAGACTCAAATCTTCATATATGCGACACAAAGCCGAGGTCTAGAGACTAGACCAAGTTGCATTTATACTTCTTGTGCCTCTGTTTCTAGAATAGCACGAAGAAATCCATGCTCTATAGCAAATGCCATGGCACGTTGGCAAGCTAGAACCTCAGCATCTTCTGAGGATATCAGCCCTCGGCTTACAATACTGTCTATATAATTTAAATACTAAAATTTAATCATTAATTTTTATAGAAAATTACTTATAAGTATCATTTTAAAACTTCAATTAACCATAAGGCCACCTAATATTTTTGTACACATAAGGCCACTTGCATCTTTATATTATTCAATCCCTGACGATTTTGCCCTTCCACCTAATAAATCCAATCTGCACCAAGCCAAATACATATCACACACACACACACACACTCTCTCTCTCTCTCTCTCTCTCTCTCTCTTCCCCCAATTCCAAAATCGAGCCATAGGTCGCCTTATATATGTAATTAACCTTAACTTTTAAAAGTCAGAAACAAAATTTTAAAATCCCTCCCTCTCCCCAATTCCAAAATCGAGCCATAAATCAAAAATGGCCTTATATATGTAATTAGCCTTAACTTTTAAAAGTCAGAAACAAAACTTTGATTTTAAAATACCGAATAATTTAATAATTAATTTTTTATTTTTTATTTATTTTTTATTTTTTATTTTGAGGGGAATTAAATTCCTGATCTAACATAACCTTAACTCAATGACCCCATACCACCTGGGTTAACAAAGGCATGTTAGCCTTTTTATTTATTTATTTTTTTGTCCGGGTGTTCTCCTTGTTATTTATGGTTTTTGAGGTTCAAAATAAAATTTTCATATTGCCCAAAAAATATAACATAACGAATGTGATGGGGATAAAGGTAAATAATACTATACTATCCCTGATTTGTCCAAAAAAAAATTTAGGGTTTTTGTCTATTTACCCCATTTTTAAAGATTTTTCCACTTACCCCATTAAGTTTTTTTAATTCTCTCTTACCCAAAACATTTTAAGGAGGTCTTCTCTAATACCCCATTAAGATTTTTTTTTTGTTTTTAAATTTTTTTTAATACCATTTTACCCTCACCCCTTTGTTACTTAGAGTGAGAGAGAGAGAGAGAGAGAGAGAGAGAAACCATAAAGACTTCGCCGGAGTCCCGTCACCGGCTGTCGGATTCCGACGACAACTTCTCCGGATTCCGGTCATCGGCCGCCGGATTCCGATCACCGGTCGCAAGAATCTGGTCACCGGCTGCCGCCCACCTAAATTTGTTGAAAATCTCACCGGAAATATTTTTTTTGCCCCCAATAGATATCTATTGCCTCCTAATAGAGGGGTAATAGAGGTATATTGCCCCCCAATAGACGACTATCAACCATGTATTGGTCCCCAATAGACGTTTATTGCCCCCTAATAGGACTTTCAGTCGCCAAAATATAAACTAATCTTCCTAAATTTAGACAAATACAACTTTGATAACGGAAATAAAGACAAGGAGATTATATCAATTCAAAACGTCTATTGCACTCCAATAGCTGTCTATTGCCCTCCAATAGAGGGGCAATAAACCTCTATTGCCCTCCAATAGAGGGGCAATAAACCTCTATTGCCCCGCAATAGACATTCAAAACCTTTTTTTTTCCTTTCCTTCTGTCCCGTTACTTTAAAAAAAAAAAAAAAAACTTTTCTGATCTGATTTGGGCACCCAGAAAATGATCTGGGCACCCAATCTTCTTCTTCTCCGATTGACCGGAACCCTCTCTTCTTGCTGCACCAAATCCCCTAGTCTATTGAAAACCATACTCTTCGTTTCGGCCTCACCTTCTAAAGCACCGGACGTTCGTCCACGACTCCTCCTCTAGCGCTGAAAGGATCGAATTGGAGACGAGACCTGAATCGAATTCGATTTGGCCAGTCACTGAAACAAATCTGAACTCGCCGGAGCCCGCGGCTGTTGGTTCTGCAAAACGGAGCTGACGCCCTTGCCGAATCGGGTCTTCGGGTCGAGCAGTGGAGATCGATCTCATCGAAGCTGGTGATGACCTCCTCAACGATGTCGCGAGTCGGACAGATCCCTGCCGCCGTTCTGCAAATCGTCCGTTCCAAATCAGACGGCGTCGAACAGTGTAGAGCCATGGGTCTTCTGCGTCACCTCCGCGGTTGAAATAGCTGCAGTCCGGGAAGAATAGATTTCCATGTCACCGTGAAATTTTCTCCGGTGAAGGTGGTTGGTGATCTGTACGTGAATATGGAGAGAGAGAGAGAGAATCGTACTGTGCTGGAGAGAGAGAGATGAGAGAATAGCATAAAATGAAGGTGTTTAATTAGACTGAGGGCATATTTATCATTGTACTCTGAATTGGGTTAATGAGAATAAAAATTTGTTGATGGGGTAAGTGAGAAAATTTTGACTCATTTTGGTGTTTTTGGGCAAGGACCCAAAAATTTATAATAATACTATCCCTCTCTTTACCCGGTGTCCCCCAAAAGCTTCCCTTCATTAGGGGTACCCGTCCCCATGGTGGATTCTTGCCATCTTTTCCCGTCAAGCTGTTGAGGGAAAACATCTGAAGACCCAAAACAAAAGCTACAGCGATTAAAAACAGCTGAAGACCCATACTAACACGCACCAAAGCCTAAATAAACATAAAACACAAGCGCAGAGAGTCATATTTGCAATCACCACTCCCAAATTCCTCTGCTTTAAATTAGAGCTCATTTTCTCCTTAATTGCTGTCATCATTCAGAGGGACATTCCCGGGGAAAGCTTGGGGGCTCCAAGTTGGAGCAAACGAACCAACGTCCGGTTTCTTCAACCAAAGTGGTACTCCCTTATCTCTCGTACTCAGTTATCACTATTAAGTAGATTGTTGTAGATTGTTTAGTATCACTGTTCGTGGTAATTTATCGAATCATTGCTGTTTCAAAACATGTCGTCTTCAATAATGCACACCAGTTGTTCGGCTAAATGCTTAATTAATGCGTTTGTGTTCGTTTTTCACTCCACTAATTTGGGGTTTATATGCTGAAAACTTATATACTATGCAACTGCAACACATTCTGATTCTAGTAAGTATTACATCCACACTATCATGGTCAAATAAGACTTGTGAAGCCAATAACACTTCACATGTAGGTACACCACAAAAGCCTCTACACTTGCTATGTAAGCATTAACTAAATCCTTTGCATTGTAATGGAGGGATCATTACCTAGCTGACAGTGTGCACGTTAGCTCAGCGTTTGAACATGTTGGATCAATATTATTCTGGACATCGGCAAGGGGTATCTGTATCTCTTCTGAGCACGTAAAAGGATTGGGAGGCATTTGTAAGAGTTCAACATCCCCTTCCAGCATCTCTCTGACTTTTCTCATTGACGGACGATGACTTGGGTTCATCTGTATACACCATAAGGCTGTTACAACCATCCTTTTTATTATTTTCTTCTCCTCGTCAGTGGCATCACCCATCTCCAAGTCCCTTCCCTTTTCACATTGATCATACACCCATGAAGGGAAGTAGGTTTGGCTTTCATGCCCCGCCAATTCTTTGAAATTTTTCCGTTTACTTGCCATTTCCATCAACAACATTCCAAAACTATACACATCAGCTTTGTACGAGACACCTCCAATATTTTTGTAGAACAACTCTGGTGCAATATATCCCATTGTCCCCCTTGCTGCCGTCAAAGACACAATACTGTCATCAGTTGAATATAACTTTGCAAGACCAAAGTCAGAAACTTTTGGAATGAAATTCTCGTCAAGAAGAATGTTGTGAGGCTTGATATCAAAATGCAAAATTTGCATTTCACAACCTTGATGAAGGTATTCGATCCCTTGAGCCACTCCAAGAGAGATCTCATACATTTTCTTGACACTTAATGGGATAGTTTCTGCATTGGAAAAAATGTATTTGTCAAGTGAGCCATTAGGCATGAAATCATAGACTAGAGCACGTTTTGATCCCTCAACACAATAACCAATAAGTTGCACCACGTTGACATGGTGAATCCTTCCAATTGTAGCCACTTCGCTCACAAAATCTTGTCCACTTGATTTGGAATTTGCCATCATCTTGATGGCTCCAAAACGACCACTACGTAACACTCCTTTAAATACAGAGCCATAGCCTCCTTCACCCAGCTTGTTCTTGAAATTGTTGGACATCTTCTTAACTTCTGAGAAAGAATACCTTATTGGCACAAAGTTGCTACCGTTGTGCAGAAAATCTTCGATGGTTCTGTACGATGACAAATGTCTCGTCCGCCATTTCTTGATCAAAATCACAGTCACAAATGGAGTCCCCAATATAAATTTTACCAGGAATAGGAGTCCTGTGCAAGAACATCACGAAAAAAATCATGAGAAGAAAATTAAATTCTGGCTTTCTAAGTCTATGCTAAATATATATTGAAGAAATGAAGATATGTAGAAGAAGCCCTTAAGCCAAGTGAGGTATGTAAAGGTAATTCTTACCAACATTAAACAATAGTGCCCATCGAACATCTGCATGAACAATAACAAAAGTGAAGGAAATCAAAGGCTTGATTATATTATCTAAGTATCAAAGTGAATGTATAAAGTTAATCAAAGACTTGGTTAATCATATATGCAACAAAAGAAGGCTGTTACCAGTAGAGTTGGAGGGCAGCCACTTATAACCTGCAAGAATGCAAGAAATACAATAAAAACAAGATAAAAAAAATTAACAGGATCCTGTACTCGATTAACCTCTCATCATCTACCCCAACTTCGATTTAATCCACTTATAATTCTCATGTTCTTCAAGAGGAAGCAATATTAAAGGGAATGATTGGTGAAAATCCCCTTACCAACATGGATGGTGTATCCAGGAGCAAAGAATTCTACAATAAAAAAAAGCAGGAGAGAAATAAGATCATTAGTATACCATGGACTTCACTAACTTTAAAATCAATTTTTGATAGAGATTCCAATAGAAATGATCTTTTCTGATGAGAGAATCCTTACTGCGTATTAACTCCCACACTAGTTGAAAGAAACCTGCAGTGACAAAGAAAAAGTTCTACTATTACACCAGTCTTGTACTTTTCATGCCTTTCGGATTAAACAATTGATCTAAAAGTAAAAAAATAAAGGGAAGAAAAGACTGCGAAGTGACATTACATTATGGCCAACAAATGTGATTACATGTATTACTACTGGAAGAACTTACATTAGTCACTTTGTAAATCATAGGTTTGTAAGTAAATCCATAGAGTGGTAGTGGCAGACTAGCTCTCTGCAATGTTGATAAATTCATAGAATGGTAGACAACTTGATACAGGCATGGATCTATTCTACAATTGCGTGGAGTTGGTTTAGGGGAGCTAGTCCACCATTATCCAGATTATATATTAGTGCAATATTTAAGGCAAATTTGTACATATATGTTGTGTGTGTGTGTGTTTTTCTGATAAATCAAATAATCCATGTATGAATGTGTGTAGGCTAAAACCGTCTATCTAAGAATTCACTCACCTTTGGTACTGCGTGGAAAACACTTGGCATTGGTACTCCATTGCTCACAAGGCTCTGAAATCGTATAATGAAGCTCAAATCCATACACGAGTGCATTGTGTATGTATTTATAAGAGCTGTTGTACAAATTAAAGGAGTTCAACATTGCAGAAGCCATCCACTCTGTACTGCAACCCTCGTTCAAATCACCTACCTCCATATCACCAACTTTGACATAACCATATGTGTTTGGTGGGGACTCTGGGGATGCCAAAGAAGAAGCAGTACCAGCACTAGTATTAATGCAGGGAGCAGTGTCCACATACATAAAAGACTTTACCGGATTGTTACACTTCAAGAAGAATATGGGTGTTGAAAATAAAGCGTATGAATACATAGCTCTACCCGAAAGAAAAGGTAAACGATTATGGGGTATGGAGGAGCAATTATTGTTCTGAAATAGGTCAGGATCTACAACTCGGATTGTTTGATTCTCATAGTTGATTGCCTGTACATAGAATCTTCCAACAGCAGATTGGTCTAGTATTGTAATGTTGTTCTCGCATAACAGAGTAAACCGTGATGAGCAATGCTTTGGATCATGCTTCAGCCGGAAAGGGTAGCTTATGTTATGGATGTTGCCACACGAAGAAGTACACTTGGGACTATCATCCTTTGTGTTAGCGTTACAAGTTTGAAAGAATAAGCTAACTACAACCAAGGCTAGAGACCAGGATATTCCACTTATTCCCATGGATGGATGGATGGATGAGAGAGAGAGAGAGAGAGAGAGAGAGAGAGAGAGAGAGAGAGTTCTGGTTCTAGCTTCTCTGGCACTAGCTTCAATTCGAATTAGATAAGATCGATAGAACTGTTGCACCAGAGAAGTATTTTCAGTCTGACAACTAATATGGAAATCAAAGTAATATGGTAGCTATGTCAAAGTTGGAGGGTAGGAACCACTAATTTCGTCTCAGGTAATTGAATATGAATAGATCTTTCCTTCTGACTTTTCTTACTTGAAAAAGAGAAACTTAAATTTAAAAAATTTATATGAAAAGGAAAGTTGCGCTCTTGAAAATGTAAATCGAGATTTGATGCTGTAGCCAAGTCAAATCACATGTTGTATAGTTTGTATACTGAGACTCTGGCCTGCTTTGTTGGACTTTGTTCTTTTGGGTTTCGTTTTAGTATTAGTCAATTAAACACTGCGAAAGACCAAGCTTCCTTCCAACTCCCTTCAACTCAAATAAACAAGTTGGCAAGAGATTTAGACATCGATCGTGCTTAGCTCTGCTTCGAAAACATCCATGGCAACTGTTACTTCAGAAATACAGCAGATGCTCGTCTCTTTCTTCTGCTTCTTCTTAATAACTTCCTCCAAACTGCTGGGAGCAGCCGGAAATTCCTGCACAGAATCCAAGTGTGAGGATAATGATGCTCCAGCCATTCACTACCCTTTCCGTCGCGGACAGCATTGTGGCTATGATCCTGTGCTACAATGCACCCAGCCCAATGAAACAGTAGTTGCGGAGAAGTCAGTAGTGCTGGTAAAATTCTTTGTCAAACACATAGATTATAAGCAACAGAAAATCCAGCTCAGTCAACCAGATGATTGCCTCCTGCTAACGCCTTTGGGCAGCCCACACAAGCCAACTTCTCCTTTCTATTTCCCAGAGGACAGCATGAATATTACCCTATATCAATGTCCTACCATTCCTTTTGAAAGAGAGTATCTAAAGCAAGTCCCTTGCTTCGGTGGCCCTGCCTCCCAAACATACGCCTTTCCTTCAGACTTGGATTTACTTATATACATGGTATCAGTAAGGTCTTGTACAAAGATGTATGATGTTTTATCACTTCCATTTGGAACTTGGTGGGGAAATAAAGAGGATTTTATACTGAATTGGTCTAAACCAAATTGTACTGAATGCGAGGCAGAGGGTAAGAGCTGTAGATTGCAGATGAATGGCACCAACACTGAAATTGAATGTGTTCACTTGAGGAAACCAAGTAAGCATACATAAGATATATATCCTGCTTTCATTCATATATTGTGATCTGGTGCTAGTTCTTACAGTTTCCTGCATTCATCAATTGAAATTTCAGCAAAACGCATTTCACTTGCTAGTTTGTTATAGATCAGTACTTTCACATGCTTAACAGTCTCATTATTGTTTCTTACAGGTGCGACAACCAAATTAGTTGCTACAGGTGAGTTTTTCTTAAAAGTTTTGTTCTGTATATGAGAAACTAGAGATATATATTTACTTGATAGTTCATGCGCAGGTGCAACTGTAGGTTCATTCCTCCTCTTACTACTGCTCATCCCCGTCTATCGTGCTTATAACTCTGATAGAAAGGAAAAGGAACATCAAAAAAAAATTGAAAGATTTTTGGAAGATTACAAAGCTCTCAAGCCAAGCAGGTACTCATATGCAGATATCAAGCGAATTACAAATCAATTCAAGGACAAGGTAGGAGAAGGGGCCTATGGAACAGTGTTTAAAGGAAATCTTTCTTCTGAACTCTATGTTGCTGTGAAAGTCTTGAAAATTTCAGATGGGAATGGAGAAGAATTCATAAATGAAGTCGGAACTCTAGGTCATATCCACCATGTTAATGTTGTCCGCTTAGTTGGCTTTTGCGCTGATGGATTTGAACGAGCTCTTGTTTATGACTTCTTCCCCAATGGTTCACTGCAAGATTTCATTTCATCAGCAGATAATAAGAATGGTTTCTTGGGTTGGGATAAGTTGCAAGATGTTGCTCTAGGCATAGCCAAAGGAATTGAATATCTACATCAAGGATGCGATCAACAAATCCTTCATTTTGATATCAAACCCCATAATGTTTTGCTAGACCAAAATTTCACTCCAAAAATTTCTGATTTTGGTTTGGCCAAGTTATGTTCAAAGGATCAAAGTATAGTATCAATGACAACAGCAAGGGGCACTATGGGCTACATCGCACCTGAAGTGTTCTCCAGGAACTTCGGGAATGTGTCTCGCAAGTCGGATGTCTATAGTTTTGGAATGCTGTTGCTTGAGATGGTAGGAGGAAGGAAGAATATTGGTGCAACCATGGATAACATGCATGCAGTTTACTACCCAAAATGGATCTATAACCTCTTGGAAAAAGGAGAAGACCTCCGAATCCATATTGGGGAAGAAGGGAATTCAAAAATTCCAGAGAAACTTTCAATTATTGGGCTCTCATGCATCCAGTGGTACCCGGTGGCTCGTCCTTCCATGAAAGCAGTGGTTCAGATGCTAGAGGGAAGAGAAAAATTAACAATGCCGCCTAATCCTTTTGCAACAACAGGTCATAGTAGAGCAGATGTTGGAAGTATCCCTAAAAGACCCATGTGCCTCGAATTAGAAACAATTACTGAATTAGAGTAATGTGTATAGAGAGCATTTTACTATCCCTAAGTATGTGGAATGGTATCATTATAGGAAAATGCATTGGCTTGTAGGGCATCCAATTTGCATGTTCACATAGCATGTAGGCTGTTTAAATTCTTCAGTTCCCATTATATATACATCTAATTTGTTTAGTACCAGTGAAGTGAATATTTCTTCTAATACCAGAACAAGAGGATATACTGAACATCCACCATAAATATAATGAAAAGCTATAGGCAAAAGGGAATTGAACTCTTACTCTGATCATTAATTGGCCAATTCAACTACAAATTTATCTGTACTTAGAACATGCAAGTAGCAGTTCTAATATATAATCAATGAAGTCCAAAGGTCCCAGGCTCTCTATGACCCCAAACTCTTTCCGTTCCAAAGTATCATGAAACAATGTGCATGCATCAACACTATTTATATAGCTAGTAACTCAGCAAATCCAGCTATATGACCCAGAAAATTGCTTGCTGGTGAAGCTATTGAAAATTCAAAACATGTCAAACTCTCCCTTCTACCACTCAGAATACCAAATGACTAATATTACCTTATTCAATTGTTCTTCAGCTGAAAGGGAATCGACGATCTTTATTGGTCCAGTCCCCTGCTTGAGTGGCCTGCCTACCAAATTTATTGGCTTCAATTTGGTCTTGACATCTACTACTTCCCCTTCTGTCTTGTACAAAGATATATAATTATTCATCAGTTCCATTCATGTCGGATGATCCTCAAGATCTTTATTTGGAATGGTTGGAACCATTTTGTGCACAACGTGAAGCACAGGGAAACAAATGTGGATTGAAGAACAATAGCACCAAAAGACTGAAATTGAATGCTATAAAGGGAAAGGAGGTAAAAGAGCAACATTTTTTTTTTTTTTGGAAAGGGATAAAAGAGCAACATATTTTCCTATATTTGTTACACATTCCAATTACAAATCCCAATCATGATTATTCCTGTATTCATGAAATGAGAGATATACACATTAGCATATGCATATGACAGTTCATTCCATGGGCATATCTGCATAAGAAATGGGATAGAAACTTGAACAATCGTTATACGAAGGGATATCAAGCTCAGTTGCATTTTATTTTTGTGAAACATTCCTTGGCTCCTTACACTGTCATACCACTTGTGTATTATGTACTAGTAATAGCTCATTATTCGCATACATAATTGATTTGACAAACATGGTAGTCTGATTTTACTATTATCTTTTACAGCTGCACAAAACAAGATAGTAGCAACAGGCGAGTTGTTTGACTAGCTTCTTCCTCTGTTTCATTGCAATATTTAGTGGCAGTATTTACTGACAGCAAAAATGTACAGGTACATACCTCAGTTCATTTGTAGTCATATTACTTGCCGCTGCAGCTTATCATGTCTGCAGTTCTGACAAAAAAGAAGAGGAGAGTCAATTAAAAATTGAAGCATTTTTAGAGGATTACAGAGCACTTTAAACCAAGCAGATATTCTTATGCAAATATTAAGAGCATTACAAATCAATTCAAGGAAAAATTAGGCCAAGGATCCTATGGGGCTGTTTTTAAGGGAAAACTTGCTGGATGTTTTGTTGCTTTGGAAGTCCTCAATAGTACCAATGGGAATGGGGAAGAGTTTGCAAATGAAGTGGGAACAATGGGTCATATCCACCATGTTAATGTGGTTCGATTGGTTGGATTCTGTGAGGATGGATTTAGACGACTCCTGTTTATGACTTCTTATCTAATGGGTCACTACAAGATTTCATTTTATCATCAGACAATAACAATTCTTTCCTTGGTTGCGATGAGTTGCAAGATATTGCTCTAGGAATAGCAAAAGGAATTGAATATCTGCACCAAGGATGCAATCAACGAATCCTACATTTTGATATCAAACCCCATAATGTTTTGCTAGACCATAACTTCAATGCAAAGATTTCTGATTTTGGTTTGGCCAAGTTATGTTCCAAGAATCAATGTATAGTGTCAATGACTACAGCTAGGGGAACGATGGGGTACATCGCGCCTGAAGTTCGGAAAGATGGGGTGTATCTCCAGGAACTTCGGAAATGTGTCCTATAAGTCAGAGTTCTATAGTTATGGAATGGTACTGCTTGAGATGGTAGGAGGGAGAAAGAATATTGGTTCAACCACAGAGAACACCAATGAAGTTTACTACCCAGAACGGATCTATAATCATCTAGAAGGAGATGACCTACCTACCCCATATGGCTGAAGAAGGAGGTACTAAATCCTATAATGTATTCAGGTAGTATGTCGAAAAATATCAAGTTTGGATTCTCAATATTTTTCGAAATTTTTTTGCGGTAAAAGAGCAACTTTATTAATAGAAACTACTAGTACAAACCCAAAACGGTCCACCAGTACAACAAGAAAAGGAGATGAAAACAGAGAGAAGTTCAACAAACAAAAAAGTCCAAGTAAACTAATCCAGAGAACAAACCCCTCTAAGAGAGCAGAGGCTAAAGAAACCGTGTAGTAACTGACACAAGCCAAACCTCTGCGATCGGCGGCCTGAAAATAACAGCAAAATAGATATCGTCCAATAACAGTTTAGATTCTGAATATACTACACACTACTAATACAGTTTTCATAATGATATCAGAAAACAAAAAAAGTTTGCCTTCGAGATCGAGTATTGAACTATATATTGATCTTTCCATGCACTTGCAACTGAGCAGGACATAACGAATTTACCTCCGTTTTCCAATTTGAGCAAATATAGTTACATTTGCCTCGATCAGACGAATCCATGTTCCCAAGAAAAGCATCCGAAATGGCATAGCTGCTCTTCCACGCACGATCAGAGATTATTCCAATTCAAAATATTCTGCCAGCCTCGCAAATTATGTCCAGCTCCCTGTTCTACTACCCCAACTGTGCTCCACCTCACAAGTTCTGAAATTCAACACAACCAGTATCGAAATCGAACCAAGACTTCCCAAAACAACAGTCGAGTTCAGTAACTCCGGCAGTCCGGCAGTGGCCGAGTACACACCTAAGACACCAATTCTTCCAAACTTAATCAAATTCAAAAATCATGTACATCAACATGAAGAGCGTGAAGTGAATATTAATTTTCTCACTTCATGCATTGCAAATAGCCGCCGGAGCCACCGTAAAATGTCGGAGAGCCTTCGGGACACCCGGAGATTTCGAGCTTCGATTCTATCTCCACACTATACGAATTTATAAATAAATGATAGAGGTAGGAAGGTGGCGGAGAGTTGATTCGATCGGCCCTTGTGCGCCGTCATGAAGTGATGGGATGGAGGATTTCCGGTCGTCGCCGGGTCGCGTATCCAGGTCGAGCTCCCTGGGTTGTTCTATGATGTCCGATCCGATCAGGTCATTATATAGTTGATATACACGGCTCAGATTAAATAGTGATCGGAATAGATGGTTTAGATCTCACCACCAATTTTCTTTTCTTTTTTATTTAAAAGTAAATTTTCTTAATTTCCCAAACTTCAGAAATTCATAATAAATACATCTGACGTCCAAAAAAATTCACGAAATTTACCACAGACTCTTCGTAGCACACACTTTATTATCGATTCCTCCAGCTGCAAATTTCACTCCCTTGAAAAATTCAAAAATGCTTATAGATATTATCAAAGACTGAAAAATTAAAAATATTCTCAAAATTTCGGCGACATTTCCGTTTTTTTATGGTCTCGATATATCTTTGACTTACAAGAGAATGTCGTCAGAAATTTTTGAAATTCCTCTATATTTTCGAAATATTCAAAATTTTCTCGAATTCCTGATATTCTCATGAAATTCCGAGATTATCGTCACCTCCTCTATATTTTCGAAATATTCAAAATTTTCTCGAATTCCTGATATTCTCATGAAATTCCGAGATTATCGTCACCTCTCGTGATATGTGGGTTGGTCAGAAAGTATTTTGACCAAAATTGAAGCCAAATTTTGACGAAGTCGGAGTTTGAACCTGACATCTTGCGAAAACTAACTCTTTGGCTTATCCAATTCAACTAAACTGAATAATATGTGGAGGGAAAAACTTTTGAAATTTATAAGGTCATGTACCGCTCTTTTTCCGTCTATGCTTATAGATCTTCTACTTATCTAATTTCCTAACTAGCAATGAATCCATTTGCTAACTTTTCTATGTATTTTTATGGACTATTTTCTACTTCTTTTTCGGTTTGTTTGAACACCAATATTCATTTTAGAGTTAATTCGATTCAAGTCCTTTTTGTTATATAAAAATTAGATCTAGTCCGCGCATATTTTCTTGTTAATTGCGGTCCATTTGCGTTTTTTAATAGTCCATTTTGCCCTTAGAACCAAATAAGGTAAATAATTTCAAATTCACTAATTAGATCACAATTTAAGCTCAATTTTAAATTCAAATTCCAAAATTTACAATTCATCAATAAATAATTTTCAGACAAAGAAGACTAAATGCATTCATATAAACTCAATATACCTAAGATGTAGGTCTAATACTTATATACCTACATTGTAGGATGGAAAACATTAGAACAAAAATTCAAACATTATTGCTTCATTTGTATCTATATAGTAGGTATTTAAAGTTGTATCATATCTATTTAATTAAAAAATATTATTATAATTAATATTTAACTCTCCTAATCTCCTATACTAAGTCATTTTTGAAATTTCTCATGTAGTATTTAACTCTCCTAATCTCCTATACTAAGTCATTTTTGAAATTTCTCATGTAGAATTTCATATCTTGTCATGTCAATGTTTCTTACTATACTCTAAATTACTACAAACATTATAAAATTAAGTTTATTAAATATTTTTTTATTGAAATACTAAAGACAACTGATTATGTAAACATTTCATGAAAATTCATTAATGATTTATATGTTATTTTCTAAATTTCAATCATTTTTTTTTGAATTTTGAGATCGAAATTTCCTCGAAATTTTCATCGAAATTTCCATTTTTCGGACTATCGATATTCAATATTTTGGGCCTCACGTCGTATACGCTCAACCTATGCAGACTCACTACTTCAGCAGGTAACTCCCAAACAAGATTTCCTTGGGGATTTTGGTGACTTGTTGGCGAGTCTACCCTTTGAGCGTGCAAACACGCGCTCGTGCGATGATATCAACTAGGCCCTGTGTTAAACAAGCATCGCCTTCTAAAGGGGCACTTGTCGCGTGTCCGTACATGTGGACAGATACGATCAACCAGTGAAGGTCGATGCGACAGCTGTTATCGATCCCATTAATCTTTTTCGCATATAAATAGGACATCACTCCTCATTCTCCAAGTATTCCTCATTCTCCATTTCCAGCTCTCTTTTGAAATGGCTTCTGCTTTAGTATCAACTAACTTAGCGTTAGAGGAGTATAGTCTGGATAACTCCTGACTTCTTCTTAACGACCTTTCCTTTGCCTTCAGCTTTCAGCGAGCGAAGGTTCAAGCATGTGCAAGTTTGACGAGAGCATTCCCAACGTGTACTATCTCTGAAGGGATCATACCTCAACACATGACACCCATCTTCCAACAATACAATAGAACTACTGACCTGGTAGACACCTTCAGGGATTTATGCAATAGATGACCCAGGAGATGAATGACAAGAGACTCTTCTGCAAAACTTTCCACTCGAGCCAGATCGGTGAGGTAGAAATATCGTTTCATGATTTGAAACCTGGATCAATCTCCAACTTCAAACAACTGAGGGAGTCATTCATCTCTTAGTACTTGACTTGATCCACATTTATTATTACGTCCTGGATAGCAAGTTATTAGTTTACTAGTCTTTCAGATGGTAAACGACATATATTTTTACTTTTGACTCTATTTTGATCTTTTAGGGGGCTCTAAAAGTTTACTTTTTGTATTATTTTTCATTTGAAAGTTGTATACTTTTTGTATTATTTTTCATTTGAAAGTTGTAGAGGACGTTAAACTGAGTCCGTACATATGTGTTACGCTTAAATCAGAGTTCGTATGTGAAAGTTATGACCAAAATACTAAAGTTACTGTTCATGGTATTTCTTCTATAAAAATGACGAGTTACTGTGATAAGTTTCCATTTCATAAACTTACCCGAGCTTCACTCTCTCCTCCCTCTTTCTCTCTCCCCGACCCTTTCTCTCTCCGCTACCTAGTCACCTTCGTCCCGCGACGGATTTTGATGCCATAGATACCGTTGGAAAGATCTCTTCCTCCTCTTAAATTATATGGTTTTTGGTACCTTGCTTTGGACTGTGGAAAGTGCAACAAGGAGAAGAAAGTCACTGCAACACCATTTCTTCTGGTTTTTTGGTTTTCCATCGATTCGCTGCCATCCGGCTGCGTGCCATCGGTCTTGTTTGAACCACCTCCTCTTCCTCCATAAGCCTATAGAAGTGGGTCATGGTATTTTGGCTTTAAAGAAGAGAGGATTGAAGCCTAGAAGATTACTGTAGCATATTGGGCTTTTCCGACAATTTCTCTCGATTCTAGCCACCATCGACTATGAAATCGGTCCTAATCGAAAGCCCATCCTTCACTGATGAATCCCTCCAAGTTTCTTGAAGCAAATCAGAGCTTGGAGAACGAATTAAGGATTTGAAGATTTCACTGTGTAATCGACCCTATTTCTGATCAAGCTCAATTTCCAACAGTTCAAGGTGCTTTTGGGCTTTGTTGTAGTTGAGAAAATTTTGGATTGTTGAGACAATCATGTTGGTGAAATTTGGGGTCCCAAATCGAAGTTGGCCTCACGCGCTGCCACTGTTGGCAGGCATGGCAGCGCATAGCGTGCTTAGGGCAGGTTTTGGTTTTCTATTTTTAACTAGATAAATTACTTGTGAGTTGTAGAACTTGTAAATGTGATTTTGGTGGAAATCGGAGAAGTTTAGTATCGATTGTGAATTTCTGAGATTTAGAATTTTTGTTATCGATTTACGAGAATCTGATAGTCAGATTTTTCTTGGTTCTGCCCTAGAACCTTTAAATTAACGAATTGGTGTTAGTGGTAAAGTTTGGATTGAATCCAATAAGAATTGGAGATGTCGATTTACGAGGATTTGATTTTACAATCGTATTTAATTTGTGAATAATTGTTTACTAAATATAATTGTGTACAAGGCGACGCACCGAGCTACTGCTCGACGAAGAAACCCGTATGCATGGTCGCCAAAATAGGACAATGAGTGGACATTTGATTTTAAATAATGCATGCGAAAATTTTCGAAATTATTGATTTATTTATTTATCATTTATTTGTCGAGCATATTATTTGGCTTTGGATTATAATTTTGGTATTGATCTTCGCATGAATTTTTGGATGTGAAATTGTTATGATCGGATTTGAATTTATGAATTTTGTTGATTTTCAACGAATTATTTTCCAAGGTGATTTCCGAAATTTCATATTATATTTTATTCATTAATTTTGAGATTTCTGGAATATTTTTGAAAATGAGATATGAGATTTTTGATGGAATTATATTTATCTATTATTTCTAGCCTAATTGTTTATGGATTCAATAATATTTTGGCGTGCGGGCCACGTCATTGGAATATATATATATTAGCTCATGAGATTTTCCGAGTATGGATGGGAATCTACTCGTGCCTTATTGCGATATTTATGGGGAAGTCTTATGAATTTATGGATTCACTAGTTTTTGAATGTTTTCTTCAACATACTTGGGTCACTCTATTAGTGTCTCCTCCTCACTTACTTTGTATTTGTGAGAGGAAGTCAAGGTGATTTGTTCTCCTCCTCACGTGGGTGGTCGTTGAGGTTATTAGTTCTCCTCCTCACATACTCTGTGTGTGAGTGGCAGTCGAGGATAGAGCCTGAGAGGCTCCTTACCTGTATGGTGATAATTTCTTCCCCTTATGTTTTACTATTACTTGACTAGTTAGGCTAGTCCAATTCCTTTTAACCAGCAGGGCTGGTACGTTCTCACGAGTTTTCGAGAATAGAGAATATATTTTAATAACATTGCATGCATCAAGATTTTGTAAATATTTCAATTTGTGGGAAAGTATCAAAGTTTATTTAATTTAAATTATCTCGATTCTTTGTTTTTGACCACTCACTCTAACGTGTTTTTAAATTACTTTCCCCTGGGACCTTCGATTTCAAAATACCCAGTGTACAGGCTAGATTAGTTGAGGTCAAGAGTATGTGGAGTTGAGGTATGGTTGTCACTGCTTCCGCATTGTAGGATTTACTAATCCCTTACCTTTTTACTGTATATTCTTGTATACCTTTTTGTTTTAGAATTGCTCTGATAGCCTGTGGGATTAATATTGTTAAGTTGAGACTTGTATAATGTGAAATGGGAGATGTTGTGTACAGGGAGCAGGGTGGCTCCAGGAGTTGAGATTATAAATGGTTACAAGTGTGGTTTTACTTCCTTTCACAGGTTTGGGTTGTCCATTTTTAGGTAAAGTTCTCTTGAATTTTCTCGACAAATGGGCGCCACATGGCCACCTCAGGTTTCAGGGTGAAATTTCAGGGCGGGTCCTGTCATTTATGCAAGCGTACGTGTCACGCCCCCAAATCCAAGGCCAATATTGTACTGAAATATGGCTCGTGAATTTGTGACGTGAGTCAAAACAAATAAAATTTTATTCTTGAATAAATCAACAAGAAGTAAAAGAAATTATATACATGTTTGAATAGTACTTTTATTAGAAAACAAATATCGGTAATATATTTACAAAACCAAAGTTAAGCAAAATTCGAATCAGTACAGGTATTCACTAGAAATAGTAGTAGAAAAATATTATTTTATCTAGTAGGTTCATCCCGTTTCCCCAAGCATCTACTCAATACCTGAAAACAAGAAGGTGTAGCATCATGAGCAACACAAGCCCAGTAAGTACACAACTTACATTCTTATATTAATGTGTCTTATAAGAAATCAAAACTGAACAACCAATTAAAATGTACCAAGAACCATTTATATGTTCATACGAATTCTTAAATATGTATATATATATATATACACACACAATACATACACACACATATATACAAATATATTCATTCATGTGAATGGTTTGGTAATAAATCACATAGTCACATCTTCTTATCAAACCAACAAATATTGTAGTATTAATATGTGAAATAACATTAAAGCAATACATGCTTGATCACAACCAACAAATATTGCAACATTAATATGTGAAATAACATTAAAGCAACACATGCTTGATTTTCATTTTACTAACACCTTCACATATTCAAAATATATCATAGATAGATATTTAATCAAAATAACATAAGTACATTTCTCTTTTAAGTGAATTTTCAGATTAACTGGTAACAAATCACAAATCCACGTGTTAGGGACCGACGTACTATTCCCAAAACACGGGACACAAATCCACATACTAGGGTCCGACGTACTATACCCAAAGCATGGGACAACCAGGTTGACTGGTATCAAATCATAAATCCACGTACTAGGGACCGACGTACTATTCCCAAAGTACGGGTAAGCCGCAGCATACCAAAGACACAACTAAGGCATGTATACTCAAAGTAAGCACACTTCCTAATAGTATAATAGTGCACTATCTGAAGGGACTAGAGCCCACAGCTTAATCTCCACATAACACCAAAACACATTTACCAGTAATTCACTTAAGCACGGGGTAGTTGTAATCACCCGGCTTCACAATTGTACTTTTCAGACATAAACAAATTCACAACATACAATCTTTATAAATTATAGATCATAATATATGTATATGTACACACACATATAGATACATATACTTAGGAATAATCTCATATGAAAACATGTATAACATAATTGTATAACACAAATAAGTAAATTCACTAGCAAACAACATAATTAAAAAGAAGCTTATACATAATTGAAATCAAGTAAAATAGGTAATAATAAAGCACAAGCATTAAATAAGTAGCTATAAACAATTTAACAAAATTAAATTATAGTTAGTATAAACATTAAAAAGAAGCTTATACATAATTGAAATCAAGTAAAATAGGTAATAATAAAGCACAAGCATTAAATAAGTAACTATAAACAATTTAACAAAATTAAATTATAGTTAGTATAAACATTAACAAGAAGCTTATACATAATTGAAATCAAGTAAAATAGGTAATAATAAAGCACAAGCATTAAATAAGTAACTATAAACAATTTAACAAAATTATATTATAGTTAGCATTTCAGTCCTTATGTCCAAATTCATTGAAGTTCATCAACCATGTTCATGTTTCTCCGATTAGAGTCATCAAACTTCAAGATGTGTTATGTTGTCCATCACAAGTCCGAATTAGTCAAATGAGTACACCATTTCAAAGGGTTTTTCACAAGGAATGCAATGGTATAAGTCATGTAATCCAGTTCGAAGTCACATAGTCCAGAAATGGTGAAGAACCATAACAGTGCAGAAACCGATATTTTTGATACTGACCTTTGATATCTAAGTAATTACGTACTGTGTATTTTACCATTACTTCTCAAACTTTCCAGATCAGAAGTAGAGGTCCTAAGCTTCAAATTGATATAAAGTTTGTAGAAAATGGATAAGAAATGAGGGAGATATGAATTTTTGAAGTTGTGATGGCTGTATGAGATTTCCAGCAAGTTAAAAAGTTGAAAACTTTGATTAGCCATAACTTCTTCATTTCTTAACCTTTTTTAGTGATTCAAAAGCCTAAATTGAAGAACTTTTGATGAGAAATTTAATACTGTAAATAGTTTTGACAAAACAGATTTTGTTATATACGAAAATACTGGTTTGCAGCAAAGCAGATCCTTTTCCATCTTATCATTGATTATGTAGTTTGATAAATCTTAAAGACAAAAGAACATAAAAATGTATTCATGTACTTACTTAAGAAACTCAGGGGTGAGGTGAAGATTTTGGTCTTGAATTCAAGCTTGGACTTCTTTAAGAAAAACAAAGGGAGCTTCTAAAGAGAAGAAAGGATGAAGGATTTGTGTGGGAACTTGAGTTTTCTCTACAACTAAGGAGGCTTCAAATCAGTTTTGCACTTGATTTTTAAGCTTGTAGGAAATATGATAGAGATCATGTGTTTATATAGGCTAGAATTAAGCATAAAATAAGTAAGTGACAAATTATTATAAGGTGAGTGACTAATTACTATTTAGGTTAAATGATTAAAAGAAAAATATAAAATTAAAAAGGAAGAAAGCATAAATCAGCTTGCTAATTATATATATATATATATATATATAGCATTTGGATTATATATATATATATATATATATATATGTATGTATGTACACACACATCCATATACATATAGATGCACATTTACCCAATTAATAAGTAAAGAACTTTAGTAAAAAAAACTAATTACAATAATTAGTACTAAAATGACATGCATCACAAAAATAACATAGATGAGAGTCTTGAGCTCAATAACAAAGATTTTTCAAATATAGTTAATAATATGGTGTTCTATAGTTGGCACTAATTTTCGGGTTATTACAGTACGTATTATTGTCAAGATAGGAAAATATTATGCCCAAAGTTATCGTAGCACGGGGATTAGTGGCTAATCCACAATCCTTGGGTAATCGGAAATAAAGACACTTAGTAAACAAAAGAAAAAGAAAATAAATAAAAATATTACTCTAAGTCACCAAGCCTTAGCAATGCTCGGTTTTGGTTTGGACCAAAGCCTAATCAAAGCTATAAGCCTAGAGAATTTACAATGAAGTAGAAAGTGTCACCGAAAATTGTAATTTGCATTTCTAATAACTAAGATGCAAGAATTTAAATGAAACTTTAACTAACAACTAAATTAAATAAAGGAAAGAAAAGTAAGAAATGAAGATAAATAGAGGATTGGTAGCTAGGTATGAATCCTAACCCTAATTCAATGCTCTAGATGCTACTTTGATTTATATGCAATTTATTAAAGATGGTAGAAGCCGTACTCAAGGTTTTTCATCAAGGCTCAAGCGCCAAATTCTCTTTCATGGTATTTCTACTCTGGTTCAAGAGTCGTAGGAACTCACTTGTCATGAATTATAGCCGGTTCAAGCGTCATAACTCACATTAAGAGGCCTAAAGAGTGAGGAATTAGGCAACCAAGCTCACCATAGTTGCAATCAAACTAATCATGTAGTGAACCATACTTGTACTTCCTACAAATATTAAATCGGGGTTCTAACTCTAAAATCTAAGGATGTTATCCCCTAAATTTCAATCTAGAATTACTAAATCACATACCCAAGATTTAACAATTCCTAAGCATGCATTTTAACCAATTATCACAAAACAAAAGTATCCAATGATTAAGAAATTTCATATATTAATTAAAATTAAGCATCTATTACATCAAATTTGGGTTAGGGCACACAACCCTAACCTCAAACAAAGAAATTACTCACAACTTATAATCATAGACATCAAAATTACAAACTTCAAAGATAAAAGAGGTTGCACGATTTATGATATTTATACATATATTTTTATTAATTCTCTCATGTGTCAATTTATGATTTGTGGAAATGAAGTTGCACGTAGAACACTTGCACCCGATCACAAGTAACCTTAAGTAACCCTAAGAGCAAGTTCACCCATTGGGTCACCAAGTCACCTACTCTTCACTGCTTTTTAGTATTTATTTTCACTCTCTGAGTCACACGCACAGTTTCCAATAAGATCTGGGTCACCAGGTCAGCTTGCAAGTCACCAGGTGATAGGAGCATTTTAATGCGACGTTTTACTTGCTTTTCCCTGCATTTTCTGCGTTATTTCCTTAATAAAACCCTGTTTAGGAAAGTTTCCATTATGTGATTGGGAAAGTTCCTATTTGTAGAAAGTTTCTATTTTTGTAGTTTCTATTTATCATTTTTAGTAAGTTTCCATTTTCAGTAGTTTCTATTTTTCATTTTTAGAAAGTTTCCCATTTTCAGTTTAGGAAAGTTGCCATTTTTCATTTTAGGAAAGTTTCTATTTTTCTTACTAGTTTCTATTTTCAGGACCTCCGAGCTAAAAAGTGGAAATGAACTCACAAATGGAAAGAGGAGCTTGCGAGAGTCAAGGGGAGCAAAGATGAGAAACAATGAGCCACAGAAATGAGCAGAAATGAAGAAAAGAAGTTTTCCTGGTCCAACCAGGAAACCCTGCGGAAAGGAGGAAAGCCCACCTATGAAGTTTCCAACGTTACTGTGAAAAAGATATGGAAAAATAAAGTGTTGTGACGTTGGAAGATGACAAAGGCTTGAATGAGAAGCAACAAGGCCCAAGAACTCTCAAGAATGAAGTGGATTTTCGGCAAATGGATAAAAGGCCCATGAAGCCCATACAGTTAGGGTTTATGACGCAAGAATAAACCCTAGATATCATTGTTGCCGTTCAAAGCCAAGAGAAAAACAAGGAAAGTGGCGTGAAAATCAGAATTATATGTGGAGATTTTCTAGGGCTATTTTTATGGAAAGAAAATACTTGGAAAAAAACCCTAGAAGGTTTGCCGTGAATTTGCAAGAGAGAAACAAGGAGCAACGTGAAAACCCTAGCAAAGATGACGGCAAAGAGATATCCTAGAGAGTTTTAAGGAAAGAGAAAAAGGTGGAGACCAAGAAAAGCTCAAAAGAAGTCTAGATACATTCCTACATTCCCTAAAGAGTTTTGGCCGAAATTAAATGTTAAAAATCAGAAAATATCTCTATATTTCGGCAAGAATTATTTAGGGAATTAATATTGGAATTTTGTGATTGGTTGGACCACCTCATAGGGCTTATGTGGCAAGAAATCATTGGAGGAAATTATGTGGAGGAAGCAAGCTATTGCTGTGAGTTTCTCTAGGGTTTTGGACGGCTTGGAGACCTAGGGGCCGTCCCCTATATAATCTCCCCTCTTCTCAACGTTTGGGGGTTCCATTCTTTACATTCTAGACGTTAGAAAAAAAAATCAGAAAACTCTCTCTAGCCTAGCCGTGCTCTTCTCCATCCTCTAGGGCAACCACGAAATTCAAGCAAGGCCAAGGAAGAAGAAGACAAGCCGTGCACATCATCCATCACCATCCTTGAAGATTGCTTTCGAAATTCAAGAGACCATTCATCACTTCATTCATCTCATCTTCATCACGGTGTAATCCGATTCTCCTTGTAACTTTTGCTTTGTAATTTTCGTTGGTTATGCCTTAGTTGACACATATGTTTGAACAATTGTTGATTTCTGAAATTTTATGATTAATTGTTAATTTTCAGATTCATATGTTGTGATTTATGGTTGCTTTTGTGTGAGTGTTTGATTAAATTTGCATGATAGAAATCTTTTGTATGATAATCTTGAATGGTTCGAAACATTTAGGGTTTTTATATGATTGTTGCTATGAATTTGAGAACATGGATCAACTTTTTGGTTTTGTGTTCTTGAATCAATAAGTAGTAAAGGTTTTGTGCAAAAACCGAATTTAATCAAAGAAGATTGCAATTAGGTGAACTTTTTCATACTAAGTTGCACATTTGAGTTGATAGCCTTTCTAGGTGCTTATTGCGTTAAACATGTATGATTGACTAGCTTTCTAGGGCTTGAATGCATGTTTGATAGGATTAGTCTATGTGCTTTCACTTAGATTAATTAGAATTGAAAGTAAAATATGGGGAATTGTTTGCTTTTAACGTTTCACATGATCAACTCCTCTTGCATGACTATGATGAACAATGATGAACTTGAATCAATTTTAATCATGAGTTTCGACTTTGATCCTTGTACTCACATCCCATTTGTGTTTTTATGTTTTTACAGTTTAATTACTTAGTTAACTTAGTATTTATTTTCGGCAAAAGAAAACCAAAAACAAAATCCCCCCTTATTTTCGTAAATAATGTTTATAATTGTGAATGCCTTTGTGAATATTATACTTTGTTTTAATTTTAATTGTTTAATTGTTTGAAAATGACAGGTGTACCCTCAATCCCCGGAATAGAACGATCCCTATTTACTTTATACTACTAATGACATTTCAAGGTTAAATTATGCGCTTGCTTTCGAGCGCATCAATTTTTGGCGCCGTTGCCGGGGATTGAAAAATCACTTGTTAAATATGTGAATATTTGTTTTGTTTATATATTGTGACCGAAAAAAAAAAAATTACTTGTTAATTATTTTGTAATTGTCGAAATTTAGTTACTTAATTAATTAGGATGTTATTTATATTGTTGAATACGAATTTTTATTGTGAGTTGTAAATTAAAGAAGGAATAGGTGAAGTCGTGTTTATTAATATTGGCCTAAACCCCTTATTGGTACCTAGTCCAGGTCCCTTAAGGTTGAGGGCGGCCTTTATTAACATTCATTGAACTGTCTTCACACTTAGAATCTTTTTCATCCAAGTAAGTATAGCCTATGTGGGATGGTGTCTAGGAAGGGGACAACGCTCATGACTGGTTCTTGAATTCAGAAGTGCTTACAAATAGGCCTAAACCACATTGTGGGAGTGGCTCATGCCAAAATGGATTCTACCTCTCGTAGTCGTCCTCCCCTACCTGGCCATTTCAGTAAGGTTGCCCAAAGGATGTAGGAGGGACTTTGTGTCTAGACGAATATACTTGGGCCGCACGTCCTCTTGATTTACCGCTTGGAATTGAATTTGAAATCAATGATATATATAACAAATGAAAATATTGTGATTCACTAAGGTATATTGGATTAAACATAGTCTTGAAAAGGGTAGCTGTTTCAGTCCCATTGCACGTCGAGACTCCCTATTCCCGTACCTAAGTGTTGAAAAGAATTGTAAAGAAAAGGATAGAAAAACAAATTTTGTAAGTATTTTCGTACAAAAAGAAAAAAGAAAAAAAAAAAAAAAAAGTTGTACAAAGTGTGACGTTTTGTTCTTGTGTGAAAGTTTTGTACAAATTGTGTCTAATCTTGTAAACAAAAGAAAAGAATTAATTGTAAATATTGTTAAGTTCTTAATTGTTATAAGTGTGTAAAATCGTATGAGTAGATAAGGGCCCTTTTGTTAATATTGGCCTTAACCCTTCATTAGTGCATTTCTAAGGTCTTATGAGGTTGTGGGCGGCTTTTATTAGCATTTGGAGAACTGTCTAACACATGAGTTATTTCCAAGCTGAGTAAGGGGCATATAGGTGGTGTCTTAGGTTGAGACCCTGGGTGATGGGTTCAAATTGGATCTCAGAGATACTATAGACTGTGCGTAAACCACAATGTGGGAGTAGCCAATAGGGGCCTAAACCTCAATGAGGGAGTAGCCTCCGTAGTGTCACCAAAATGAGTCCTCCCTCTCACTTACCTCTTGATCTGGCCATCTAGCCTTCTGAAACAAAGGAAAGCAACTTATGTCTAGGCGACTATCCCTAGATCGTACCTCACCAATAGTAGTGGTTTCTATTGGGCTCGACTTACAACTTGTAATCAATTAAGATATTAACTTTATTTGTAAAGATAATAATACACTTGAACATGACCTCCACTTGTAAATTATGTTGTTTTGTACATTTTATACTTGTATAAACGTTTCATGTTATATATATTTGTGAAGTTTGTGGATAGTTTGTAATTTATACTTCTTTCTTTGTACTTGTATAAATTCGTGAATAGTGACTCATGAATAGTAACATTTATGTATAAATCATTAACTTGTATTCATTTCACTATGTAGTCTACTAACTTCTCTAACTGTTAATGTTATTCAGGATTTCTATGAATGACCGAGCCTTTTAGACCCTCTACAATAAAGGAAATTGAAGCAAGGCTCGCTCGTTTGAGGAATCCTTCACTTCTTGAGTACACAAGCCCTTCCCCTTCAACATACAAAGAGTACACATTCAACGAACAAGGGAAGCGGATTTACCCTTCTGAGGAGTCTACATCACCTACACCGAGTCCATCTCCTCCTTCACGTTCACCTTCACCTGTGGTTTCGTCCAACTCTACACCACCTTCACCACCACCTGAAGAAGTCAACGAAGAGAGAATGGCATCTATTAGGGAACTCTCCACAGCAACTGTTGAAGGAGGACCTCCTTCAGGCATAGTATACCCTGCCCCTGCAGCAGGACGACAAGCAGAGTTTGAGCTTAAGAGTGGATTGTTGCACAAGCTCCCTATGTTCCATGGCCTCAATATGGAGGATGCCAACAAGCATATCAGAGAGTTTCAGTCTGTTTGTGCTAACATGCAACCACAAGGAGCAGATGAAAACATTCTGAAGATGAAGGCATTCCCATTCTCCTTAGCTGATAGAGCCAAAGATTGGCTATATGAGCTTCCTGCTGGACGTATCACGTCATGGGAAACAATGAGGAAGGCCTTCTTGGAGAAATACTTCCCAGCTTCAAAGGTCATCACACTTAGGAAGAAGCTTAGTGGAATAGAGCAAGCCCATGATGAGTCCTATGCTGCCTACTATGAGAGGTTCAACTCCCTACTTGCACAATGTCCTCAACATCAGATGAAGGATGAGACCCTACTTACATGCTTCTACGAAGGACTCCTACCCTTGGAGAGGCAAATGCTTGATGCTGCAGCTGGAGGAGCTTTTGTGGATAAGTCACCTGCAGTTGGGAAGGAACTTATAGCTAATCGTGCCCTAAACTCCCAACAATATGAGGGGATAGGACACTCTACTCGTAGGGTACATGAGGTGAGCAAGAATACTGCCATTGAAGACCAACTGAATAAGCTTACTCTCCTCATGAACCAAGTGGTAAGCTCCAAGGGACCAAGTGCAACAATAGCTTGTGGAGTATGCTCTATGCAAGGGCATGTTACAGATCAGTGCCCCCAACTTAATGAAAATGGAGGATGGGAATCTGCGAATGCTATTGGAGGATATCAAGGAGGATATCAGGGAGGATCTCAACGTCCTAGGCATGACCCTTATTCTAATACTTACAACCCAGGATGGAGGGACCATCCCAACTTCAAGTGGACCAACAATGAAAACGTTCAGAATCCTCTTGGTGGGAACTTCCAACGTCCTCAAGGGCCTTCATTCCAAGGATCATCTTTTCAAAGGCCTTACATGCCTCCTCCTCAACAGAACTCAGGACCTTCAATGTCTCACTATGACAAAACGTTGGAAGTCTTGACTAGTTCTACTCAAGCTTTGACAAACTCTACACAGGCTTTGATTCAAGGACAACAGACCCACACCAAGGACATTGCAGAGCTCAAGAAGCAGATGGATCAAGTGGTGGATTTCATGAGCAAGATCCACGAAACTGGAAAGCTCCCTAGTAACACAATACCTAACCCTAATGTGGAGAATGCATCAGTTGTTACTACAAGGAGTGGAAGAATGTTCATGGATCAACCAAAGGGGTCAAGGAAGGCCCAAGTGAGCATAGAAATTGAGGAAGACCAAGAACCCACCAAGTTGGGTATTGAGAAGGACCCTGCAACGTCCAAGGAAGAGACCAAGGCGTCCTCACCATTAAAGGCAAAACCGGAAGTAAAAGGTAGTAATTCTAACTTATCAAATTCGGTTATTGCTAACCCTTCTTCTTCTTGCATGCCCTTCCCACGCAGGTTCGCCCAATCTAAGAAGGATGAAAGTGACCAAGCTATCTTGGAAACTTTCAAGAAGGTGCAAGTAAACTTACCTCTCCTAGAGGCCATCAAGCAAGTCCCTAAGTATGCCAAGTTCCTCAAAGAGCTTTGCACTACTAGGAGGGTAAACCGTGAAAAGGAGGTGGTAAAGGTAAGTGAGAACGTCTCTGCCTTGATTCAGAGGAAGATTCCTCCAAAGTGTAAGGATCCTGGAAGCTTTACTATTCCTTGTACTATTGGTAACTCTAGATTTAAGAATGCCATGCTAGACCTAGGTGCATCTGTTAATGTTATGCCCTACTCTGTTTATGAAACCCTAGGTCTAGGGGAACTTAAATCTGACAATGTTATCATTCAGTTAGCTGACAGATCCAATGCATACCCTAGAGGTTTGTTGGAGGATGTGCTTGTACAGGTTAACCATCTTATCTTCCCAGCTGATTTTTATGTGTTGGAAATGGAGGACTCCCCTGTGAGTTCCACTCCATTGCTTTTGGGACGTCCTTTCTTAAGGACAGCTAGGACGAAGATTGATGTGTATGCAGGCTCCCTCACAATGGAGTTTGATGGTGATGTTATAGGCTTCAACATTTTTGAAGCCATGAGGTATCCTCTTGATGAAAGTGATTGTTTTTCTATTGACATTCTGGATGATCTTGCACAGAAAATGTTTGATGTCATGAATGAGGATGCCCTAGCCACGACACTTGCACAAGGAATAGGTTACACAACAAGTGTCGTCACCATCTCAGAGGACAAGTTGAAAGACACTTGTGAGGAGAAAATCATTGAAAACGTCTCCTTCCTTGAGGCATCACCCTATATAGGTAAGTCTATCTCTCCCTTGTCCATTCAGTTATCTGTTAACAAGACTTTACCTTCAGTGGTCCAGGCCCCAGAACTTGAGCTAAAACCTCTTCCAGACCATTTGAAGTATGTCTACCTAGGGGACAAGGAGACCTTACCAGTGATTGTGTCCTCTGCACTGACGAGTACACAAGAAGAGAAGTTGGTGGAAATGCTAAAGCAACACAAGACCGCCATAGGATGGACATTGGCGGACATCAAGGGAATCAGCCCTACAACTTGCGTCCATAGGATACTTCTAGAGGAGGGGTCTAAACCCACTAGAGAGGCTCAACGTCGTCTCAACCCTCCAATGATGGAAGTTGTGAAGAAGGAGGTTATCAAACTCCTTGATTGTGGGGTAATCTACCCCATTTCAGACTCCAAGTGGGTCTCCCCAGTTCAGGTCGTACCCAAGAAATCTGGGATCACTGTGGTGAAGAATGCTGAGAACGAACTGGTGCCCCAAAGGACAGTCACAGGCCACAGAGTATGCATTGACTATAGGAGGCTCAACGCAACCACAAGGAAAGATCACTTTCCTCTGCCATTCATTGATCAGATGCTTGAGCGCCTAGCTGGACATGACTATTACTGTTTCTTGGATGGCTACTCAGGCTACAACCAGATTGCCATTGCAAATGAAGACCAAGAGAAGACAACCTTCACTTGCCCCTTTGGGACGTTTGCCTATAGACGTATGCCCTTCGGACTTTGCAACGCTCCAGGTACCTTTCAGAGGTGTATGGTAAGTATCTTTTCAGATTATATTGAGAAAATCATAGAGGTATTCATGGATGACTTTTCAGTTTTTGGAAAGAATTTTGATGATTGTCTTAATAATCTGGAGATAATTTTGAAACGTTGCATGGAAACTAACCTTGTCTTAAACTGGGAAAAATGCCATTTTATGGTTAAGCAAGGAATAGTTCTAGGACATATTGTCTCTGCTAGGGGTATAGAGGTTGATAAAGCCAAGGTTGATATTGTGCGTCACTTACCCTCTCCCACTTCTGTGAGAGAGATTCGTTCTTTCCTTGGCCATGCAGGTTTTTACAGGAGGTTCATCAAGGACTTCTCCAAGATTTCGAGACCTTTATGTCAACTACTCCAGAAAGATGTGACGTTTCACTTTGACAAGGAGTGTCAAGAAGCTTTTGACAAGCTTAAGGAGTTGTTGACATCTGCCCCCATCATGTTACCTCCAGACTGGTCCTTGCCCTTTGAGTTGATGTGTGATGCCTCTGACTATGCAGTTGGAGCTGTTCTGGGGCAAAGGAAGGACAAGCGACCCTATGCCATCTACAACGCTTCAAGGACTCTCAATGATGCACAGATGAACTATTCCACCACAGAGAAAGAGCTCCTTGCAGTTGTCTTTGCCCTTGAGAAGTTTCGTTCATACTTACTTGGTACCAAGGTTATTATCTTTACTGACCATGCAGCTTTGAAATACTTGATGACCAAGAAGGAGGCGAAACCAAGGCTCATCAGATGGATCCTACTCTTACAAGAATTTGACGTGGAAATCAAGGACAAGAAGGGTAGTGAAAACGTGGTAGCTGACCACTTGAGTCGTTTGGTGCATGCAGAAGATCATCTCCCTCTGGTGGAAACATTTCCAGATGAGCAGCTCTTTGGACTTCAGGTAAGTGAACCATGGTATGTAGATATTGTGAACTATATTGTGTCTAGAAAGATTCCTGATACCATGTCACGTGCTCATAGAGATAGGCTTAAGAAAACTATTAAGCAATATGTTTGGGATGAACCTTATCTATGGAAATATTGTTCTGATCAATTGATTAGAAGATGTGTGCCTGAACATGAACATAATGCTATACTTTCGTTTTGCCACTCTAAAGCATGTGGGGGTCACTTTGGGTCAAAGAAAACTGCATTAAAAGTGTTAGAGTCTGGGTTCTATTGGCCAGCATTGTTTAGGGATGCACACGCCTATTGTTTAACTTGTGATAAGTGCCAAAGAACAGGAAACCTAGGTCCTAGAGATCAAATGCCCTTGACTAATATCATAACTGTTGAAATCTTTGATGTCTGGGGTATAGATTTCATGGGACCTTTCCCATCATCTTGTGGGTTTCTCTATATCTTACTTGTAGTGGACTATGTTTCCAAATGGGTGGAAGCAAAGGCCACTAGAACTAATGACTCTAAGGTTGTTGCAGATTTTATCAAGTCTAACATCTTTAGCAGGTTTGGAATGCCTAGAGTTCTCATTAGTGATGGTGGATCCCATTTTTGCAATCGGACGATTGAGGCTCTTTTGAAGAGATATGATGTGACACATAAGGTTTCTACACCTTATCACCCCCAAACTAGTGGGCAGGCTGAGGTCTCTAATCGTCAGATCAAGGGGATATTGGAGAAGACTGTGAACCCCAACAGGAAGGACTGGTCCTTGCGTGAGGATGCTCTGTGGGCCTACAGAACTGCATACAAAACTCCCATAGGTATGTCACCATATCGAATTATTTATGGCAAACCTTGCCATTTACCTGTGGAGTTAGAGCATAGAGCTTGGTGGGCTGTGAAGCAGTTCAACATGGATATAGATGCAGCTGGGCTTCATAGGAAGTTGCAATTGCAAGAGTTAGAGGAGATTAGGAATGATGCCTTTGAAAGTGCTAAAATTTACAAGGATAAGACTAAGGCATTCCATGACAAAATGATTCGAATGAGGACTTTTGTTGTGGGTCAAAAAGTTCTTCTATTCCATTCTCGTCTCAAACTCTTCCCAGGTAAGCTTCGTTCTCGTTGGATTGGGCCTTTTGTTATCACTCATGTGTTTCCTCATGGAGCTGTGCAGATAAAGAGTGAACAAACAGGTAATGAGTTCAAGGTGAATGGGCATCGCTTGAAGCCTTACTATGAGGCATTTGTGGAACATGAAGTGGAGGCTGTACCCCTCCAAAACGTTCCAAACCCTGAGGATTAAATGGAGGTACAAGTCTAGGCTGAAAGACTATAAACATTAAGCGCTGCTTGGGAGGCAACCCAATTCAGAAGTAGCTGTGGAGGAGTCGTCAACGCAGATTTGTTTTATCTCTCCCTTTCACTTCTCGAATTGTTTTATTTTAATAGTCATTATTTTCGTAAATTCCATCCTTATATGCTTAAGTGTTTCATTGCATGCTTATTCTTGATTACATTGAGGACAATGCAATATTTAAGTGTGGGGGAAGGGATTTACACTTTTATTTTGAGTCATATATGGAAAAATACAAAAAAATTGAAAAATGTCAAAAATTTTCGTTGCTTTTGTTTTTGTTTTGAGTCTTAGGATGCCCTTTCAACTGTCTAGGATGATTCTATATCTCTGAAATCATGATTAAAAGAGGATCACAAGATTGAGATGATTTTTAAACATGGTATTCTTTGGTTAATTGAGATATATGAAAAGTATGTGCCTTGTAGTGGATATGGATTTCGAAACTTTGGTACAGAACATGAGCATGTTAAGATGAGTTTTGATTCATATAAACCCATGTGAGATAATTGAGCCCATGTCCCTTTTTCTTGGAGTGAAATGAAAAATATATTCTTATTTTCTTGGCGATGTTTTGATGATCTCATTATTCTTTCATTTGATTAACTGCTTACCATAGATTAAGTTTGATGGACTAGAGAATGCTAGAATTCACTCTTGTGCTTGTTGAGACGTTATATCAATACATGGCCCTGATTCTGGAAGGGATAGAGGCACCCTAGGAATTACCACCATTGCCATATAAACTTGTGTCCCCATTTGTGCCCGTCGTGGGACTCCCCTAGATAAGCCCTTTGAGCTTACATTAAGCCTTTTCAATCATCACCCTTAAAATCCTTAACCCTGAACCTTAGTATAGCTACACTTCTACCCTTTGTTCTAAGAACTTAGTAGAGCTATCTTTTGAGACATACTACGTGGGTTTGATGCTAAGGATGAAAATTGAGAAGAGGTGAAAGTTCAAGTGTGGGGGTAGACTTGTCCATAAAGAAAAATATGTAAAGCCGTGAAAAATAAAAAGAAAAGAAAATTGTGTACGGCTAGAAAAGAAAAGAAAGAAATATTTATGGATTTTAGTCCCCCATACTTAGTGATTTTGGAGTCTGCTTTGAAATGAAGGCCCACTAAAGAAAAATTTGGCCTTTGTCCATTCACTATAGTTCAGGGGAAGTTTACAATGAAGATTGGGCCCAACATGAAGACATTAGGCCCCTTTTATGTTACCTCTAGGGAAAGTGACGTTTTTGCAATGCCTTGGTGGATTTCTTGAGGTCTCTACATCTACATATGCTCTGCTAGGTTTTTAGGACAATTTGATAAATCCTTACCTTTCATTTCTTTAAACCTTGAGCCTTAACCCATTACAACCCTTGAGAAGACCTTCTTGATCCTTAAGATGGGACAGCCCTTGATGTGGAGATGAGTTACAAGAGTTGAACCTATGGCTTGGGTCCATCTGTGCAAGTAGTTGATATCCTTCATGAGATCTTTAAAAGAAAATTATACTTGTGCTTTCATTTCTTGCATTATGTGATATACTTGCTATCTTTCACATATACTTGAGTGTATAAGCTTTTAAGCATTGCCCTGATCTGAGAGAAGAAAGAGGGATATACTTTGTGAGATTTGAATCATACTTGCCTGAAGCATGCTAAGCTTAACCCCATCACCATCGTTACAACCAAGTCTTACTTGTGTATGTGTGGATTATATGTTTTAATTAACTCTCGAATGCTTAAACATTGAATCTTGGTTGAGTGCTAATCTTGGTGTTGTGAAAGTAAGAGATTGCTGAGACAAATAGTTGAAGGGCAATAGAGTCATTGTTTTTGTAGAGTCTTTAAATTTTCGTTGAGTCTTAGTGTGATTTTGCTAAGGGACTAGCAAAAGCTAAGTGTGGGGGAATTTGATAGGAGCATTTTAATGCGACGTTTTACTTGCTTTTCCCTGCATTTTCTGCGTTATTTCCTTAATAAAACCCTGTTTAGGAAAGTTTCCATTATGTGATTGGGAAAGTTCCTATTTGTAGAAAGTTTCTATTTTTGTAGTTTCTATTTATCATTTTTAGTAAGTTTCCATTTTCAGTAGTTTCTATTTTTCATTTTTAGAAAGTTTCCCATTTTCAGTTTAGGAAAGTTGCCATTTTTCATTTTAGGAAAGTTTCTATTTTTCTTACTAGTTTCTATTTTCAGGACCTCCGAGCTAAAAAGTGGAAATGAACTCACAAATGGAAAGAGGAGCTTGCGAGAGTCAAGGGGAGCAAAGATGAGAAACAATGAGCCACAGAAATGAGCAGAAATGAAGAAAAGAAGTTTTCCTGGTCCAACCAGGAAACCCTGCGGAAAGGAGGAAAGCCCACCTATGAAGTTTCCAACGTTACTGTGAAAAAGATATGGAAAAATAAAGTGTTGTGACGTTGGAAGATGACAAAGGCTTGAATGAGAAGCAACAAGGCCCAAGAACTCTCAAGAATGAAGTGGATTTTCGGCAAATGGATAAAAGGCCCATGAAGCCCATACAGTTAGGGTTTATGACGCAAGAATAAACCCTAGATATCATTGTTGCCGTTCAAAGCCAAGAGAAAAACAAGGAAAGTGGCGTGAAAATCAGAATTATATGTGGAGATTTTCTAGGGCTATTTTTATGGAAAGAAAATACTTGGAAAAAAACCCTAGAAGGTTTGCCGTGAATTTGCAAGAGAGAAACAAGGAGCAACGTGAAAACCCTAGCAAAGATGACGGCAAAGAGATATCCTAGAGAGTTTTAAGGAAAGAGAAAAAGGTGGAGACCAAGAAAAGCTCAAAAGAAGTCTAGATACATTCCTACATTCCCTAAAGAGTTTTGGCCGAAATTAAATGTTAAAAATCAGAAAATATCTCTATATTTCGGCAAGAATTATTTAGGGAATTAATATTGGAATTTTGTGATTGGTTGGACCACCTCATAGGGCTTATGTGGCAAGAAATCATTGGAGGAAATTATGTGGAGGAAGCAAGCTATTGCTGTGAGTTTCTCTAGGGTTTTGGACGGCTTGGAGACCTAGGGGCCGTCCCCTATATAATCTCCCCTCTTCTCAACGTTTGGGGGTTCCATTCTTTACATTCTAGACGTTAGAAAAAAAAATCAGAAAACTCTCTCTAGCCTAGCCGTGCTCTTCTCCATCCTCTAGGGCAACCACGAAATTCAAGCAAGGCCAAGGAAGAAGAAGACAAGCCGTGCACATCATCCATCACCATCCTTGAAGATTGCTTTCGAAATTCAAGAGACCATTCATCACTTCATTCATCTCATCTTCATCACGGTGTAATCCGATTCTCCTTGTAACTTTTGCTTTGTAATTTTCGTTGGTTATGCCTTAGTTGACACATATGTTTGAACAATTGTTGATTTCTGAAATTTTATGATTAATTGTTAATTTTCAGATTCATATGTTGTGATTTATGGTTGCTTTTGTGTGAGTGTTTGATTAAATTTGCATGATAGAAATCTTTTGTATGATAATCTTGAATGGTTCGAAACATTTAGGGTTTTTATATGATTGTTGCTATGAATTTGAGAACATGGATCAACTTTTTGGTTTTGTGTTCTTGAATCAATAAGTAGTAAAGGTTTTGTGCAAAAACCGAATTTAATCAAAGAAGATTGCAATTAGGTGAACTTTTTCATACTAAGTTGCACATTTGAGTTGATAGCCTTTCTAGGTGCTTATTGCGTTAAACATGTATGATTGACTAGCTTTCTAGGGCTTGAATGCATGTTTGATAGCATTAGTCTATGTGCTTTCACTTAGATTAATTAGCATTGAAAGTAAAATATGGGGAATTGTTTGCTTTTAACGTTTCACATGATCAACTCCTCTTGCATGACTATGATGAACAATGATGAACTTGAATCAATTTTAATCATGAGTTTCGACTTTGATCCTTGTACTCACATCCCATTTGTGTTTTTATGTTTTTACAGTTTAATTACTTAGTTAACTTAGTATTTATTTTCGGCAAAAGAAAACCAAAAACAAAATCCCCCCTTATTTTCGTAAATAATGTTTATAATTGTGAATCCCTTTGTGAATATTATACTTTGTTTTAATTTTAATTGTTTAATTGTTTGAAAATGACAGGTGTACCCTCAATCCCCGGAATAGAACGATCCCTATTTACTTTATACTACTAATGACATTTCAGGGTTAAATTATGTGCTTGCTTTCGAGCGCATCACCAGGGTGACCCAGAAAGTGACCCAGGGTGACACATGGCGACCCAGGACACGAAATACACTGTGCCCTTGACCTAGAGAGTGAAAATACACATAAAAAGTAGTGAATAGTAGGTGTCCTGGTGACCCACGGGTGAACTTGCTCTAAGTGGCCTCTCATTCAGTCTCCTCTCTCATTCAGTCTCCTCTCTCTCTCTCTCTCTCTCTCTCTCTCTCTCTCTCTCTCTCTCTCTCTCTCTCTCTCTCTCTCTCTCTCTCCCTCCCTCCCTCCCTCCCTCCCTCCCTCCCTCCCTCCCTCCCTCCCTCCCTCTCTTTCTCTTGACTCCACACCGAGCCGGACTGTACAACAGCCACCACAGCACTTCACGGCGAGCCCAATCTTGCTATACAACACTGCTTGCAGCACGATGATCTTCAGGTCGAGCCCAATTGTACAACCACACCGATCTTCACTTCGATATGTAGTTTTGTCACCTCTCTGATATAGACTCGATAAGTCGACTCTCTGTTTTCTTCTTCTTCCTCCTTCATGGACTCTCTCTGTTGTGATAGGTTTTTTGTAAAACTTGTAAGGATTTGGATTTAACTTGTGCAACTTTGGATTTTGAGGTTCGGGTTTTAAATAAGATTGTTCTTGATTGATTTTTAACTTTCAATTTGGATGGGTTTAGGAAATTTCATATGGAAATCGAATTAGGGTATCAATTTAGGGTTTCTGGTAATAAATTAGGGTTTCTATTTGGGGTTTATGCAATTTATGTGGAAATCAGTTGAGAATTTGTCTAACTCTCTGTTTTTATTTTGTAGTTTGATGAAGGGATATCACATACTCCAACTGATTCTAGCATCGGAAAGCCGGACAACTCCTCTTGCCTCCTCCTCCTTTGGAACACCAACTTCTGCTGCAACAAGTGAAACCCCTCCGATTTGCTTAAAAACTTGCTGTAAATTGGTTGTTGAATGGTGTCTGAACAAAAATTGGGCCAAAAGTACATAAAAAAATAAAAATAGAAAAGCCCAAAATAAACTGAAACAACACTAGGCTGAACTGAAAATTCGATAACCCGAATATTTCGACCCATCTAATTTGGAAACAGTTTTCGGTCCACTTTTTAGCCCAGCCCTAATGACTAATCTTGAATTACAACTCTCATAGATACCCAAATCTTGAGTCTAGTAGAGATTAACGTCCTTGATAAACCTTTTAAGCGTTAGGTGAGTTATCCTTTTAAATCTCCAAAAGAAACTAAGCAAAATAAGAAAAATGGAAGAGGAGGGAGAGAGAGCGCAGCAGCCCTCCCCAAGAGTGTTTTCGGCTATATAATTATATAGGTAATGCAAGACTCATTATTTTTGCAGATCATATTTAAAATACACACACACACACATACATATATATTGGAATTAACTTAAAACATTTATAAATATTAGTTAAGGTGGTTATATTCAATTAACTATGTCTCTAAATCTCCCAAAGTTAATTGTTATTTAACAATGGAAACAAAAATTAAAGAAAATAAAGCTTAGGAAATCAATTACAAAGAAAGAGATAAGTTGTATGTTATAGAAAAAAAGAAACATATTTAAAAAATAGAAAAAATAGAAAATTATTAGGGCTTAAAGGGTTGGGCTAGGCTTGGCCCTAACGGACTCAAACAGGTCGGATCGGGCTTCAGCCCTACGGGCCGGGCTGGCTTAGGGTGGATTTAGGGCCAAATGATGACACCTACGTCCCACGTTCCCACCAATTTCTCTCTCTCATCTCATCCTTTTTTTTTCTTTGTTCTTCTTTCAGTAAAGAATATCCAAATGCATCATCTTGGGATTCTAATTCGGCTTCATCGCTCGTGTTGACAATGGTTGACCGCATCAACTATTTAGTGTCATTTTCTTTCGTTTATGCAAATAAAATAAATAAAGTTGAATTAATGGCATATTAATTTACTTGAGAATTATCTTATTTGTTGTGCTTTAAATATAATTATAGGCATATAAATGCATGTAATCAGTATTTTTGTAACAAGAAGTGCAAGAAAGACATGGCAGCGCTGTTCTTGGTGAAAGAGAAGTGGGAGAGAGAATCATGACATTCTATGGATGTTTCTGGATGAGCAAACGCATATAGAAGGATGCACATCTGAAAACGTATAAATAGAATTCCTTAGAGGCAATAATGTTCACTTGCTCAGTTACTGACCAAGAATATCTTGCTCAACCACCCTCGGATATAAAACCAACAGTAGAAATATTATATATAAGTTGAGTTGTTTTATTTTTAACCGTTAAAGTTATATCCCACGACGATATAGCATAGTTTTAATGGTCAGTTACTGACCAAGGGAACACCACTGTTCTGAAGAGATTGTTTCTATAATACCCCAGAAATTCGTAATTATTTTTTGAGGATTTTCCAGAATTAATTTAGTGGTTGTTGGTATGAGTGCGCGGTTCGAGAATAGAGTGGAATTATTTTCGGACGAATAATTATTCAAGAAGATTCATTTTAGGGGTCGATACGAGTTTGTGGATATGCGGAACGCACTCATCGTGGGATATAACTTTAACGGTTAAAAAATAAAATAACTCACTTCACAAAAGTCGTAGAGTGCGTCGATACGAGTTCGTGGATATGCGAAACGCATAAATCGGAGTTTATATGAGAAAGTTATGGTCAGCGGAAAAACCTACTATTTTTGGAAATTTACTATAAATAGAGGATTTCTGGAAATGGAAATGGAAAGTGATTTCCATTTCCGTCACTTTTCCAGAAATTTCCATAACCTATTCACTATCTGCAATCTGGCCAACCCGACCCGAACACTGCAGTCTGACCCGACTGCATCTTTCGACTCCGACCTCCTCCGGCTACATGGCTGGCCCTGTTCGACTCAGACAGAAGTCGTCGTCGTCCCCATGCCCTTCTTTTCCTCCAGCAACCAACCAGACGGTGGATCGAAGCAGAGAAAGCTTAGAGTTTCGGGAACCAACCAGAATTTTCAACTCCGGCAACAGCAGGGCTTCAAACTAGGCTTGTTCTTCTCGTAGGAGCTTCCCTCTTCGACCCTTGGTGGTGGTTTTGGATGATTCACACCGGAGCAAAGTCAACTCAAGGTGAACAGTATTTTCCTAGCTTATGACGGTGATCGGCTGCGATCTAGGCCGAGTTGGCTTGAACCCCAGGTATTAAAGTTGCTCTACTTGGTATTCTTGACATTTTGGACAGTTCGATTAAGATGGTTTTGAGTTTAGTCCAGAGGTGCATGCGGTGCATGTGCAACTGCCTGTGGCAGCGTTTCCGTCCATGTCAAGGATAGTTTCTTTTGCCTATTATCATCTACTCATCGATACGAGCATTTTGATATATGGTATGTAGCATTTGGAGATCGTATAAGAATGTTAGGGTTTTTAAGGGTTTCAAATTGCTCGGTTTTCAATCCATGAGGATTCGGCCTTTCAATCAACTTATAGCTTTGACATATCGATCGTAGAAGTATTCCGGAGACTTTGGGTGGTCTCAAATGAAGTTCTGCCTCGATTAGCGTTACTTTTAGTTTAGTTCAAACAGGGGATTCAAACTTTAATCACTTTGTTATTCATGCACTGAATCGAGACCGTATGTGTTTAGGTACTTTTCAGACTTGTGTTGAGCGGATTGCGGCGATTTGTGCTTGTCTTGGTTAGCGTGTGAAGACGCAGCATGATTCAAAGGTGAGTAAATCTGACAATATTCGTTATGAATAACTGTGTCTTGGAGTTATGGTTTAACTATGACTATAGTTCGTATTAGTGGCATTCCTAAGTGGATGACTATATATATATATATATATATATATATATATATGTATTAGTGCAATTGTTGTGATATGGGTAGCATATGACGTATTGAGTTCATTATCATTTGGAAATAGTGAAATTGTGTATTGAGTTGTGATCATAGAATTTTATTTGTTGAGATACCATGGGTCTAGTATGACTATCTTAAATTGTGATTTAAGATATGGTAGCTTGTGTAGGAATATCTGTGTATTAATTGGTGAAATCAGTGTGACGAATCCTCGTGATGATTTTTGTGTAAAGCTTGTGTAGGAATATCTATGTAATAATTTGGTGAAATCAGTGTGATAATCTTTGTGATGATTTCTGTGTGAAGAATGTGGAAATATCTGAGTGATGACCAGTAAAATCTATGTGATGATCAGTATGATGATTTCTATGATTTGAATTGTTTGTTTTAATGTAATTACCTCCTGAACTAAAACTATACGCTTACTATGAAATGATTTACCTTTGTTTGATTTGTGATTCCCTTGCTTTCTTCTGGGTTTCACCATTGAGGGTTTGAATGATTTGAGGGGCCATAGTGGTGATGAGTGTTCCCTATAGGGAGGATAGGAAGGTGATTTCATTATTTTTCACCTTTGATGTCACGTTGATGACAAAGGCTTCTGGTGAGAGGAAATGAGTGTGATTTTGTAATTCGCCGGAGTGCGATAAAATGGTTCCAAACATTACTTGAGGAGGTTTTGTTTGACTGGAATTTGTGTAATTGAAAGCTAGGTTGAGAATTTGAGCATGTGGTTTTAGTCACAAGTTGACTTACATATGCATGCTATGGAAGGTTATGAAATTGAGGGTTGTAGTTGTGAGTTGTGATTATTGTTGTTTAGGTTGAGGTGACTTAAGAATGTGTTTCTGCTTTGTGGTTTTTGAGTTTACTCATACAAGCTTTCGTAAGCTTACTGGGTTTATTGTGTGGTAACTCGGAACACTATTCGATGGTTTATGGGTTAATCCTGCAGTTTAGGGAAATCGTGGCTGAAGCTGAGACGTTGGATTGACAGCTTTACGGTAGGAAGCCAATTTTGTGACTTTACCATTGTTAAGACTTTGGCTTTGTAGTAAGCTTCGAGGAGCGTTTACTCATTATTTTGTTGTGGCAATTTAATTCATAAACTTGTGTAATATATGACTCTGCGGAGCGAGTGTATATTGACATTGTGGGTTCAGGGCAACAATATGTACTTGGTTTAAAAGGAGAAAGTTTTCCAGGTATTTTGTATTGATGGATGAACCATCACGCATGTATAATTATGGGATTATATATTAATTTTTGATGTTGTATAAAAATCGGGGCGTGACAGTTTCCCGAACACAAATATATAAAAGCCTAGTGAGAAGGTTTACTAGGGAGGTCCAAACTAGAATCAAAGGCAAAATCAGACTCGAGGAAATTGAAATAGCGCCGGCGGCATGAAGTGCAACAGTGATTACTTCAAGGAAGCAAGAAGAATTGAGTTGGGCCCGAGCAAAATAAGAGAAGAAGGGAAACTAGAGTGAAGGACGAAAACGTATCTAGAACGGGCGAGGATTACAAAGAACTCAGACCTGATTTACAATTAGTCCGTTGCAAAACCTATTCTGTTAAGATTAAGATATTTTCAAATTTATAGTATTGCATTCATCTTTCAATATGAGGAGGTAGCATCGTTGTTTGTGGCAGGCAATGATTGGGTCCTCATTCAACTTCTTTCTCAAATTTTATTTTCGTTTGTAATAAGTGTTTCGTGGAATAAAAGCTTTTAAGGCATTTCAAAATGATTTATGAAATTTTTAAAAATGCTCTCGCGACTTAAAACAAATGCCCTAGCAGCGTAAAACAATTGTCCTCACGGCGTAAAAATGTTAATGTTTAGACTTTTAACTGGATTTTGTTCAAGTAAATCCAGAATATGTATCTGGCCCAAACTCTAGGTTACTTGACCTAGTTGTAATAAGGTTTTGAATTAGAGATATTCTTGGAGATATTCATAGATATCCAATTAATTGTACAATACATTTCCTTGTACAACTCTGATTCTATGTCTTGTACTCCTCTATATAAAGAGGTCACTATTATCAATGGAAGTACGACTCAATTCTCTCTCAATTCAATTTTCCTTGAACATGTTATCAGCACGACGCCCTAACCCTAAAACCTAATAGTCAAAACACTAAATCCGAATACAAAACCTTGAAACCCTTCCAAAACAGGCTGTAGAAAAACCAGAACAGGCGGAAACCTACCAAACCGGTCACCAGAAGCTCCAAACCAACTGCAGCAAATACTATACTGGTTCACCACCTTTTGGACCTCCGATTGCTACCAAATTTTGCCAGCAGCAGCACTTCGCTCCCAGGATTCAGAAACCGGAAGCAAAACCCTAAAAAAGCCTGTCGAAAAGTTACTGAACCGGCCAACTGAACCTCCTGCAGAAAAACCTGCAGAAGAAAAAAAAAGGAAAAGAAAGACTAGTGGGCCAGAAGAAGTCAAAGCCCAGAAGGAAAAAAAAAACACAACCCAGAAGGAAAAAAAAAAGAGGGGCAGCGGGCCCAAAAGAGAAGGCGTGGCCCGCATTAGAAGAAAGAAAAGGCCAGCCCAGAAAAGAAAAAAGAGGAGCGGGCCTTGGGCCGAAAGAAAAAAAAAGGGGAAAGCAGGCCTGGGCCGAACCAACAGATGAAAAAGAAAAGAGAGAAGAAGGGCAGCCCACCAGCCATAGCCAACTCCAGCCACCGATTGCCGCTAGTCATTTTTCCGGCGACTTTTTTGGACCAAATTTTCCAACAACCTATTTCGAGGTAATTTTTACTAAAAGTTCCCGTTCTTGAGTTTTTTTATTCAATTTCTTTTCTTTTTCTCGTGGACTTGTAATTTCCCTTCTTCTACCCTCCTTTCTTCTTCATAGAGGAGACCAAAAGCCGAACTGTGGGGGTTCGGACTCACTCCAAACTTGGAGTTTGTTGAGATCTCCAAACTTAGAATTTGTAGAGAATTTATGATCGACCACTTACATCATTATTTCGATCTAATCCAATATATCTGGAATCGGATTTCTTGGAAGTGACTACGCTCAGAAATTCATAATTTCTTGGAACCTATTACGCTTGGAAATTCATAATTTCTTGGGAGCGACTACGCTCAGAAATTTTATATGTTTTCGTGGTAGCTTTTTCTTCTCTGAAACTAACCCTTTTTCTTGTTCTTTTTTAGGATGAGTAACCTGAATAAACAGGACTTCGCTCCATTGGGAACAACTGGCTCTGGATATCACAAGTGGGTTCGTGATGTCCGCCAGCTTCTCAAGACCGATGGAATCCTAGATACGATTCTCGAGCCTGGCCAGGATGTGCTAACTGTTGAGCAAGCTCAAGCTTTAAAATCAAATAGAGCAGCCATATGCTTGCTCTTCGATCTCATCTCCGCTAGGTAGCTCACAACATTCAAGATCAAGAGGTCTTTTATTTGGTTGTAATGGAGCTAAGGGCAAGTGGCTAATAGAAATGAAGGATAAGGAAATACAAAGTCCATAGAAATCAGTGAAGCAACTCTCTCTTGTAGAGATTTAAGACTTTTGCTTTCGAATGCTGAGTCACTCACTTTAAAACCCAATATACAACCCACACTATACTACGTAATACTCTTCTTCTTTTTTCTTCTACTTTTCTTTTCCTTGAACTTTCTTTCTATTTTCACAAACTTTTTTTTTTTTGGAACTTTCTTTTCTATACAAATCACTCACCCCCACACTTGTTCTTTTCTAACCTCACACTTTTGACTTTTCTTTTCTTTTGAAGCACTCAAACATAAAGTCATTCTCTCGAATCGCTTCACCAACTACTATGGAATGGCAGGATAAAAGTGTATAGGCTAGGTAGGGATTTGTGGTGCAAATGAATAAAAGGCTAAATATATAAATAGGCTCAAAGTGGCAATCTAGTGGTAAATATCTTTGGGCATATGCTTGTTTGGCCATGGTGGTATTAACCTAAAATGCCTCAATCCTTTCTATCCTATCGTAAGCTAACATATAGCCTCGAGAGGTCTCTGTAAACACGGAAATCTGAAAGCAAATAAGATGCAGACACGTGTACAAAAATAATATATTTTATTAATTTAAGTGTGGGTTACAATCTTTGGTAATCCTCTGATTCGATCTCCGACGATGAATTTCACTCAAGGGCTTGACGCTTGATCTTGAGTTGGATGATGGTCACAAGAGTCGACACGTGACGAATGTTTTGACTTGAAGTTGGTGAGGAACCGGCTATTTGGCAGCTTGAGGGTTCTTCACACGAGCTTGGGAGGCTTCAGGAATTTTGAGAGTATTTCCTTCTCTTTTCTGGCCGAAGTCCTTCTTTTGATTTGCGAAGGGGTATTTATAGTGTCGGCGTCTCTCTTGATTTGGAATGCCTTGATGACACGTAATTAATTGCATTTTTATTAATAGCATAATCAAATCAATCAGCTTTAATTGATCGATTTAATCACGACTATTAAGGAATTGAGACAATCAATTTGATGGCTGATTTTAATTGTATTTCATTAATAGCATAATCAAATCAATCAGATTTAATTAACTGATTTAATCACGACTATTAAGGAATTAGCCAATTAATTTGATGGCTGATTTTCATCTTGATTATCAATTTAAATAAATTGATATCTAATCAGCAGACGAGACTTAATGCTTGATTTTATTCGGAATCAATTAATTTGATTGATCCGCTTTAATATCAATTGATTTAGCTAGAGCAAATTCATTTATTGCCGTCGAGCCTTTCATGTATCGCCAAGTGTCATTCTCTGAGTCTGCGCAATTTTGCTGACTCACAAGCCACGTGGATAATTTGCGGGACCCACATGCTGACTAAATTTGTTCGGTCATAATTTCAAGTGGTGACCGAATTATTTAATGAATTTTATTTTCATTGAATTTTTGGTGTCTACAAATGCCCTCACTTCAAGGTGCGCCGAAAGCATGTTGTCACGTGTTGGAGGTGTAACTTGAAGTATGAATTTGATTTTTTTTCAGTCGCCTTGACTTTGACGGCTTTTCCATTTTAGCTTGTCGCAATTCTTTGCCTTAACGGAGCTAGTTTGTAGAACTCCACAGTTGTAGAAATTCCTTGATTTAATTTTGTAGAGATTCTCCCTTTTGTAGAGATTCTCTTGCAATCAAAATTTAATTTTGCGAATATAGCAAGGACTCCAAATGGCTGATAAGGCCCATAATATAGAAGTATTTTTTTTGTTAAACATTTATGGAATAAATCCTCAGTTTTTTTGAATAAAATATTTATTCACAAAATTTCAGCAACAATATATTGGTGTCATATATATAGCAGAAAATTTAAGATTCCTGCCATATTTTCTGGTCTCAAATAGGAAGTTAATGAAGTGAGAAACCTAGCCTTTTATTAATACAAAAGGACGGTCTCCTCACTCTAGACTCGGCCGCCTCTCAACTTCCTTGCTTGCTTCATTGCCTTTTGTCTTTGGTGTGGCAGAAGATCATCAAACAATTAGGTGGCGTTCGGTAACGTTTTCAAGTCATCTTTTTCATTTTGTAAAATGAAAATGGCTTGAAAATGCGTTCGTTGGTATGTTTTCAAAAATGCAGAAAATAATTTTTGAAAATAATTTTTTATTTTACTCGTAAAATAGGAAAACGACAAATAGATGTTTTCACCTTTTCATTCTCATATTTTAGAAAACACGGAGATATATTTTCCAAAACAAAGAAAAAAAAGAATGTGCTCTCTTCTTCCATATTCTCACGTCGCTATCTTCTGCTCAGGTCTCTCTCTCATCTCTAGTCGCAATCTTCTCTCATTTTTGAAAATTGTTTTCGGAATAAGCTACCGGACACATTTTCGGATCTCAAAAATCCAATCTTGTTTTCTTGTTTTTATTTTCAAAATCGATTTTTGAAAAATCATTTTTAAAAACGTTACCGGACAAGCCCTTAAGGTTCTTTGTCTTTACTCATTTTTTCATGAATAACTGAGATAACTGTGGCTGTGCACTTACTTTTTTTTTTCTCTTTTTACTTACAGGCCTTCTGCTACTTGGTTCCTTGCCTCTGGCTTCGTGTGTCGTTACCACATAGAGGGACCAAGGTATGGCTCTCAATCTGCCAATATATATATATATATATATATATATATATATATATATATCATGCTATATTCAAATGACTATGGGTACAGCTTTCTGATGAATGATGATTCATGCTCTGACAATATATATATATATATATATATATATATATATATATACAGTCCGTCTCAGGTGCGGACGTCAGTATCATGCGGACCGTACGGATTTCCTGTTTTCGACCATTTTCCGGTCACATTTTCACATCTTAACCGTTCACTTTTTAGGTCCTAATGTATAGATCACCTCTACAAAATTTCAGCCAATTTGGTGATCGTTAAGGCATCCAAAACTGTAATTTACCATTATAAATACAAACGGTTCCAGTTCGACAGATTCGGTCCGTTCGTGTAAATTACAGTTTTGGATGCCTTAACGATCACCAAATTGGCTGAAATTTTGTAAAGGTGATCTATACACTAGGACCTAAAAACTGAACGGTTAAAATGTGAAAATGTGGCCGGAAAGTGGTCGAAAAAAGGAAATCCGTACCAAAATTTCGGTACAGACGTCCGCACCTGAGAAAATTCCTATATATATATATATATATATAAACATGCATGTGCAGACCATAGAATGATTTTTTTTTTTTCCTTCACATCGCAGAAGCCAAAGCATGATTAATCAATCATGAATCATCCACTTGCACACATGCCCCACGCCCTCTCTGTCTCTTTTTTTTTATCCGAATTCAACGCAATGGTGCATCACTCCCTTTTTTTCTTTTTCTTTTTTGTCTGAGTGCAAGGGAAAGCGTGATTTCCTTTTCCTACTACCTTGTCATGTGGCCTCACATTTGATTTTCTCATAATGCCGCCGCTTTTTTTTTTTTTTTTTTTTTTTTTTTTTCAGGGATTTGGTGATAGACTTGCTGCTACTAGTGTGTTCTCCTGGAAACTTGATTTGGCGCAAGCTTTTGGTAGCTGTAAGGTAAGCTGGTAAGCTGCTTTTTACCCATAGCATGATTTTTTTTATATCACAACAAAAGCATGATTTATCCTTATGTTCTTCTGATCGTTGGCTTCGCATGCCATGGCGTCGTTACTTTTTTTTTTGATGTCGCATAGTAAGTACATGCATTCTGAAAATTGTTTTAAATGTTATTTCTTCTTTCTTTTTTTTCAGCGCTTTGGTGACAATTGATGAGCCCATTCCTGCCTTCTTTATTTCCTGCTTGCTGCTGCTAATTTCTTGCTTTGGGCTCCGCAAATTATAAAGACTGAGGTGTGGCTTTCTGTTCCTTTTTTTATTATTGTCACAACCCGCCTTGACCCAATCAAAACATAATTCCATGATATATTCTTTTCTTCTTCTTGCATGATTATATATATATATATATATATATATTTTTTTTTTCTTCCCCCTTTTTTCATGGCATCACCCTTTTAATGTCGCAAAGTTTCATATGTATGTCAATATATATATTGTTTCTTTTTGTAGGGTTTTGGCGACAATTGAAGAACGCAGACGACCTAAGTGTTTGGATTCCTCCACTTTTGTGCGTGGCAAGGTCCGCCAAAAGCAGTTAGGCTTTGCGTGTTTATCGACGTCAAGGAGAAGAACGTGAACGTCCTAAACGCTTGGATTCCTCCACCTTTGCTTGTGGTAGGGTCCACCAAAAGTGGTTAGGCTTCGCGTATTTGGCGGCTCACGGAGAGAAGAACGCGGACGTCCTAAACGCTTGGATTCCTCCACATTTGTGCGTGGTAGGGTCCACCAAAAGCGGTTAGGCTTCGTGTACATCGTCAGGCACTCGCGATCGTGCTTCCCGTCTTTTTGAGGCCATGGCTTTCTTCAAGTGCTTCAAGAAAGGGACAGTCACCATCCTCGAGGATCAGGAGGACGCTCAAAGTGATGGAACTACTCTGCAAGTGCACCTATCGTTGACTGGGCCTCAAGCAATCGATGTCCCTCCTTATGACCCTTCAGCTCACATCCTCCAATGGACTCATGTGGTACCTCGCCAGCTGGCTATGTTTCGACAACCGAGATCTGGAAGAGACCAACAAAACTCGCATGTACTGTTGCTGAAGTCTTCGCATCATGATCAGAACACTCCTCAGACCCCATTCAAGCTTCTCAGCGATCGTGTACGCAACGGTTCAGTGAAGTGGAGCAATGCATTTCGTGCAAACGGGGGTTTCTCCTACACAGAATTCTACTGGGAATGGGTAGAAGATATCTTAAGCAGGAATGGCAAGCTTACTCGGGAGGCCGGTCTCTATCGAGCGATATTCGCCTCACTATTTAGCTATGACCGTGTTGCATCTGTCATACGGGCTTTCTGCGAGTACTGGTGCCCCGCGACCAATACTCTCCACACATCTAGCAGAGAAATGTCTATCTCCCTCTGGGATTTGGACCAACTCGGAGGTTTGCCCATTGCTGGACGGTTTTATGATGAGGTGGTTCCAGCTGCTGAAGAGCTTACTGTAGCAAGCAAAGGGAGTCAACAGAGCTGCCGCTATTTGTTTCTCGCCTACCATAAGCTTTGCAAAGAAGGCCAAGGGCAGAAAGTGAAGATAACTTCATGGATACGATATTGGTATAGAGGAGCTTTGCGCTATAAGAGACCTCCAAACAAAAGCACCAGGAACAAAAGAGATCCGCCCTAGAATGTGTTTAATCCATCTGGCAGGATCCATGAGATCCGACCACGTACTTCTGCAGACCTCGCAGTATTTGATGACTTAGGCATTGAGAGTGAAGATGTAGAGCCCACCTATTTGGCTGCCTTTCTTGCTTGTTGGTTGTGTCTGTTTGTTTTACCCAGAGATGACACTGGTTTGATTCGTCCGGGAGTATTCAAAGTTGACAGCAAAATGTCACAGGGTGTACAGTTTTGCCTAGTAGTACCAGTGTTGGCCAACATCTATCAGGGTTTAGGCGAGATTTCTGTTTCCAGTGATCCAGGTAACTGCTCGGCTGCCCTTCCTTTTCATTATATTTATGCATGGCTAGCAGAGTACTTTGGCACCCACTTTCAGTCTCCGCTTCCCAACGACCGCCCCGTATGGTTCACTTCTCCGGAGAATTTTCAGCTAAATATTGTGGGGACTCACAGGCGCTTTCTTTGTTCAATGCATGTGATAATGTGAGGATGGATGCATTTGCCAGGGTATTTTCGGAGAGCAGAGCGATTATCAACGGCGAGAACATCTCCCATTTAGACCTCATATATCTCGTCAGCCTTCGATCTGGGTATCTTTCTCTCAGACAGGATAACCGACGAGTCATTCAGCCATACAGTCCACATCGGTTCAGTCGACAGTTTGGTTATGTCCAAGACGTTCCTGGCAGTCTTAAGAACGACATTCGCACCAGCGTATTGGCTTTGATTTATAAGCATTGGGATTCTTGCACCAAAATGAACACCAAGTGCGCGGTAACGTTGCCGATCCAGAGTGCTATCACGGAGTACATGGTTACTCGAGACTATGTCGACTGGTCGTCTAAAGTGTACCATTCTACACCAGTGAAAGCAACGAAAGAAGCGCCTACTAGTAGACCACTGCACAAGACTCTGAAAGCAAAAGAAGATAAGAACGTCACACGTGCAACACCTCCTCATCACAAAAATGTGATTCCTCGTGAAGTTGAATGTAGCACCAACGTCCCTGTGCCTCCTAATAGGACTTTGCTTCCTAGTAGTGATTGCCAGACTCATCTACCCAACACTCTAGATGATGATGGGGACTCTTTAGATTCTCACATTGCTTTGGCTCATCCACCTAAGTTGAAAAGACCTGCCATCAAAGAAAGAAGGCGTAGTGGAAGCAGCGGTAGCAATAATAGTGAAGTGCACTTTAAGCGTCGGAAAACTGACACCAATCTTGGCCCCATTTATTGTGATCCCAATGCTGAGTTCACTCTGAATACTGACTTTCTTGGTGACATTTCAACTTCTTCACAACCGATGTTGCAACGAAATGAGGTAACTTTTTTTTGGACTTACGTTAGAGATTATTATTTTTTTTCTTTCTTTTTGTGATCTTTTTTTTTTTTTTTTTTTTGGAACTTGAATTGCTCTTTTCCATCTTTTCAGGGTACAGAGATTGATGATCATTCACTTTGGGGGAACGATGACGCCTCTTCAGACGCTATACGTGTTCCTTCTGCAGCGGAACTTGAGGCTTACGCTTTACCCACGAAAGGAAAATCCAATGCAAAGAATGACTCATAGCAAATTGACCCTACAGGTACAATTCTTAACTCTTGTGTATTTTCATTGCACTTTAAGCCCCTTTTTTTTTTTAACTAATGATATATGTACAGGTCCACTTACCATGGTGCATCCTCCTAAGCCTCTGAACACCATAGCCTTTTCTGAGGCCTCTCTTGGTGGAGCTGCTATTATAGATGCCAGCCAAAGACTTCGTGATATTCGTAAACAAGCTGCTACTGCAGTTTGTGAACAAATTGAAGATATGATAATGAAGCACTCCTCAAAGACCATTCTTTCCAGCAAGGGGGAACTTGACAAGCTAATAGCTGAGCTTAGCCATTATGGGATTGATCCTTCATCCGTAAGGGGAAAAGTTGAAGGATTGTTGACTAGTGCTGACCAATACAACCTGGCACGACTTTCTTGTTCACGCAAGGCTACTCCAGGCACACGTAACCAACGTCTGGCTGACACAGAGTCAGAAATTGAGAAGGTCACTTCAATTCGTCAAGCTGACTCTGATCATCGTCAATCTGCACTCAAGTCTTTGGAGAAATTAAAGGAGGAGCAACGAAAATTGGAGCAAACAGTGACTTTACTAGACGAGAGACTTCTACTACAGGAGAAGAAGCTTTTCGACCTAGAAAAAGAGAAGACTCAAATCCAAGAGACCCCCGAGGCGACCACTGCAGAGCTTGAGATGACAAAATCATTGCGAGATACTTTTGAGAACCACCGCAATAGCTTCAAGGGTTTGACTTGGGTGTGAAGAGCTGTTCTCCATTTGTAACTTATGATGATTTTTTTTTTGTTCATTTTCCTTTATCATTTGTAATAAGTCAAACTTTGACAATCATACCTTATTATAAAAAATAAGTACTTTTCTACTTATTTACTTCTTGAATAGTAAACAAACCCTTTATTTTTTATTTGATTTGACTGAACTTGAGATTGTTATTCCCAAGCTACCTACGTATCCTTCCAATGAAGGAATCAAGTCATCACGTAGTTCAAGGGTTTATGGATGAAGTGAAATTTTTTTTTTTTTTTTTGTGCCATGTGCAGTTTAGGCTCGTGCTAGCTAGGAGCGTCTTCTTATGCGTTTCAAGCATAGTACCTCTTCAAGAACTTTCCATTTATGGGGCCAATCCTCAGGCCATCTTCAGCCACAATTTTGTAGGCTCCATTGGTGTAGACTTCGCGGACTACATAAGGTCCATCCCACTTTGACTGAAACTTTGGACTAGTCTTGTCTGTCATAATGATAGGTCTACGCACGGCAAGCACTAGATCACCAACTTGAAAGGATCTGGGTCGAACCCCTTTGTTGAAAGCTCATGACATTCGAGCTTGATAGCATTCCAAGTGCTGTTGCGCGTCAAGTCTCTTTTCATCTAAGGCTTCCAACTCCTGAAGGCGTAACTTGACGTTCTCTTCGTCAGTCAATCCTTCTTGCAAAGCAATCCTCAGAGATGGAATCTGTTTCTCCAAGGGTAAGACGGCTTCAACACCATATACAAGGGAGTAAGGTGTAGCTTTCGTGGGAGTTCGATATGTCGTTCTATAGGCCCAAAGCGCCTCGCCCATTCTTTCATGCCAATCCCTTTTTGTTTTGCTGACAACTTTCTTCAAAATGTTACACAATGTCTTGTTGAATGCTTCAACCAACCCATTTGCCGGGGCGTTGTACATAGAAGAAAAGTGTAACTTGAAGTGATATTTTTCACAGAGTTTCTCCATGGCACTATTGGAAAAGTACTTGGCATTGTCTGTGATGATGCAGCGAGGGACACCATATCGTTGAATGATATTTCCTTTGATGAAGTCTACAACATTTTCTTTCTTTATTTCCTTAAGCGGTACCGCCTCTGCCCACTTTGAAAAGGAATCCGTAGCCGCTAGAATGTATGAGTGACTGGTGGAGGATTTCGGAGTTATGGGCCCAATATCATCAAGTCCCCACACATCGAAGGGGTAGGAAGCAATCGTTGGATGCAATGGCTCTGGTGGTTGATGGATGAAGTTTGCATGAAACTGGCAAGCTTGACACCTTTGTGCATACGCCATGCAATCTTTAACCATAGTGGGCCAATCGTAACCCATCCTCTTCACTTGAAAATGTAGCTTAGGACCTGACTGGTGAGCTCCACATACTCCTGAATGAGCTTCCTCCATAGCCTTGGCAGCTTCCTCTTTCCCCAGACATCTAAGAAGCAATCCATCGAATGATCGTCGATAAAGAGTCTCCTTATAGTAGAAGAAGCGTGATACTCTTCGTCTTATGTCCGAGCGTTGCTTTGGGTCATCTGACAACTTATTTCGCTCAAGGTAATCAATCAACGGGTACCTCCAGTCATCCACATCAATCACGTAAACAGAGACAACATTGGAGTATTCATGCCAAAACTCAGAGATTGTTGGTACGACCCACTGTTGGCAGATTGGAAGGTGTATGATTTCATCCTCTGATAATGCCAAAGTTGCTGCTAAGTTGGCCAAAGCGTCTGCTGTTTGATTTTCTTTTCTTGGCACATGCGTTAGTGTGACAACATCAAAACCCTTTAAGAGTTGTGTGGCGAGCTGAAAATAAGGAACTAAATCCTCTTTCTTCACTTCATAGAGAGTTAGTAATTGGTCAACTACCAACTTCGAGTCTCCATACACCTCTAGATTTGAGATTTTCATTTCAGTTGCGGTTTGTAGTCCCATAATTAGCGCTTGATACTCAGCAACATTATTGGAACATAACTCACCAAGAGTAAAGGCATAAGGCAATATCTGCCTTTGCGGAGAAATGAAGACCACACCAGCTCCTGCCCCATCTGCTCGTGAAGTCCCATCGAAGAACATTTGCCAAGCAGGGGGGACCTCTGTATTAAATACTTCTTCATCTGGCAACTCATCTGAAATCTCCCAATCCGCAGGAATAGGATGATCCGCTAGGAAATCAGCCAATGCTTGTCCTTTAACCGCTTTGGCCGGTATGTAGATGATCTCATACTGATTGAGGAGTAGTACCCATTTTGCCATTCGCCCTGTCAAGACGGGTTGTGACATAACGAACTTGACTGGGTCAGCTCGCGCCACTAGATGCACTGTGTAAGCTTGCATGTAATGTCTTAACTTTTGGATGGCGAAGACAAGCGCGAGACAGATTTTCTCTATCGGCGGATAGTTTAGTTCCGGTCCTGTGAGAGTTCGACTCAAGTAATACAACGCCCTCTCCTTCTTTGCTTCATTTTCTTGAGCTAGAAGTGCCCCAAGTGATCGCTCTTGAGCAGCAATGTAGAGGATAAGTGGCTTCCCAAGGATGGGTGCACCTAACACTGGAGGGTTTGCCAAGTACTTCTTTATGCTTTCAAAGGCGTTATGGCAAGCTTCATCCCATACAAAAGGCACATCCTTCTTCAGAAGTCGACTAAATGGCTGACAACGGCCTGCGAGGTTTGATATAAACCGTCTAATAAAGGCAAGCCGACCTTGGAGACTTTTTAACTCGCGCAGATTTCTTGGCTCAAGCATATCTTGAATGGCCTTAATCTTTGACTGGTCCACTTCAATGCCACGATGTTTCACAATGAATCCAAGAAACTTGCCTGAACTAACTCCAAAAGCACATTTGAGGGGGTTCATCTTGAGCTGGTACTTGCGTAGTCTATCAAACACCCTTCTTAAGTCTTGGAAGTGATCCGTCCTCCTTTTTGACTTGACCACTAAATCATCGACATAACATTCCACGTACTTGTGATGTCTCCGAAGATTTTCTGCATAGCACGTTGATATGTTGCACCAGCATTTTTCAACCCGAATGGCATGACTTTGTAGCAATAAATGCCTTTGGGAGTACGGAACGCAGTAAGCTCTTCATCTTCTAAGGCCATCCTAATTTGATTATACCCAGATGACCCATCCATGAAGGAAAAAGCTTCATGCCCCGTTGTCGCATCCACCATGAGTTCAATGATGGGCAAAGGGAAGTCATCTTTCGGACACGCGTCATTTAAGTCGCGGAAGTCCACACATACACGGAGTTGTCCGTTCTTCTTCGTGACAGGAACAATGTTTGCAATCCACTTAGGATATTGAACCTCTCTAATGAAACTCGCAGCAATCAACTTATCAACTTCAGCTTCAATTTGAGGAAGGAGTTCTGTCCGAAAGCGTCGTTGTGTTTGCTTTATCGGTCGAGCCTCAGGTTTAACTGCGAGATGATGAACCGCTACCTTTGGGTCAAGACCAGGCATTTCTTTGTACGTCCATGCAAAGACGTCTTTATATTCAAGCAGCAGATCATAGTATTTCTTTTCTTCTTGAGGACTCAGCGAAGCGCTCACGAAGACAGGTCTTGGATCTTCCTCAGTTCCCAAATTGAGCTCCTTAAGCTCGTCGACAGTAGCTTGCCCCCCGTCTTCAAGTTCTGGGGGAGCTTCATCTACTTCATCCCCAGAATGATCATAGTCATCTTTTTCAAAAGCCTCTGCTTCTGCTACCGTGATATGATAGGTAGACTGTACAATCCCATCTTCGCCAGTGCCATCAACATTACTAGTTTCGACTTGGCCAATGAACACGATGGTGTGCTCCTTCACTTTGAGTTGTTCGCTTGAGCTCACCTCTAACATAGAGCGCCGCTTCATGCATGACGGAATGAGACTTCGGATCTCTTTGTTGTTTCCTTGGTTGTCAATCTCCTTTCTCTTTCGCCTTTGCTGCTCTTTGGGTGCTTGTATCCTCTCAAGTGCTGACTTTCGAGGGACTGACTCAGATTTCTTATTTCCTTCATCAAAAGATGACAACCTATTGAACACGGAAGCTCGAGTGGTCGTTTGGGTGATGCGGTTGAAAACTGAGACTCGGCTTGTTGACGTATCAACACGATCAAATACAGACACTCTAGGCGCCAACTCATCAACTTGTTCAGGCACTGCAGCTTGAGAATTAGGACGAATGCGATCAAGTGTAGAAACGCGAGGGGCAGTTTCAGATCCTTGAGCCTCTTCTTCTACTACCTCAACACTAATGTGTTGCGTGCTTGCCTTTGCAACTTTTCTTCTTCCTGAAATTTTAATTGGTTTGCCTGGTACAAAACCAAGACCTGCTTTAGTAGGGTCAGCTGTGCATCCTTGCTCTCTTAACCTCCTTTGAGATTCATTAAGCTCATGCACCTTTTTACCAGGGATGACTTGGCCACCTTCCTTGCTTGACGAACCGAAGTCATATCCAGCCTTTGCTAGCAGCTTGTAAGCGTTAGGGTCAAATCCTTCCTTTGTCCTTTTGTCAGGAAGGGTACCATGTTCTGTCTTGCCTTGAATCGGTTTGACAAATCCCTTTAGCGACTGCTTGGTAGGTGTATCGTTGCTCAACTTCGTCAACGGTATGGTTGATGTTTCTTTTAGCAATTCTACGTCCTTCTCATCTAGCTTTCGCGGACGTTCTTGCTCATTTGCCACTACAAAAGGAGATTCCCCTTCTTTTCGCCTAGACCTTGGCACGTAACGAAGAACTGGAGTAGAGGAGCTGATTTTGTTCTTTGAAGCTGTCACTTTAGTTTCCGAAGAAACTTTATGTGGTTCCTCAGTGGAATTTCTTGCCATGTTGGATTCCACTTCCTTATTACGCACCTCTGCAGTCTTCCCTGTAGAGGGTACTCCAACTGGGAGAACTTCCTTTACTGTTTCATCATCCATGTAGAACTTAGAATCCGCAAAGTAAGATTCAGCTTCAGTGAATGGCTTAGTATCACCTGCTACCGTTTTTACTCCGCCATCGTAGAACTTGAAGCATTGATGAAGAGTGGAGGGAACGACACCATTTTCGTGAACCCACAGTCGTCCTAACAATAAATTGTAGGAGGTCTTTGCTTCAATCACATGGAACAAAGTGTTCGACTTCATTTCTCCAATTGTCATGTCTACTCTGATCATGCCTATAGCTCTTTACCCCCCTTGGTTGAAGCCTTGAATCATGAGACGGCTTCGCGACAACTCTTCCACATTGATGTCAAGCTGCTTCATGGTCGACCTAGGCATAATGTTTACAGCAGACCCTCCGTCTACAAGCATATGGTTTATCTTTTGATCTCGCACATACCCTGACACGAAGAGAGGTCTATTATGCGGCTTAGAGCCTAACTGAAGGTCTTCATCCGTAAAGTGGATGGCATCACAATCTGCAACACACGTGACGCATTCCTTCGGTTTCACCTTGTTAACGTCTGTGGAGTTCTTGCCCATGTCAATCAACACCTGTACCAAAGCACCTCTTGTCGATTTTGGCAATTGTAGTAGATCAGAGATGCTAAAGTGATATGGTAGGTCTTCTAGTTGCTTCATCACCTCATTCTCTTTTGACGTTTGGTTTGTATTGACCGTGCTTGACTCAGCCTTGGCAGAATCTTTCGAACCAAATTCGTACCTTGTTGTCATGTGGGCGGCTCTCACCTTTTCTTGTTTGTTACCTTTCTTGGGAAAGGTTGTTGTTGACGAAGCCACACCACGGGGTCTTCGAACAAAAGGATTGCCCCTTTCCTTGACAAATCTTGTCTTACCTTTCTCGAGACATTGACGATTTTCTTGTGACTGCTTGTATTTTGCTCGAGTGATAGATACACATAGTGATGGGCTCTTGCGTGCCTTCTTTCGAGTGACAAGTATCCATCCCTCGTCATCGACAACTGAGTCATCTTTAGGAGTCACAACAGGTGCGAGACTTGCTTTCTGGATTGGCTTGACTTCCTCTAACTTTGACTTCATGCATGGTCTTCTCGAAAGCTGATATGGTGCTTTCATTGGAAGAGAAAGCAACGGGGCAGGCTCGAACGACCCAAACACGATGGTAGTGCAGTTTACCTCAGTAACATCGTCGACCTCCAGCTCAATCCTTCCTTGCTTGGCGAGATTCATTATTAAATCTTTTAGGACGAAGCATTTCTCCACTGGGTGACTGACGAGCCGGTGGTACTTGCAGTATTTCGGGTCCTTGACACGATGCATTTCCTCGGGTCGCTTGCATTCTGGGAGTTCTATCACCTTCTTCTCAAGTAAATCTTCCAACATGCCTGCTACGTCAGAATCCGGGAAGGGATATGTCTTTTGTTGCCATTCCTTCAACGAACGCTTTGTCCTGTCATAGGTGCGAGTTGGCTCAGCTTTCTTAACCTCCTTATCTCGTGTCGAGATTTTGACTGGGGCAATGTTGACGGTCATCGATTCTTTTGTAGATTTCTTCGGTGTCTTGTCAAACTTGCTTCCGAATACCTTGTCTTTTCTTTGGTCAACAATTGACTCTTTCTTCCCTTTGTGGCTAGCTATACTCAACTCCATGTCATGTGCTCGCGTAGCCAGCTCTTCAAACGTACGGGGCTTGATTCCCTGTAAAATATATAGCAAATCAAAGTGCATACCTTGGATGCACATTTCCACCGCAGATACTTCTGACAGTCGATCTTTGCAATCGAGACTCAACGAATGCCATCTGTTGATGTAATCAATTGCGCGTTCATCCTTCCATTGCTTGGCGCTAGTAAGTTCCATCATGCTCACTGTACGTCTCGTGCTATAGAAACGATTCAGGAACTCACGCTCCATCTGATCCCAACTGTCGATTGACTCAGGTTCCAGATCAGTGTACCATTCGAAGGTGTTGCCTTTTAATGAACGTACAAACTGCTTAACAAGATGATCTCCCTCCGTTCCTGCATTGTTGCAAGTCTCGACGAAATGAGCAATATGTTGTTTTGGATTGCCCTTCCCCTCGAATTGCTGAAACTTGGGCGGCTGGTACCCATAGGGCATCCTCAGGCTATCCACCCTTTTTGTGTATGGCTTGGAATATGTAAGGGAATCACGAGAGGTACCTCCATATTGAGCTCTAATGGAGTTGTTGATCATGTCTTGCAGCTGCTGGATGGACAAAGAACCAAGTTGGCCATCACTGTCCTTGTCATTTGCCTTTGACGTTTCTTCTTGTTTGTCTTTGTCATCCTTGTACGGAATCCTAGCAGAATCCTCATCATTTTGTTTCTCAAGCCTACTCCAAAGTTGAGCAATGTGCATATCCTTTTCTTCGACGGTATTGGTGAGCTTTTGTACCGCCTCCATCAGATTAGCTACTTGCTCCTCGAGCGTGGATGCCCCAGTCATCATGACCTGCATTGCTGAAGGGTGAGACGTACCGTCTGACTGCACTCCGAAAGTGTTATCTTCTTCAGCATCAGAACTCCCCTTGTATGATCCCGTGCTTGAGTGACCATCTAAGGCAGGTGAGAACGACCGTTCCCTTGGTTTTGTGTTTGGAGCTTGTCTCTCTTCACTTCGAGGGACATGCTTCCCTACCCCTAAACTTTCCAGGGTGATGATTGGTTGGCGAGGCTTAGAAGGCAAAGCCACAAATGTTGTTGGCTGAACTTTTGCCATGCTTCGAGTGACTTGACCAGATGAGCTGCTACTTGACTTGGTGGTCGTTGTCTTAGACTTTTTCTTCGGGATGACTTGAGTGTTCTTAGAAGCCATTGCTCGAACATATTTGTTTGGAATCGTCTTACGGAGAAGGAGATGAGAGGCAAAGAGGTCCCACTGGGCGTGCCAATTTGTAAACACGGAAATCTGAAAGCAAATAAGATGCAGACACGTGTACAAAAATAATATATTTTATTAATTTAAGTGTGGGTTACAATCTTTGGTAATCCTCTGATTCGATCTCCCACGATGAATTTCACTCAAGGGCTTGGCGCTTGATCTTGAGTTGGATGATGGTCACGAGAGTCGACACGTGACGAATGTTTTGACACGTGAAGCTATTTGGCAGCTTGAGGGTTCTTCACACGAGCTTGGGAGGCTTCAGGAATTTTGAGAGTATTTCCTTCTCTTTTCTGGCCGAAGTCCTTCTTTTGATTTGCGAAGGGGTATTTATAGTGTCGGCGTCTCTCTTGATTTGGAATGCCTTGATGACACGTAATTAATTGCATTTTCATTAATAGCATAATCAAACCAATCAGCTTTAATTGATCGATTTAATCACGACTATTAAGGAATTGAGACAATCAATTTGATGGCTGATTTTAATTGTATTTCATTAATAGCATAATCAAATCAATCAGATTTAATTAACTGATTTAATCACGACTATTAAGGAATTAGCCAATTAATTTGATGGCTGATTTTCATCTTGATTATCAATTTAAATAAATTGATATCTAATCAGCAGACGAGACTTAATGCTTGATTTTATTCGGAATCAATTAATTTGATTGATCTGCTTTAATATCAATTGATTTAGCCAGAGCAAATTCATTTATTGCCGTCGAGCCTTTCATGTATCGCCAAGTGTCATTCTCTGAGTCTGCACAATTTTGCTGACTCACAAGCCACGTGGACAATTTGCGGGACCCACATGCTGACTAAATTTGTTCGGTCATAATTTCAAGTGGTGACCGAATTATTTAATGAATTTTATTTTCATTAAATTTTTGGTGTCTACAGTCTCAAGCAAGTTCTAGATACACAATGTCATGAAATTGTACACACATGAAAGAATAAGTGAATGAACGATGCATACACTATAGATATAGGCACAAAAGCTCACAAATAAGGGCATGCAAGTCAATCAAATCATCTATATGCTTCTCTAATTATGATGAACCAACCTAACCATAGGCTATGTGCACACATATAGTCAAGTATAGATCACATATGCACTCAATTACAAAACAAATTCAAAGTCCTAGATCATGTTCAATCTATCCACAATCATAACAAGTGAAGTCCATGACTCGTCATTGGGGTTGGAAAAGGCATTAACCACTAAACTCTAAATACAAAAAGCTATCTAATTTTTTTTTTAGGCCGCTCGAGCCCTCACCCCCACACTTAAAACCAATATTGTCCTCAATGTTGTCAAGTGATCTCGAAAGCTAAATCCAAGTCGGAATTAGGCATGAGAGTGAAGTCCGGGCAAAGGCACAAGAAAAACCTACACAAATATACTAAACTAAATGCGGAGAAAAGATACGGAAACCCCCTTTGGCGACCCTCTATTACGCACGACCTTTGAAGAAGACTAATATGAGACACCAACCTCAAGGTACCAGGCCTTGACTTCCTTTACGTATGCTCCATAATAGCTCAAGATGCTCATGTAAAGATCAACTCTATTGAGAAAGATATAATGTCCAAAGAGCAATGCGTCACATATAACCCATCAAAGAATAAGAACAAAGGTCCTCCATTAAGATCCACCTCAAATACACCCAAACCTACCCTATAATGGCCTCCAATGAAGAATTGAAGTGCAAGAAGCCCAACCACCCAAGTGAACAAAAACTAGTGAGTGTAGTGAAATTCCAGCAATGACCTTTCTGTCTTCAAATGCTCATATCTCAGACACAGAAAATGATAGATAAGCGAGACTACTTAGAATGGAAAGTAGACTTGGAAGCTTTCTATCCATATAAAGTGAGCCACCTATATCCAACTGAGATGAAAAATAAAGATGGTCAAAGTTGCCAGCTTGTAATGAAATCTGCTGCTAACCCTCAGTCACCAAAACAGCAATATCTAAAGCTCCATAGGCGCAAAGAGGGTGAGACCAATTGAAAATGAAAGTAAACTCATCGAGATACCTTCTACTAAAATTCAATGAAAAATCAATTCTGAGTCCAAAATCGTTGGCCTCCAAACTCACTGTTGTGTTCTGCAGTTTCTGTTGTACCCTGTTTCTGACCTCTGTCACTTGGAACATTAAATCTAAAGTTACGAAGGTCCAAATCAAAAACTGTTTCTCCTGTATATAGAAGGTATGTGAAGACACATCTCTGAAAAATTTTAGCTCCAAATTGCTTGGGATGTAGAAGGTGTAGCTTCCCAAATTCACTCTATAGTAGCTGTCTCTGTTTTGACCTTCACACATTGACCACCAAATAACTGAAGTTCCAGATTCTCAGAATGGCTCAAATTTTGGCACAAGATAGCAGACCCATAGGATAATAGTTTCAGAAATTTTCAACTCAAATTACCATGTATATTGAAAACTATAGTTTCCCAAATTCAACTGAACATCTGAACAGAAACTGCCCACTGCAGAATTCATTCTCCTTCACATTTTTAACTCCATACACCTCCCAGCCTCCCAAAGGAAGGGCGCCAAGAGTGAAACCCTAAATCTAAGAAAAATTCTGGACGTTCTGGTCCATATTCTCCCTCTAATGAGGAAGGTAACCGCCAAAATAGACGGACACGGAACCGAAGAGGTCAACGTGGAAAAAAAGAGAGAGGCAACGCTTATGGCCATGTTGGTGGCGTCACCAACGCTAAGAGCCATCCTAATGACACTTTCAAAGCGCCTCAAACCAATGGAGTCTAAGCACAGATATGTATGTTCTTGATGTGGATTATCCAGTCATTGGGCACTCGTTTGTAGAGCTCATGAAGAAATTGCCACCCCCTACAAGCATATTGTGAAGCAAGAGAAGCTCACTATGTGGAACAAGAAGCTCAAGAAGATGATCTAGAGTGAAGGGTTGAAGACTTCAAATCTGGCTAGGATCAATAGATTGCAAATTCTGTTTAAGTCTTTATTTTTCAAGAGATGTAATAGGCAATTGCCATATATACTTTGTAGTAAATGCTATTGGTTTAGTTTTTCTTCACATAGGCTTATCCAAAATGAGTATGATGTCTAGGAAGGTTTTGAGATAAGTGGTACTTAAGCGAGTTTTGCTCCACCGTCATCTCTATGCTCACCTGTTCATATTTTTTTGGAGTTACCGAAAGAAATCCAACGACTACCTTTGTTTTGCATTAGCTAGTATTTGGATTAGATTCTCCTAATGGTTAATGACTTGGATACACATTTATGCAAGCGCACGTATCGTTATCAAGATAGGAAAATATTATACCCAAAGTTTATCGTACCACGGGGATTATTGGCTAACCCACAATCCTTGGATAATCGGAAATAAAGACACTTAGTAAACAAAGAAAAAGAAAATAAATTAAAATGCTACTCTAAGGCATCAAGCCTTAGCAATGCTCGGCTTTGGTTCGCACCGAAGCCTAATCAAAACTAAGACCCAGTGATGACTATTTACAATGAAGTAGAAAGTGCCACCAAAAATATAATTTGCATTTCTAATAACTAAAGTGCAAGAATTTAAATGGAGACTCTAATTAACAACTAATAAATAAAGGAAAGAAAAGTAAGAAATAATATAGATATGGGATTGGTAGTTAGGGATGAATCCTAACCCTAATTCAATGCTCTAGATGCTAATTTGATTTACATGCAATTTATTAAAGATGGTAGAAGCCGTACCCAAGGCTTTTCAAGGCTCAATGGCCGAAATTCCCTTTCATGGTATTCCTACTCCGGTTCAAGGGCCATAGGAACTCAGTTGACATGAATTAGAGCCGGTTCAAGGGTCACTAATTCACATCAAGAGGCCTAGAGTTCGAGGAATTAGGCAACTAAGCTCACCATAATTGCGATCAAGCTAATCATGTAGTGAACCATGCTTGTACTTCCCACGAATATTAAATCGGGGTTCTAGCTCTAAAATCTAAGGATGTCATCCCCTAAATTTTAATCTAGACTTATTAAAACACATACCCAAGAGTTGACAATTCCTAAGCATGTATTCTAATTAATTATCACAAAACACAAGCATCCAATAATTAACAAATTCCATATATAAATTAAATTAAGCATCCATTACATCAAATTTGGGCTAGGGCATACAACCCTAACACCCAACAAAATTTCTATTCACTACCCATAAATATATACATCATCAATTTCATACAAATAAAAGAGGAAAAGGCATAGAAGAGGGAGAACAACCAAGACAAGTTACAAATTCCATATATAAATTAAATTAAGCATCCATTACATCAAATTTGGGCTAGGGCATACAACCCTAACACCCAACAAAATTTCTATTCACTACCCATAAATATATACATCATCAATTTCATACAAATAAAAGAGGAAAAGGCATAGAAGAAGGAGAACAACCAAGACAAATTACAAATGCTAAAAAGCAAACATAACAAGCCTTGGAATTATAATTTCTCCCTTTTACCCAAGTGGTGATTAAGCACCATATGCTTGAAGTGCTTCCCCTTTGAATCTTGTGAAATTGATGAGAAGATGGATTTTGGTGAGGTGGATTTTGATGAGGTGGATCTTAGTGAGGTGTGGATCTTGGTGAGGAGAAAGAAATTTTGGTGAGGTGGTGTGGATCTTGGTGAGGAGGAAAGAAAATAAAGAAGGAAGGGAAAGAGAGCATCCCAAAGGCTGCCCCTATTTTCGGCTGTGGTTCGGCTACTGTTCCTTCTCGGGTTGAAGAGGAATGAGAAGAGAGAGAGTATATATGGGAGGGTCGGCTACATCTCTAACAGAGAAGGGGAAGATATTAATTGGTGTGTCCTCCTCCTTTTTGTGGCCGAGAGAGAAGAAGAAAGGATCATGGTCATGTGCTGCACGTGACCGAAAAAGAAAGAGGAAAAAGATGGCTGAGACGTCATCAGCATGCCATCCCACAATTAAGCTTAATTGTTAAGGGTGATGTCATGATGACATCATCCATTAGTATTATTTTGTTTTTCTTTCTTTCTTCTTCTTCTTTTCGATATAGTTCTGCCCATAATCGCGAAGGCAATTAGATTCTGCTCTCCCTTTTCAAAAAAAAAATTAGATTCTGCTCTCTTGATGGCATTGACCACAGTTGACCGGCATCGACTATTTCGTCTCCTTATCGAAAACTCCATTTCACACTAATTTTTGCACAATTTTCTCTCGGTTTCCGCAATTCCTCTTATTTCCTACAAGTAAATAAAAATAGATTATTTACATAATAATTGACTCAAAGATTAGCTTAATTCTAGTATTTAGAGTGCAATTACGCGCATAAAAATGCGTGTAATCAGTTAAGATACAATGATGTACTCCGTTGACTTATGAATAAAATTTCAAGTTCTTTTCATTATGACTCCATTTTGGTTCTAAGCATATGACTTTGTGGCTATGATGGTTGGGCCATCATAATTAATTCAAGGACATGGAATAGCCCAAGTTTCTCATTGCCAAATGGCGCCTTGATTACTGTCACGGAAACTCTCTACACTCCTTGGGCAAATCGCATCTATGAATAGCCAATAGATTCCATGCAGAAACGCATGTTGAGAATGAAAAATGAGTTCCTTTGCAATACCTCTAATGATTGCATCTCAGAGAAGTTTATGTGTCTCTCTAGTGGACTATATGTCACTATTCGAGCTATTAAATCCAATAAAGTCATGAGATAAGATCTCTTGGATTTAGACATATATTGGCTTTGTCACGACAAGATAGGTCATCCTAATTATGATATGATGATCCGTCTACTAAAGACTTCACACGGACATCCATTCTTTCAAGTGAAATGAAGCACGAATCAAAGGTTGAAACATGGACTAAGTATGACCGCCACCGCTGCCTATAGCGCCGCCGCCGTCCACCACTAGCCTAGGGCTGGCATAGCCCCTATCTATGACGTCATGGATGGCGTCCATCATGGTGATGATATCCCAGGTGATGCTGCAATCACCAACTTTGCTTCAAATGGCGTTTTAGACGCTCAGGTCCAACCAAAATCCTCAATGGTTGCTTCTAAGGCTTCTTGCTCTTTTTACAAAGCCCGTTCCTTAAGGAAATTAAGACTAAGACCGTCCTATGCAAAGGATATGACAATACTCATTCTGTTCTTATATAGAATCCATGGGGATTATGTGGACTGATTCAACCAACTTGCAGACATTTAAATACTTCATGATGTTGGTTGACACACGAGCACACTGGTCATGTGGTGTGCCATTGTCCACCTGTAAATGCTACTTATACTACACTCCTAGCACATATCATATGACAATAGGCTTACTCCCCGGATCATCTTATTCAGTCAATTGGATTTTGACAATGCTAGAGAGTTTCAATCAAAAACTTTCGATGGTTATTGCATTGGGACTGATGTTGGACATCATATTCCCATGAACACACCCAAATAGTCTCGCGGAAACGACTACGATGGTAGCCCAGATATTGGTAATGCGCACCTTTACATACTGCCTATATCATATACCTCCAAGCATAAGCAACAACCTCATAGGTGGGCCCCGCGACATGGTAGGTCCCACCTACTATATGCATTCAGTAGACCGACACCTGAGCTATCTCGCCATGGTGGAGATCGGCCGGTATCTTTCCAGGAGGCCACCCTCCCATGCTCTCCAAAAGCCTTCAAGAGAAGTAAATATGTGTATTATGTCCCACATCAGAAATGTAGAATAGAATCGGACTTCCTTTAGCTATAAAGGGAAGTCCCTTCTTAGATAGGATGGATCCATGATCCCTATACTTGTATCACTACAAAGGCTACTTGGCCTCACTCATAGTGAAATCTCTCTAAGTGGACGTAGCCTTACCTCAAGGGCAAGGTGAACCACTATACATGCTTTTGTCTCTCTCTCTCCCCATCATGATCCACACTTAGTTCCCATTTCGTATTCTCACATAGAAACATTGGCACTAGAAGGAGGGTTCCTAAGTTTGGGTATGAACCTCCGACCTTAAGCAAGGGTCATGTACGGAACCACCAATCATGTATGAGCAAGGCACCCCGCAGCTTGAGCAAGGGTCATGTACGGGTACCACGAGTAGGCGGGTACACGCAAGACACCCCTCACCTTCCTCACCAAGCCACCGGGTACCATGATCCTCCGGGTACCAGGAGCCAACGGGTATATGATCCTCCGGGTACCACGAGTCAACGGGTACATGATCCTCCAGGTACCGCGAGCCAGCGGGTACTACGAGTAAGCAGGTACGCGAGACTCTCACGAGTCATCTTGTACGCATAAGACTCCGCACCCTTAATCATACAAGCCAAGCCATCGAGATCATGCATGCACTCGCACCCTTGCCAAGCCTCACTCTTCTCTAGGCCTTTGAGGAGTCGGCAGGTACATGAAGTCAGCGGGTACGCGGGTACACAAGTTAGCGGGTCATCCTCTTTGGACACCCATGAACTCAAACCCCCCCCCCCCGAGACCACATGGTTCTCGTATCTCTCTCGCTGACCCATCGGGCCAAGTCTCTGGTACCCGGTAACACCTCAACGGGATCCTGAGTTCCTGATGGCAACCATCATCATCTTCAACCCAAGCCGAGTTGAGGACACGGGCACCGGCCGACATCGTCAATCATTGAGTTCATCGACCATCTCGGTCCAGTTCCTAGTCAACGACTTGCCCAAATGCCTGCCTCCCACCCGGGATCACTGAGTTCACCCATGTTTCCCTGAAATCATCAACCTCTTCTCAGTGACTAAACTCGGCGTACCTGAGAAACCATCTCGGCGAGAGACGTCTGCAACTTCACAGTTTGACCTCAATCCCAGTACCCGGTTGCCGATATCTCACCACCAGACCGCTACCCGGAGAAAGCCTCCAGCACCCATTGCCTACCTCTGCTCTCAATACCTGGAGCTTCACCTCCGGCAAGCAATTCACCTCCGGGTATCTCACCAGCAACCCCCGTTAGTTTTCCAAAAGTGTGAGTCTGATGTTCCTCTACGATTTTGCCTACTTAATCTTGAACTATCAATTTACTCGGTGGTATATATATTCGGTGTCAATCAATTCACTCGGTCACATTCACCGTTCTTGAAAAAAAAAAAAAAAAATCTCAATGACTTCTTGGTCGAGCGGTGTCAGGTACTAGCAGCCCTTAGAGCAAGTGCAGCGGTTGCACTTTGCCTGGGCAAATTGGGGGAATGATGATGTGTTGACCGGCCAAAGTCATTTTGTTGCTTCCACCGGTCCATCTTTGACCAGGCAAGCCTTGCCTTTTCATGACCAAGGCCAAAGAAACGGGCAAGCAAATGACTAAATTCTTGACTGGGGGTGAGGGCTGCCAGCTCGGCTGAGGAGAGAGAAGAGAGAGTTTCAGGGGTGAAAGTGAAGAAAAGCAGAAAAATCTGTCCTAATGAAAAAGGACCAGAAATTTTTGCTATTTATAGAAAATTTTCAAATTTTCAAAAATTTATAACTAATTCATACGAACTCCGATTTTTGTATTTCACATATGCACGAACTCGTATCGACGATCTCTATAACTTTCATGAAGGAAGTTTTCCCAAATTATGTATGTGTAAAAAGTCGATTTTCGAGACCCCCTACAATTTTTTCTAACATCTCACACCCAAAAAAATTGTTTTCAATGAACAGTTAAAAAATATAATAATGAACAGTGTTGACCGGGCAAGAAAAACAACGGGTGTAAACCCATGTCCAGTGGCAGTGAATAGTAACTTGACCGGTCGAATTCTTGACTTCTCGACTTTGCCTTTTCTTGACTATGGGTGAACTTGCTCTCAGCGGTACCCCAGCCCTTACAGGTACCCCTGCCCTCAACGGTACCCCCCCCTTCACCGGTACCAGCACACTACCAGCTACCCAGCTTGGAGACCGACATCTCGGTGCCTCTCACCAACACTTCTCCTGCTTCTAAACATCCACACTACTCACTGACACTTCTTCGTTACTCAACAGCTTGAACGAGAGGAGGGGAGAATGTAATCTTAGGGGTGTGTGTCTCAGTGATATTCACCAGCAAATCTTCTCTTCACACCAAACAGTCTAGTCAAGAGACCCGGGCGGCTTCTGTTCCATCTGATCCCGTTGACCAAATTCAAGGCACAGTGCAATTCATCCATAATTCACCTTCACGACACACATGACCAGCATGTCCAGACTTCATAACATCAATGAACATCTCCGAGTTTGCACTAACCCAGTCGGGCATCATCAATCCAGTCTGACTATCATAAGGCGGCAGTTGCGCAAAAAAAAAAAGGGTTGCCCGGACACCCATCCATCTTCTCTAGACACCCCACAACAGCAAGTGATCGATTTTCCTTGCTACCGGGCACATGCAACTCTTCGTGAAATCAGCGGATATGCTTGTCTCAGTTGCTTGACCAATTACTCTGGTCTCGTCCTCTCCGGGCACCTACAAAACTCTTACAGCCAGTCCCGTTTTCAGACTACAGCTCCTTGAATGGTTGCAAAGATAAGCACTCATACATAATTTAATTGAAATATCAAGGCATGCTTTGCCCATCTCGGTGGCTTCTCTTATTAATGACATTTGTGTGAGGCATGGCCACGTGCAAAATTTGGATACACTAAATACACTGACAGTATATGTTTTCAAAAGCCTGTACACACACATTTCAATCATCAAAGCACTGTAGCCCACCACTACAACTTGTGGTTATTACCATGAACATCATGCATGCACATGATATGCTGCTCCACAAACCCGAGATGGGTCATTCATGGTCTCTCTGACCACGCAATACAAACTTTGCCCACATTACTGTATACTTATCGATCAACTGTCACATACAAGCTAGTCTACTGCTTATTCCACTTATTTGTTTGTTTCAAATATTCAATTATGTGTTCAATTATGTGTTACTCTAAGCCCAACACGCCATGACCACAAAATTAATTAGTTTTCACCAAATTCACACTTGCTCATGCAAGATTCGAATATTTGGTTGTCTATTAATGTCATGCATGTAACTATAATTATGCTATTTCACCATGATTAAGTGAAGTCTCAGCTACGTACATTAATTTAGTCCATCAAATTGCCATGAACAACTACTAGCATCTATGGGAACTCTATGTTTATTCATTGGTACTATATAATTAAGGGGAAGTTATCATTTACCCAATTTTGGGGTTAATTAACCCCACTTACCCAAACACTCTAAGAGATTGCCCACTTACCCAACAATTTTCATGTTTAAACCCCACTTACCCAAAACTCTAAGAGTTGGGCCTGTTTTCTTCAAAATTTCTGACCGTTTTGCCCTTTTGTAACTATCAAGCTCTCAAATCGTAACAGATTGAGATTTAGAGAGAGAAGCTCCCCGATTTTAGAGAGAGAGAGAGATAAAGGATCGTCCTGCAAGGGTCTGGGGTTGTGCGGTCGGAGGAGGCTCGGGGGTGCCATGGTCGTGGCGGCATGGTCGGGCTTTGTTTGGACAAAGCCGATCTAGGTTGGTTTCTTGGACTCTATCTGGAGAATGCGTTGTTTGGCTGGGTGGTGATCCATAGCGCGGCGGTGGCGAAAGGATGATGAAGGTGGTCTGGCGAAACCAGCGGGGCGATGTAGTTGGCTGGAGGTGGAGAGAGAGAGAGAGAGAGAGAGAGAGAGAGAGAGAGAGAGAGAGAGAGAGAGAGAGAGAGAGAGAGAGAGAGAGAGAGAGAGCTGGGGTGGTGATCCATGGCTCGACGGTGGCAGAAGGATGATGAAGGCGGTATGGCGAAACTGGCGGGGCAATGCAGTCCGCCAGAGGTGAAGAGAGAGAGAGAGAAACTGGAGGAGTGTTTTTTGTAGTTCTGACTATATTATTGAGGGGCAATAATATGTCTATTGGGGGGCAATAATGTGTCTTAATTGTTATGAAGTTTCCATAATTGTTGTTTATTGATCTTTTACTTTTTGTTCAGAGCATTTTGTTACATTTTCTGAAATGTTTTGGTAGTTCTGTCTACATTACTGGGGGGCAATAATATGTCTTAATTGTTATGAAGTCTCTATAATTGTGTTCAGTGATCTTTTCCTTTGTGTTTAGAGACAACTAATGTGTTTTGGTAGTTCTGACTATATTATTGGGGGCAATAATCTGTTTATTTGGGGGGGGGGGGGGGGGGGGGGGGGGGGCAATAATGTCTTTATCCTCATGCTGTCCCCAGCTTCCAACCTTGGTTTCTCCGTTGTTATTATGCTCTCCATGAAATGTTGCATAAAAGGTCTGCAATCAACACTGTGAAGCAGTAAATGAATTCATGTTAACTTAATTGGGGACAATAAACCAACATTATTGGGGGGCAATAATCTGTCTATTGCCCCCCAATAGACCACTTTAAAAATCACCAGTTTCTATCATTGACAGATTATTATACTTTAATAAACTCAAAATAACATAAGACTTATCAAAGCTCTAATTTCAGCAATAAATGAACCACAGTTAAGAAATTATTGGGGGGCAATAATCTGTCTATTGTCCCCCAATAGACCACCAAAAAGACACTCCATTTTCAATCAACAACAGATTAGTGTGTTTTAATAAACAATGCAGTGATTATTGCCCCCAGTAGACATATTATTGGGAGGCAATAATCTTTTTTCTTTATTGGTGGGACAGACGACGCCGGTGCGAGCCCAGACCCAGAAGAAAACCCGGACCTGAACTCCATGGCTTGCAGAGGTTGCAATTGCGACGATCCTCTTCTTCTTGCGTCTTCTTCGCATGGCGGTGGTGCTCGGGATCGGAGATGCAATTGAGGTTGACTGTGACAGCAACCGATCCAGCACACCACCGATTGAAGATTGAGGGCAAAGGGACGACAGAGAAAGATAAAGAAGAGGAAGTAATCGGACTTGGAGGTCGCGGAGGACGTAATCGGACTTGGTGGCAGAGGAAGTAATTGGAGGGTCTTGGCAGAGGAAGTAATTGGAGGAAGTAATTGGGGGGGGGGGGGGGGGGGGGCAATAATGTCTTTATCCTCATGCTGTCCCCAGCTTCCAACCTTGGTTTCTCCGTTGTTATTATGCTCTCCATGAAATGTTGCATAAAAGGTCTGCAATCAGCACTGTGAAGCAGTAAATGAATTCATGTTAACTTAATTGGGGACAATAAACCAACATTATTGGGGGGCAATAATCTGTCTATTGCCCCCCAATAGACCACTTTAAAAATCACCAGTTTCTATCATTGACAGATTATTGTACTTTAATAAACTCAAAATAACATAAGACTTATCAAAGCTCTAATTTCAGCAATAAATGAACCACAGTTAAGAAATTATTGGGGGCAATAATCTGTCTATTGTCCCCCAATAGACCACCAAAAAGACACTCCATTTTCAATCAACAACAGATTAGTGTGTTTTAATAAACAACGCAGTGATTATTGCCCCCGGTAGACATATTATTGGGAGGCAATAATCTTTTTTCTTTATTGGTGGGACAGACGACGCCGGTGCGAGCCCAGACCCAGAAGAAAACCCGGACCTGAACTCCATGGCTTGCAGAGGTTGCAATTGCGACGATCCTCTTCTTCTTGCGTCTTCTTCGCATGGCGGTGGTGCTCGGGATCGGAGATGCAATTGAGGTTGACTGTGACAGCAACCGATCCAGCACACCACCGATTGAAGATTGAGGGCAAAGGGACGACAGAGAAAGATAAAGAAGAGGAAGTAATCGGACTTGGAGGTCGTGGAGGACGTAATCGGACTTGGTGGCAGAGGAAGTAATTGGAGGGTCTTGGCGAGGTTCCTGCAATGAACTGAGAGAGAGAGAGAGAGTATGAGGGCAATATTGTCAAACACTCTTAGATTTGGTAAATGGGGTTAAAAAACTCTTAATGGTATAAGTGGGCAATTTTCAGGCTAAAATTGGGTAAGTGGTCACGGCCCCTATAATTAAATTACCTCATACACTTCTAGTTTTCAAGGTGCTTTATCCATAAAAACACATCGTATATGTGCATTGCCTCACCTGCATCATAAGCTACAAAGTAAACTATTGATATTACTTATTAACAAACTTATATGTTAATCATTTACTCTGTCTTGAGGTTCGATTATCCCTATTGGGAACTTCCTCACAATGGAATGGATGCCTCGATGGTCGATTGGTGCACTTCAAATAAAGTCTCGCGATCAGATACCTCAATTCTTTTCACATTATTAAAACCTCGTCCTATCGGCTCTAGATAAGTCATTATCTTACTTTCTTTCAAGTGGAGCCAATCCATGCTTTGCATGCTTCGTTAATCACTTATCTAAGCATGCCTACAAAATGTGGTAATTTTAGTAGCATATCTATTATGCCTGCATACTTATATCATGCACTAATTTAATTGCAATCTAATTAAAATTACTACATGCATACATACGGCACTAAATAAGTGTAAAATGCGGCACTTAAAAATCCTTGCCCTGAGCGAGGCACAATCCCTCATTCTACCCGGGGCCACGCCACCGGGTACCGGAGGCCAAAGCCACTGGGTACCCCAACGGGGTTAGAAGGCTCAATCTCTCATTCTTCCCGGGGCCACGCCACAGGGTAAAGGAGACCTACAAGCCCTCATTCAACCCCATTGGGTTAAGGAGGCTTAAGCCCTCACTCTACCCCATCGGGTACCAGAGGCACCAAGCCCTCTCACTACTCAACCTGGTACCAGAGACCGAGCCCTCTAACTGGTACTGGAGGCCGAAGCCTATACCCCACCGGGTACACGAGGCTCAAACCATCATTCACCTTAACGGGTACAAAAGGCTCGAAGCCTATCTACCCCGCAGGGTATACGAGGCCTACAAGCCCTCATAAATCATCTATTTGAGTGAGGAATCCCAACGGGATAATTAAAGGGTAGCTCCTTTACAAAAGCCAAGGTCCAGTCCCTTGAACCCAAATCCTTGCCCCGAGCGAGGTACCCCCAGCGGGTAAGCCGAGGTCCAATCCTTTGCTTTTAGAGTTATCTCACCTCACGAGCGTTCTTTACACTTGCGGGACTTATTCATACCACTTATCACAAGTGGAGGTAGTACCCAACCGGGACTATCATTGAGCTTCACGCTCATACATTTGTGATATGGTCTATTAATGGAAATATTGAAATTTTTCACCTATTGTTGATCGCAACAATTAAATTTCTTTTACATCCCATTAATAAGGCCATAGGACAAAACTCACACGCACTCAACATGAGCGAGCTCAACTCTTACGTTCCCGTTACACATGAGCCAAACAATCGGGTTACGGCTTATACATTCGGGTTAAGTAAGTTAGCGTTCCTTCCTCTAACCTATCCTTGGGGGACTATCATGGTCACAACATAGTCTCGCTAGTATTGTCAATGGTTACTTCGATACCTGAGCTTCATTCTCAGCCTTACCAGCTTCGTCGAATGTAAGCTAAATCCAAATTCCTGTTTTACTACGTGACTTGGGGGACTCGGCGAGTAACCACACTCCCAGTCCTAACACATGTGCATCATATGCATACAACATATACATATCATTATGTACGTGTCATCGCATTCATCACACATCTATGCATCATATGCACTTCGTTATACTTTCACAACCACATACATTCTAGACATATACGTCGTATGTCAACACTACATAATACGTGCATACACGCAATGTATAACATACATCTTATACAAACATTCATGCACCTCGATGCATTTGACTCCAATGTCACCTAGATTGCCCTAGCGCAATCAATATGCTCTTTGTACACTCGTATCTTATTTGCAGGTACTAGCTAGATGATGGGCCCCGTGACACCAACCTGTCATGGAAACTTCACAAGACCCGGAAGAGTCCCTTCTTGCTCATGGAGTTGGGGGACTAGTATGGGTATGGCGTTCAACGAGGTCATCACTCATACTTGGCGGCATCATATTTAAACTCCCCAACCAAGAAGCGCCTCTTACTCGGGGACTTGGGGGACTTGTACATACAGCCTATATCACATACCGCCAAGCATAAGCAACAACCTCATAGGTGGGCCCCGCGACATGGTAGGTCCCACCTACGATATGCATCCGGTAGATTGACACCCGAGCTACCTCGCCATGGTGGAGGTCGGCCGGTATCTTGCCAAGAGGCCACCCTCCCATGCTCTCCAAAAGCCTTCAAGAGAAGTAAATATGAGTATTATGTCCCACATCGGAAATGTAGAATAGAATGGGACTTCCTTTAGCTATAAAGGGAAGTCCTCCCCTTCTTAGATAGGATGGTTCCATGATCCCTATACGTGTATCACTACAAAGGCTACTTGGCCCCTCTCATAGTGCAATCTCTCCAAGTGGACGTAGCCTTGCCTCAAGGGCAAGGTGAACCACTATACATGCTTGTGTGTCTCTCTCTCTCCCCATCATGATCCACACTTAGTTCCCGTTCCGTATTCTCACACAGAAACAGTACCAATCTCCTTATATCTACTTGGGGTGACGCAATATCTCATGCAGCTATGCTAATTCGTCTCCAACCCATTGCCACTCAATCTATCTTTGAGTTACAGCTAGTGACTGGGTACAAGTAGTTCGTACTTACACACATTTGAGTGAGCCATTTATGTGCCAATTGCGCCGCTATAGCGCACTATGATGGGTCGTTACAGACGAATGGACAACTAAGTTGGATTTGAGAATCCAACAATCGTCCGCCACTTAATGCCCTTGCTAGGTGATCTCTTTACCGCATGTCTTGCGGATTGTTACTTTGATGAGACAGTTTTCCCTTCGCTAGAGGGAGATAAGAACACTAATGGTCAGCAGGAACGACAGGAATTGTCGTGGTCTGTCCCTACTATGTCTTATCTCGATCCGTGTTAAAGTGACGAGATCACACATATCTGCTGCAAATATTGCCAGCAAGGATGGACGTCCCTATGAGAGGACGTGAGCGCCACCCTGCACGGAGGTAGGCATGGCGCCAACGCCATAGAGAGTGGCACTTTGGCGTTACAGGCCATGGCCCCAGCTAGGATGCATGGGAGACCGGTTGGTTCGAATGATACTTTGGCACAACCCAATCCTTGGATCATCGGCAATCTCATGAGAATCTTCTGGATTATGGTTATCGTTGGGGGTCACCTCAACGTTAGAACCTATTCCTAAGAATATAGAGCTCTTTGAAAATTACACTAGTATACATGAGACTTGGGATAGAAACTCCATCATAATTGATGATGTAATCTCGCATTTCATTGCGCATGAGTTTGTTGAGTCTGATGATTTCAAATCACTCTCCGTTGATGAATGAATGCCAACATAGAGAGATTTGGCCTAAATGGAGAGATGCAATCCAGGTTAAGTTGGATTCTCTAACGAAGAGAAAGGTTTTTGAGCTAGTGATGTCAACACCTCCTGACATAAAACCTGTTGGCTAATGGGTCTTCGTTAGAAAGCGTGATGAGAAAAAGAGATAGTAATCTCACCTTATGGCACAAGGCTTCTCATAAAACGATTGACTACGATGAGACATATTCTCTCATAGTAGATGTCATTGCACAACACTACCCTGTCAGTTTGGTAGTTTCCGAATAACTGAACATGCAGCTTACGAATGTGGTCACTACGTATCTCTATGGGGATCTAGATACGGAATATACATGAAGGTTCATGGTGAACTTCATTTACCCAAGTCAAGTGGCTTTAGACCACAGAGCGCGTTTTACAAAGAGGTTGAAACAGTCACTAATGTACCTACTTGATTGGGAAGGGATATGCCCATGCGTTATCATAACAAGTTTAGGATTCTATTGTTCATGTTGGACATTATCTTCATTGGAAGCCCTTAAAGAGTTAAGGGAAACCGCTGAACACTTGAAATCCGATTTTGAGATGAAGGATTTTGGGAGAACACTATTATGTCTCAGTTTGGAACTTGAGCATCGTGTTGATAGATGCTTAGGCATTTTGACAAGGTCAAGCCTTCAAGCACTCCCATGATCGCTCATAGTCTTGATCCTGAAAATGATCCTCTTTGTCCAAAAGATGATGACGAAGATGTGCTAGAGGCAAAAATGCCTTACTTAAGTACAATAGGCGCATTATTGTACTTAGCTCAATGCACAAGACCAGACATCTCATTTTCCGTGAACTTGTTAACTAGATATAGCTTTGCGCCAATGCGACGCCATTAGATTGGTGTAAAAAATATCTTTCAGTACTTGAGATGTACGATTGATATGAGCTTATTCTATCCTTATAGAGAGACAATGGACCCATAGGAACGTCGCCAATACTGGCCTGCGTCCTCTAGCCCCATCCCAAAACGACATGTGTTTTGGAAGGTTTTGCTGATGTTGAATATCTCTCTGACCCATACAAAAGTCATTCCCAAACTGGTTAAGTGTTCACCATGGGTAAGACCGCGATATCTTGGAGGTCAAAAGAATATCCCCTAGTCACTATATCTTCGAACAATGCAGAGATTATTACTCTTCGCGAGTGGTTCATGAATGTATATGGATTAGATCCATAATTACGCATGTTCGAACAATTGTGGTTTGAAGTCTACCACAGATGTGCCTATAAGCATTTAGGATAATACTGCTTGTTTTGAACAAATGAAGCAAGGTTACATCAAAAGCAACAAAACCAAGCATAATCAGCAATGATAGATTCTCCTCAAAACCAAAGTGAACTAGGTTCGATCTAAGGACAGTGTGGCAGACCTGCTTAATAAGTCATTGCCTAAATTCCACTTTCGAGAAACGTGTTAGTAGCATCGTTTGCGAAAGTTATCAGAACTCCCATGACCGTTGTCATCAGGGAGAGATGTCTACATGTATGGTCTGGAAACGTGAAGGGTATGTTGTGCTCTTTTTCCCCTTCGACTAAGGTTATTTTTGTCCCACTGGATTTTTGTTACTCGGCAAGGTTTTTAACGAGGCAACGAGAGGAGTACCACGTTTGGGCAACATAAGGGGGAGTGTTCAAGTAAATCTAGAATATGTGTCTGGCCCAAACTCTAGGTTACTTGACCTAGTTGTAATAGGGTTTTGAATTAGAGATATTCTCGGAGATATTCATAGATATCCGAATAATTGTATGATTATCTTTCCTTGTACAACTCTGATTCTATATCTTGTAATCCTCTATATAAAGAGGCTCCTATTATCAATGAAAGTACGACTCAATTCTCTCCTAATTCAGTTTTTCTTATTAATTTTTAGACTTTTAACTGGATTTTTCTTTTTTCCCTTATTAATCTGTTGAATTCGCTAGGCAGGGGTTAGATTGGAATATTATTGTTAGTGGTCTTATGATTAATGGAAATTGGGATAGAGTTAAATTACTCTTATATTTTGACCAAGATGTGGTTAATCAAATTTGTAGCATTACACTCCCTATTTTTTTTTTACCAAGATGCATGATTCTTTTATTTGGGGCCTTACTTCCAATGGTATCTTTTCAGTCGAAATCTGCTACTTGACTTCAAAGTGATGGTATTGCTAGTTTGCTACGTACTATCGAGAATGCTGGTCTTCTCAATAGAATGTGGAATCTCAAAATTCCACCAATGATAAAAATATTCAACCGGACCCTCCTTAAAGAAAAATTGAAAACAAGGGACAGATTATCGAGATTTAGTATTATTGATAATGATAGGACATTTGTAATTCTTACTCGAAATCCTTTAACCACTTATTTGACTCTTTTGATTTCATTGATAGAGTTTGCAGGCTTGCTGGCATCCAATGCATGCATGAATTTAAATTATAATTTCTTTGTGAATCTTAGGAATTTATTTTGTAATAATTCCTATAAGGGAAAATTTAGCAAACAGTACACCAAGTAAAGACCACTAATAATTCTTATACACAAATTTTCAAACCAAACATTTCGGTACACGAAATCTGAAACTCGACCCACTATCAGTACACGACATCAATTTTTGACACCAAAATGTCTATTATGCCCTCAGTTCCCCCTTTTATTGTAATAATTTTTTTTTTGTTTTTTTTTCCCTTCATTTTTATCTCTTTCTTCTTCCTTCTTCCGGGCTCACTCCCTCACTCGATCTTTCGCTGTCGCGGACGGCTCTGTTCCCGGCAAGGCCTTCAGCTCTGGAACCTCAATCTGGCTGAGCGGGGCCCACGAGCTTCAGTTCAACAACTGCGAGAGAGCCAAAGAGGCCCAAATCCAGGGGATCGAGACCTTGATCTGCATCCCAACTTCCGACGGTGTTCTTGAAATGGGTTCCTCCAGTTTGATCAGAAAGAACTGGAGGTTGATCCGGCAAGCCAAGTCGTTGTTCGGGTCGGATCAGCCCGACCTGGAAACAAGACCGCTCGAGTTCATCAACCGGAACTTCTCCATTTTTGACATCGGCATCATTGCCGGCGTGCAGGAAGAGGATCACAGCTCGTACAATGACGACAAGAAAAATGTTTTTGGTTCTAGCAAGAAGAAGAACAGAGCTCCGAACCCAAACCCGGACTTCGCAGATTCTGACTGCCAGATGAAAAGAGCGCCGAAGAAACTGGGCCTGAAACCCGGGTTGGGCCGAGACACGCCGCTCAACCACGTGGAGGCGGAGCGGCAGCGGCGGGAAAAGCTCACCTCTCAAGGGCGGCGTTGGAAGCGAGGGAGTGAGCCCGGAAGAAGGAAGAAGAAAGAGATAAAAACGAAGGGAAAAAAATAACATAAAAAAAATTATTAAAAAAAAAAAAGAATTGAGGGCATAATGGACATTTTGGTGTCAAAAATTGACGTCGTGTACTGATAGTGGGTCGAGTTTCAGATTTCGTGTACCGAAATGTTTGGTTTGAAACTTTGTGTATAAGAATTATTAGTGGCCTTTACTTGGTGTACTGTTTGTGAAATTTTCCCTTCCTATAATCATGATTAGTTTGCTAAGATTCTAATGTTACGTTGGCAAACATCATGTGCAAGGAAAAAATGTCGTTTTTAGACTTCTACTAGGGTAGCTACTGTTGCTTCAATTTCCCTATCACAGGCATAACCCTGATTTGGTCAGATTATTGAGAGGAAAAAGTTTTGCCCATAAGGCCCCGTTTGGTTAACAGGAATGTCAAAATAGGAAATGGATTTATTTTCCTTTCTAGATTGATATGGAATGGAATATGTTTTGGTATTTTCATGCGGGTGTTTGGAACATTACTGGAAATTAAATTTTCATTCCTATTGTATAGTGTTTGGTAAGTCATAAGAATAAAATCTAAAATTATAATTTTCAAGTACAGATATGACATCAACTTATCAGGAATATTGGTGGGGGAATATAAATTTTTTAGAGGGATAAATTGATGTAATTTTGCTTTGACAGTGGGAAATGGAAATAAAATACCCCCTGACTAAGCAATTCTATTCAGTCTTTATGAGGGAATCAATTTCCAGTCAGATCTCATTTTTTATTTCCTTTTCAATCTCTAATTACAACCAAACGACACATTTGAATGGAAAATGAAATTAGTTTCCATTTCATTCCATGATTTCCTAGGGCTGTCAATTCCGACACGACTCGAAACCCGCACGATTAAAAAGCTGGTCGGCCGCGGGTCAACCCGCCATGACCCATTTAATAAACGGGTTGGCCACGGGTCAACCCGCCAACACGAAGTGGACCCATATAACCCGATTATGTTATACTTTTTTTTTTTGTCATAGATTATGTTATATAGATCTTCTTGAAATTTTGGAGGTTGGGAGTATTTGATCATACGATTGGACAATTTGAAATATTTTACTTCATCATTATTTGATTTAACTATTTATGAATTATATATAATTATTTATATTCTTCGTCTTGTGGATTTTTTAGTGAATTTAATGAATTTATGCTTTTTTTTTTAGTTTATGGGTCACAATGTATCCTTAAATGAGTCATTTGATCCAACATGACACGATCTATTTATTAAATGGGTTAAGCGGGTTGGAAACGGGTAACCCATTTAGTAAATAGGTTGGGTTTGAGTTTAAATTTTCGACACGATTATTAAATGAGTTGGGTTTGGGTTTGTCTCTTGTGACACGACAAATACCTTGACCTGACACGAACCCAACCCGACACGACCCATCGACAGCCCTATGATTTCCAACCATCCAAACGGGGCCTAAGGGTAAGGTCCATAATTGCTTCCTCCTACACCAAATGAGTAAAAAAGTATGAGATAAAGAATCCTCTTCATGTCTTAACATGCTACTTGGCCTCTTTCCCTCGGTGTATAGTTTTCGAAATAGCACCAATATCTGATCATACTGTCAAGGGCGCCCTTCAATCGCATATTGCTTAGTTAGTATTTAGTACTCACCGGCAAGAGGACCATGCATGGTGGACTAAACTGTTGAAGATTAAAATTAGAAGATTAGTTTTCATTAAGGAATTCATTTTTTTTTCCATAGAATTTAAGGGAAGCATGTTTATATCTTGCTCTACTAAAAATAGTTAGAAAGAACTCTAAAGATTAAAAACACAAGTACATCCCTCATACATTTAAGATGCAAATTATTAAAATTTTAACTATTTAACTTTAGAATCGATTAGTCTTATGACATAAAAAAACACGATTAACGATTATCAGTTGCAAATTCCTTAAGGAAACCCCTATTCAATAAGACAATGATGACCAACTCGTAGTGGAGACCTCCGAGTTTTGCGGAGCGACCTCGACGGGCAAAACCTAGGTTTCATGGCGTGGCAGCGACGCTCTTCCCTTAGGCAAGGTGACGACCATGGGAGGGACGAGGAACGGCGGCGGCGCAGGGCTGTTCTTGGCGACGATCGTGGGGTGCGGCGGGAGTTTTTTTCGATCGGAGGCTTTTCTGGTCGGAGGCTTCTCTGATCGTTTTCTGGAATCGATCCATCATTAGGCGACGGCGGATTTTTGCTTCGATCTGGGTGGCATCCTGGTGTTGAGGATCAGAATCTGAGGGAGGCAGCGTCTAATTGCGGCAGACGGCGTCTGCTTACTGCGGGCTTCTGGGTGATTTGAGGCCATGAGCTTGTAGTTGAGGATATCAGGTTGCGTCGGAAAAGGGAGGCGACGTCTGCTTGCTAAGGCAGGTCAGGGTCGAGGGCTTCTCTTTAGAAAGGCGATGGTAAAGGAGCGAAGCCGACCGCCGGAGTGATGGGTGGTCGGCTGTTTCTCGATGGTCAGTGCTAGGCCGATCTGCGGGTTGGAGTGGAGTGGGTGGGTTGGGCTCTGGGTGTTGGGCCTTGGGCCTCAGCCTGCCTGGGTTACAGCAGTGCAACCTAGCTGGGCTAGCCCACCTTTGTTTCCTCCTCCTTTTGGATTGGGCTTGGGATGGGTTGTTGAGGAGTGGCTTTGTCCTATACTATCTTAGCTTGAAGCAGATTCTGTGTTGGTTGCTGCGATGCACACCACGAAGGTCTTAGGCGTCAAAAGTTTCCAAAACAGAGCTTTGATCTAAGGTTGTGTAGGTATAGGTTTTTTCGTTTTCTTTTTCGAATAAGTGAGCTTTGTTCACCTGTTGTTTTCCTTGCAGTTCCTTTAGGTTTTGTAGTTTTTTGGTTAGGAGTTCTTTGGCTGCTCTGACAGTTTGTCTTGTGCTTGAACTTGTATTATGAGTGGTTTCTTGAAACCCTCAAGCTTGATGCACTGACGTCATTATTTAATGTAACCTGATTCCGTTCCCCTAAAAAAAAAATAGAAAATTACATATAAGTGTCAGTTTGAGACTTATATTAGTCATAAGGCCACCTAAATTGTTTTGTACACATAAGGCCACTTTAGGCCCAAAATCATCAGCTCTTTTTTAGGTTATACCTATTTTACCCTTAGTTGTCTATTTCTTTCGCTACCTCTGTTTCAGTTTCAGTTAATTTCGATCTCTCTCTCTCTATATCACGATGAAGCTCTCTCTCCCTCTAGCAAACCCAGATAAGCTTTCTCTCACTCTCTACAATTCGAATTCATTGTTGAGATCTCTGATGCGGGCCTGGCCGGAGGTGGTGTGCGTCACCGGAGGGAATGGCTTCATCGACCATGGTCAGAGACTCCTCCATCTTCCGCAGTGGCCAGATCGTCATCCTTGTCGTCCACAAGATCTGGTATGTGAGTGCGGGTTGTGGATCTGGTATGCGAGTTGATGTCGTGGATCTGAAGCTAGGCTCCGGCGATCTAGAGTGACGCGAAAATGATGTTTAACGGCGACCAATGGTCTCTCTCTCAGTTCCAGGCACTGTGATCTCCGCCGGAGACAGCTTTTCCCAAGGTGTGGAGAATGAGGTGGAGGAGCGGGTTCAGAGGCATTTTTCCTGTGAGATCGAATCGTTGGTTCTAACGACGATTATGGCGAGGCGTCTGAGAGATTACAGCAGGCGATTACGGCGAGGTCTGGTTCCAATCCGCCATTTGGTCAGAGGGCTATCCTCCGTCTCGTAAGCCCCTCTCTCGAACGACGTTATTTTTGGTGTGAATTTGAGTATATGTTGAGCATTTGTTGAATGATTTCTCCATGTTCTATGCACATAAAGCTACTTGTTTTGACCTTGAAAGAGAAAGATTGATACTGGAATATTTGTTTCTTTGATTAGTAAGTGATTAAGCTGTTGGGATTGACTAGATATGTCAATATGAATAATTTTGTGTCTAATCAAAATGTTGATGCTCTTTACAACTGTTATAAATGACTATTTAACCAAGGGATAGTAGCTTTTGGTTTTTGTGAGAGTAGGTTTTGGTGTTGTTTAGTGTAGTTTTTGTTTTGCTTAATAGTAGCTTTTGGTGATCGTGAAAATAGCTTTTGTTACTGGTGATGGTGACAGTGGCCATTTGTTGCTGGTGAGAGTATCTTTTTGTGTCCGTGACAGTAGTTTTTGATTTTTGTGTCCGTGACAGTAGCTTTCGTTAATGGTGTTAGTAGCTTTTGATTTTTGGGAGCGTATCTTTTATTGGTAACATTAGCTTTTGTTGTTGGTGACAGTAGCTTTTGTGACCTCGTTGGAAATCTCACCAGCATAGCTTTTGTTTGTGACAGTAGCTTTTGTTGCTGGTGATAGTACCTTTTGTGACCTAGCCGGAAATCTCACCAACGTAGCTTTTGTTGCTAGTGACAGTAGCTTTTATTGCTGGTGATAGTAGTTTTTGTGACCTCGCCCGAAGTTGCCTGAAATCTCATCAGAGTAGCTTTTGTTGTTAGCCATAGTAGCTTTTGGTGTTAGTGACAGCAGATTTTATATGTGGTCGCCGGAGTTTGCCGGAAGTTGGCCTGAGGTGGACCGGAGGTCGGCCGGAGACCTGCCTGAGTTGGCCGGAGGTCGGCCGGAGAGGAGAGAGACAATGGTTGTTGACTTTTTACTCTAGTGGCATTTATGTAAATATGTTGATTTTTATATCCAAAATATAACACCATTTTAAATCTAGTAGACTTATGAGGGAAAAAATTAGTTGGTGGCCTTATGGCTAAAAAAACATTCAAATATGCACTTATATGTAATTAACTCTAAAAATAAAAATAAAACACGGTTAACGATTAACGAATTAAAGTACATAAAATAGAGAGGCCATGTACGGCACATCTTTACGAAAATAACATAACGTATATATAGATCACTTGCTCATCAAAGCTTGGCAATGGCAGGCAAGTTGGATCTTGCAGGGAGCTGTAGTTCTTTAAGTTCTTCAACTTCATCCAACTTCGAGAAGTACCGATCAACCATCTGGTCAGAGACGAGTTCCAATTTACAAGGCTCCCACTTTTGGATCCTATCCTTGTCGACCAGTAGAGCTGTGCAACCCTCTCTGAAATCTGTGCTGATTTCCCCCGTTGCAATACGATACACCATTCTATATTCTCGAACCAAACACTCACCAAGTCCTTGCGACCTTCCTTCTCTAATAGATCTCAAAGAAATCTTCAAACTTATGGGCGACGCCTTCTTAAGTGATTGAATTGTGGATGTTAACCATGGATTAGCACCATTTACATGACCATCAGTATATGTAGCCTCCTTTTCTAGTGCACTCACAACTTCTTCTACTGTTCTCTTTGAAAAGCACTTTTCAATAACATCCATATTGTGCCAAGCACTGCCTCTCTCTTTCAAAGCTGGCTGGATTGAGTACTTATGTATAATGGATGAAACATAAAATACAAGATCACAGCTTGAGGTTCTTTCATTGGTTAAAGCACCTATGGAAGCAATTAACTCTTGTTCTAGCAAAGCCAACTTGGTTGCGGGAACAAAATGAGTTGCTAGACCGCAAGCAAGCATTTCAGGACCGTCCAATCGGGCACCAGTAAGGGCAAGATATTCTCCAAGGAATCCAGGAAGTCTGGACAGGAAATAAGAGGCACCTGTTTCAGGAACCGCTCCCAAAGCTGTTTCCGGCATAGAAAACAACGAATTCTCAGTTGCTATACGAAATCTAGAGGGTAGATAAATAGCAGCTCCCCGTCCCATGGCTATGCCATTGAGAATCGAAACCTGGGGTTTACTGTATGTTGCTATCAAGTACAGTAATTTATAGGCCTCTTCAGTAGTTTTGAGGCCATGCCTCAAATCACCATTGTATAAATGTCGAGCAATTTCAACGATGTCACCACCCACAGAAAATACTTCTCCATTACTTTTGAGAATGACCACTTTTACTTTGACATCATGGTCATGGGCAAGGAACAGTCTAAGCAGCTGAGAGAGCATTTTGCCGGACAAAGCATTAAAGTGTCGAGGCCTGTTTAGTGTCAATATCCTCACAGATGAATTAAAATCTTGTATCAGAACCTCTGGATTGCGGTGATGATCCAAGTTGAAAGAAACCATGGTTAGCTATAGAAATCAGTTTACTAGAAAATAGGTGATAAAGAGTTTTTATCAAATTTACATATATAGAAATTAGAAAATGCGAATGTTTAACTACCTTCAGAAAACTAATGCGACGGTCGAGCGATTTTTGCAGCTTATAAAGAAAACTAATGCCATTGACTGTCCCAACACCTAACTACATTCTATTTCTATTAATTATGAGAACCATACTCTGTTAATTTGTATCGACAAAGGAGATGTTATGTGCCACCAAATTAAATGTCTTCTGTTTAGCTGGCATAGCCACCAAATATTAAAGGCTCAATTTTTAGGTTTCAAGATGAGTAAAAGAAAAAGAATAATAATTATAGTACTTATATATTAAAGCTTAATTAATATTTTGAGGCCATAATCTGATGAGATTGTTTGTGTGAAAACCTGACAGGACCTGTCCCAGATTTCACCCTGAAATTCGAGGTGGCCATGCGGAGCCAATCTTAGGGATAACTCTACCAAAAATTCGGCAGCGTCACCACTAAAAATAGACTACCCAAAACCTGTAAAAAACACATTTACACTTTTAAACAATCTATCCTTATTCCCTGGAGAAACCTTGCTCCCCAAATCACAACATCTCCTATTTCACAAGTACGAGTCTCAACTTAATAACATGAATTCCACAGGTTATTAGAGCAATTCTAATACAAAAATGTAAACAAGAAAAACAGAAATAAGATGAATATGCAGAAGTTGTGTTGTTGACTATGCCTAGACTCCATGTACAGCCGACCTCAACTAATCTGGTCTGCAAACTGGGCATTTGAAACCGAAAGGGCCTAGGGAAAAGTATTTTAAAACGTTAGCGTGAGTCGACAAAAATAAATAATCAAGATAATTTAAATAAGGTAAACTTTAATACTTTCCCACGTATTTAAACTTATAAAACCTCGATGCATGCAATGTTTTATTAAACATATTTCTTTAAACTCGAAATCTCGTGAAAATATACCAGCCCCGCTGGTTAAGAGTAAACATAAAGTATGGAGAAGATAAATATCACCATACAACAAAGAAGCCTCCCAGGCTCTGTGCTCAACTACAACTCACAAACACAAAGTAAGTGAGGATGGCGCCTATACAAACACTCAACTGTAACCCACGTGAGGAAGAGTCTAAATAAAGCAATCCAAGTATAGTGAAGAAAAAATTTCGAAAACTAATAAATCCATAAAACCTTCCCCAAAAATCTCGCAAACAAGGCACGAGTACTGTTCCCAACTGTACTCGGTAAATCTCAAGAGAAAATAAGATAATTCAACGACGTGTCCCACACGTCAAAAATATTCTCGAATCATAAACAAATAAGCGAGAAATAATAGATAAATATAATTCCATCGAAAATCCCATTTTTGAAAATCTTTCAAAAATTTCAAAATCGACAAATAAAATATAATATTTAATTCCGGAATCAGCTCATGAAATAAATCATAAATCCAAATCCGAGCATTGCAAATTCATATCCGAAAAATCATGAAACTAAAATATATTAACGAATTATAATCCAAAACTTAAATATATGCTCGATAAATGAAAAGATAAATGAATAAATCAACAATTCAGAAAATTTCACACGCATCATTTAAAATCAAAGGTACACTGACAGTTTTTTTTTTCTTTCTTTCTTTCTTTTTAAAAAAAGAGGATCAAAGGATTTCACTCCTACCCCCAGGGTGACTACAACGTCGGCAGTTACGCATAAGGATTTTCTCATCAAGCAGTGGCTCAGTACGTTGTCATGTACACAATAATACATCTTAAACGACAATTGGAAAATAAATACGATTCTCAAACAAAATCAAAAAAACCCTCGCACAAATAATTCGTCGAACATCCGAAATCAAATCAGAATCAACCCAAATTCTAGGGTTTCGCCAACTTAATTATTCTAACAACCTAATGAAAATTGAAGACGATCCAATGGTCGAATCTCCTCGAAAGGATTTGGGGAGGATTTGAGGCCGAAATCGCTCAAATCCGAAATTGGTCTTCCTCGGGTCGAATTGGGTTGTGAAACTTGGACGGTTTGAAGGGGACGGCAAGACAAAGAAAGCCCAGTTAGTCTGAACATCCAATTTAGCCAGAGTTGGCCAGAATTTGAAAAATATGCCGAAAAAGAGTTTTACCTTATTTTCTTCAATTCGTCGTGTATGGTGAATGGATAGCATGCAAATCATATATGGTTGGAAAACTCTTTCCAAGACGAAGAGATTGGGATCAGTTTCACAGCCTGATGTGGTCGGAAGTTGATTTTTAAAACAAGAAATTAGATATCGAAGCAACAACGCAAACCAAAAGCTTGGGAAAACTGTATTATGTCTCCAAAAGACTCATCGAAGTAAGACATCATTCGATACTGTCAAAACCCCGAAACTTGTCGACTCATCCTTGGGTTAAGTCTTCACTTACGACCTCGACTCAATGACTTTAACAACCGATATAGCCTTAGACAATTCCAACTTCATTCTATTAATTATGAGAACCGTACTTTGTTTGTATCGATAAATGAGATGTTATGTGGAACCAAATGTCTTCTGTTTAGCCGGCACAGCCACCAAATATTAAAGGCTCTCAATGACTTTAACAACCGATATAGCCTTAGACAATTCCAACTACATTCTATTAATTATGAGAACCATACTCTGTTTGTATCGATAAATGAGATGTTATGTGGAACCAAATGTCTTCTGTTTAGCTGGCACAACCACCAAATATTAAAGGCTCTATTATTAGGTTTCAAGATGAGTAAAAGAAAAAGAATAATAATTATAGTACTTATATTAAAGCTTAATTAATATTTGAGGCCAAAATCTGTTGAGACTGTTTGTGTAAAAACCTAATAGGACCTGCACTAGATTTCACCCTGAAACCCGATGTGACAATGCGGGGCCCACCTTAGGATAATTCTACCGAAAATTTGGCAGCGTCACCCCTAAAAATAAACTACCTAAAACCTGTAGAAAATACATTTACATTTTTGAACAATCCATCCTTATTCCCTAGAGACACCTTGCTCCCCAAATCACAACATCTTCTATTTCACAAGTACAAGCCTCAACTTAATAACCTAAATCCCACAAGTTATCAGAGCAATTCTAATACAAAAAGGTAAACAAGGAAAACAGAAATAAGATAAGAAGGCGGAAGCTGTGCTGTTGACTATGCCTCGACTCCATGTACAGCCGACCTCATCTAATCTGGTCTACAAACTGGGCATTCTAAACCGAAAGGGCCCAGGGGAAAAGTATTTAAAAACGTTAGAGTGAGTGGACAAAAATAAATAATCAAGATAATTTAAATAAGGTAAGCTTTAATACTTTCCCATGTATTTAAACTTAAAAAACCTCAATGCATGCAAGGTTTAAGATGAATATCACCATACAACAAAGGAGACTCCCAGGCTCTATTCTCGACTGCAACTCACAAGCACCAAATAAGTGAGGACGACGCCTAAACAAAACACTCCTGATCCTAGAGTTGGCCAAATAGAACAGGGAGATCATGTGATGACCTAAATTTTTGTTATTTAATTTTAGTAATTAATAATGGTCTAGTTGTATGAATTATTGTTATTATGCTTTATTTGTATGTCGTATGTGAAGTGGAATTGTTTTGGACAATTAATTATTCGAAAAGTGTGGATTTAGGGGGGGTTCAAGGTTGACTTTTGATACGTTGATATTCTCCAAAAATTTCCTTCACAAAAGTGGTAGAGCGCGTCGATACGAGTTCGTGGACATGAGGAATGTGAAAATCGGAGTTTGTATGTGAAAGTTATGAGCGATTGAAGTTTGGGAAAATTCTATAAATAGGGGTTTCCATTTTCGGAAACTTACTATTTTCATTTTGGAAACTTCCATTTCCGGAAATTTTTCAAAATCTCTGTTCTCTCTCTCCAACGCGTGACCCCACCCGACCCGGCTTATCCTGCAATCTCCGGCGACTGCTACCGGTGAAGCAAGCCCAGACCGACTCGCCTCCACCATGCGCTCCTCCCTGTGACGTCCTCTATCGACAATTCTCACAGTGTGCGGCGCTGGAAAGCGATAACTTTTGGGTGCAGTCGGACCCAATTGGAATTCCTAGCTCCGGCGACGTCGTGGCTTCAAGCTTTCTATTATGAGTTCGTAGGAGCCTCCTCAAGCTAACCATGGTGTTAGTTTTGATCGATTCACATTGGAATCGGATCAACTCACGATGAACAGTTCATGGTGGCTAGTGGCGGCGATCTAGGCCAAGTTGGCTTGAACCCCTGGTATTAAAATTGTTCTATTTGGTGTTCTTGACATTTTGGATGGTTGGATTAATCTAGTTTTGAGTTTTGGCCGGTGGTGGTTGTGCCACCGACTGTGGTGGTGTTTTAGCAGCCTTCCGGCCATGTAATGGATAGTTTCTTATTTTATATATCATCTACTCGTCGATACGAGCGTTTCGATAAATAATACATAATTTTTGGAGATCGTATGAATATGTTGTGATTTTTACGGTTTCGAATCGTTTGATTATTCTATCCGTGAGGATTCGAGCGTTCGATCGACTTGTGGTTTTGACATATCGATCGTAGAAGTATTCCAAAGACATTGGGTGGTCTGGAATGTGGTTTCGCCTCAATTGGCGTCACTTTTGGGGATTTTAGTTCAAAACGGGGGTTTCAGACTTAAATCGCTTGTGATTCGTTACTAAGTTGAGACCGTATGTGATTAGGTACTTGACGAAGTATTCTTGGAAGGTTATTTTGTGGTTGGGCTGATTTGTTATGTATTGAAGACGCATCGGGAATTTCGAGGTGAGTAATCTCACAATGTTCATTTACGAACGGAGTTATCTTTATCGTTTTGGGAGTTTTTCATTTAACTGCAAACTATAGTTGGTATTAGTAGGCATTCCTGAGTGAATGACTACGTATATATATATATATATATATATAATCATTCTCAGGTGCGGATATCCGCACCTAAGAAAAAAGGTGCGGATTTCCATTTTTTCCCCACTTTCCGATCACATTTTCACATCTTAGCCGTTCAGTTTTTAGATCCTAATGTATAGATCATCTCTACAAAATTTCAGCCAAATTGGTGATCGTTAAGGCATCCAAAACTGCAATTTACATGAACGGACCGAATCTGCCGAACCGCAACCGTTCGTGTACATTGTTGTAAATTGCAGTTTTGGATGCCTTAACGATCACCAATTTGGATGAAATTTTGCAGAGGTGATCTATACATTAGGACCTAAAAACTAAACGGTTAAGATGTGGAAATATGATCGGAAAGTGGGTCAAAACTGGAAATCTGCACCAATGAAAAACTGCGGACGTCCGCAGTGGAGAAGGCCTGTGTGTGTATATATATATATATATATATATGTATATATATGTGTGTGTGTGTGTGTGTTGGTGGATTTTGTTGATTGATGAAACAATATGCATGAATGGTTCGTTTTATTGTTTTGTGTTGTAGCTTTTCGGAAAACAAATGATTGTGAAATGATGATTTCTATTGTTTTGAAAAGCATTGAGATTTGTGTAACATTTTGAGTCCTGTGCGACTTGTTTAATGTTTTATTCCGAGGCACTGAGAGGTCCAAGGAATTATGGTCGAATGGTGACCTTAGGTAGTATATCGAGTAATCACGTCTTTACCCGGACGAGTGGTTACGATTTCAATTAGAGCTGTAGTTTGTCTGCCAGTATAATTCATGGGGTAATGGAGCGAGGTTATATCTAACTCATGAGTTTGTGTTTTAAGGAAACAAGGAGTGAGTTGTTTTTCTTATATACGATTTATAAGAAATCAAGGTGTGAGTTGCTTTCTTTAGTTTGTGTTTAAGGAATCGAGGAGTGAGTTGTTTTCCTTATTTACGATTTAGAAGAAATCAAGGTGTTAGTTGCTTTCTTTAATTCGTACTGATAGAAACCAAGGAGTTAGTTGCTTTCTTTATTTACGTTTTGAAAGAAATCAAAGAATGAGATGCTTTCCTTTATTACGTGTTAGTAAGGATATCAAGGCGTGAGTTGTTTTCCTAAGTTTTGGTGTGAGTTGATTAGTACGTGGTTGTTTTGAGTTACTCATACGAACTTTCATAAGCTTACCGGTTTGTTGTGTGGTAGTTAATCCTGCAGGTCAAGATAATCGTGGCTGAAACTGAGGTAGGTCTTTGCAGCTTTACGGTAGGAAGCCATTTTTGTGACTTTACCGTTGAAAAGACTTTCGTTGTGTAGTAAGCTCTGATGAACATTTACTTTTTATTTTGTGGTGACAATTTAATTCGTAAACTTATGTAATATACGACTCTGTGGAGCGGGTCTATATTGACATAGTGGGTTTAGGGCATCAGTATGTACTTGGTTTAAAGGAAAAAAGTTTTCCAAGTATTTTGTATTGATGGCTGAACCATCACGCAGGTATAATTTTGGGATTATATATCGATTTTTATTTGTGTTAAAAATCAGGGACGCGACAGATCAACACATAAAAGGAACAATTCTAAAACTGAAATTTGCCCAGTCAATGTAATCTGATTGATTCCCACAATATTCATGCTGAACTCACCGTCTGAGGATATAGATTTACTTCTAATCGTTACAGAAAATCCATAATGACTAGAGAAGAAATTGCAAAATCCCTTTTTGCTCGAAACAACATGTAATCGCTGCAAATGTGTGACCAAATACAAGTTGTAGAATGTTGAAAATGGAAAACTTAAAGTTAAATCAAGGTCGATTACAAGAATGAATAACACTTTAAACACTAAACGAAATGAAGTTGACTTTTAAAACAAGAAATTAGATATCGAGGCAACAACGCCAAGCAAAAGCTTGGGAAAACTGTATTATGTCTCCAAAAGACTTATCGAAGTAAGACATCATTCGATACTGCCCCGAAACTTGTCGACTCATCCTTGAGTTAAGTCTTCACATACGACCTCGAGTCAACGACTTTAACAACCGATATAGCCTTCGACAATTCCAACTACATTCTATTAATTATGAGAACTATACTCTGCTTGTATCGATAAATGAGATGTTATGTGGCACCAAATGTCTTCTGTTTAGCCAGCACAGCCACCAAATATTAAAGGCTCTATTATTAGGTTTCAAGATGAGTAAAAGAAAAAAAAGAATAATAATTATAGTACTTATATTAAAGCTTAATTAATATTTAGAGGCCATAATCTGTTGAGACTGTTTGTGTAAAAACCTAACAGGACCTGCCCTAGATTTCACCCTGAAACCCGAGGTGGCCATGCGGGGCCAACCTTACGGATAACTCTACATAAATTTGACAGCGTCACCCCTAAAAATAGACTACCCAAAACCTATAGAAAACACATTTACACTTTTGAACAATCCATCCTTATTCCCTGGAGACACCTTGCTCCCCAAATCACAACATCTCCTATTTCACAAGTACAAGCCTCAACTTAATAACCTGAATCCCACAGGTTATCAAAGAAATTCTAATACAAAAAGGTAAACAAGGAAAACAGAAATAAGATGAAAAGGCGGAAGCAGTGCTGTTGACTATGCCTCGACTCCATGTGTGGCCGACCTAATCTAATCTTGTCTACAAACTGGGCATTCTAATCCGATAGGGCCCAAGGGAAAAGTATTTAAAAACGTTATAGTGAGTGGACAAAAATAAATAATCAATATCATTTAAATAAGGTAAGCTTTAATACTTTCCCATGTATTTAAACTTATAAAACCTCAATGCATGCAAGGTTTACAAAACATATTTCTTTAAACTCGAAATCACATGCAAGTATGGTGAAAAAAAACCTTCGAAAACCAATAAATCCATAAAGCCTTCCCCAAAAATCTCGCAAACAAGGCACAAGTACAGTTCCCAACGATACTCGGTAAATCTCAAGAGAAAATAAGATAATTCAACGACATGACCCACAAGTCAAAAATATTCTCGAATCATAAACAAATAAGCAAGAAATAATAGATAAATATAATTCCATCAAAAATCCCATTTTCGAAAATCTTTCAGAAATTTCAAAATCGACGAATAAAAATATAATATTTAATTCTGGAATCACCTCAAAAATAATCTGCCGAATATCAACATAAATTATAAATCCAAATTCGATCATCTGCAAACTCATATCTGAAAAATCTTGAAACTAAAATATATTAACGAATTATAATCCGAAACTAAAATATATGCTCGATAAATGAAACTATAAAAATCAATAAATCAATAATTCAGAAAATTTCACAGGCATCATTTAAAATTAAAGGTCCACTCACAGTATAACGTCGGCAGTTACGCATAAGGATTTCGTCATCAAGTAGTGGCTCGGTAAGTCGTCATGTACACAATAATACATCTTAAACGACAATTGGAAAGTAAATACGATTCTAAAAGAAAATCTGAAAACCCCTCGCACAAATAATTCGTTCAACATTCAAAATCAAATCGGAATCAACCCAAATTCTAAGGTTTAGCAAACTTAATTAATTATTCTAACAACCCGATGAAAATTGAAGACGACCCAACGGTCGAATCTCCTTGAAAGGAATTTGGGAGGATTTGGGGCCAAAATCGCTCAAATCAGAAATTCGTCTTCCTCGGGTCGAATTGAGATGTAAAACTTGGTGGGTTTGTACGGGATGGCAAGACGAACAAAGCCCAGTTAGTCTCAACATCCAATTTGGCCGGAGTTGGCCAGAATTTGAAAAACGCCGAAAAAGAGTTTTACCTTCTTTTCTTCGATTCGTCGTGTACGGTGAATGGATAGTGTGCAAATCATATATGGTTGGAAAACTAGTTCCAAGACGAAGAGATTGGGATCAGTTTCACGGCCTGATGTCGCCGGAATCGGGGCTGGCGAGGCAGAGAAGGTTCAACGGCGAATCTGCCGTTTCTAGGTTTTGGGGCTTCTATTTCAGGAAACTTCCACATATGGTGGTTTCCAAAAGAGGAAACTACTATTTATAGTATCAGAGTTTTCATTATTTATAATAATACCACTAACTTAAATCCTTAATAACTTCTTCGTTACAACTTCAATTTTAGCGTGCTTCATGTCTATGAACTCGGTTTAACGTCCTCTACAACTTTCATGAAGGAAGTATCATAAAAAACTGAGCTGAATAAAAAGTCAACTTTTGGGGCCACTAAATGATCAAAGTGAAGGTAAAAGTAAAGATTTTATTCGTTTACCATCCAAATGACCAACAAACGGGTAAATTAAGATACATGATGTAACAACCTCTCCACCTTATATAAATTTTGCTCCCCGAAATTTCATAAAATCGAAATAGAGGTGGGGCATACACACATCAATCCGAAGTACACATTCACGAAGAAGATAGCACGTCGATCATATGGAAGTGGTGATTATAGTGCACGGAAAAGATGTGCTAGTTTACTCAAAACACGCGGAAATTAACTTTAAAACTGATCCTAGAGTTGGCCAAATAGAACAGGGAGATCAACACATAAAAGGAACAATCCTCAAGCTGAAATCTGGCCAGTCAATGTAATCTGATCAATTCCCACAACATTCATGCTGAATTCACCTTATTAGGAGATAGATTTACTTCTAATTGTTACAGAAAATCCTTAATGACTGGAAGAGAATTTACAAAAATCCCTTTTTTCTCGAAACAACATGTAATCGCTGCAAATGTATGACCAAATACAAGTTGTAGAATGTCGAAAATGGAAAACTTAAAGTTAAATCAAGGTCGATTACTTGAACGAATAACACTTTAAACACTACAGGAAGGGAAGTTGACTTTTAAAACAAGAAATAAAATATCGAGGCAACGACGCAAACCAAAAGCTTGGGAAAACTGTATTATGTCTCCAAAAGACTTATCGAGTTAAGACATCATTCGATGCTGCCAGAACCCCGAAACTTGTCGACTCATCCTTGGGTTAAGTCGAGTCAATGATTTTAACAACCGATATAGTCTTTGACATTTCCAACTACTCAAGCAAATAAAAACATGCTTATAACCCAAAATTTTCAACGTTCAAAGTCATGTCACTTTGTCTTACCTAACAATGTGGCATTGCATACTTGCAAGTACTTGAATTTCAGCGTCAAGAATTCGTGTCAACTACTAGCTCAGATGACGTAAGGTATCGACATCACAAACCATTCAGTCATAATAGTAGCATTCATAACTTTTTCATATAAGTCGCATGGTGAAGATCCACTCCGTTCACCAACAACATTGTGATACGAATAAAACATACTACAACAACTGCAATTTAGCAGCATGTGCTGGATTGGTCTAAAAAGGTTGCTTTAGTCATTAGTTAGCGGTGGGATATCTACAGAGCTGCAACTATGTACGCAATTAATTGCTACTGTAGACCGTGTTCTTTGACATTCATTTAACACATAACAAAGTGCCTAAACATTGGAAACATCTTTACCACATAGACAAGTTTGAACACTTAATCATTGCAAATGTTGCTATTGTTCCTCTAGATCTCAAGATGAATCGACTAAATTAGTTATTCTTTTAAGTTTATTTTTGTCCTTGGAAGCTAGTCATATAAAAATCAGAGAATATATGTGTCATACATGACCCAGCTCATTCTTTCACTTCTATGTTGTAAAATCTGCATGTAAATTTCTTGTAAAACAGTAATAATGATGTAGCTATGCTTCTCTATTGTGACTTACAACCTTATACTATTTGAAGAAACAGAAGATGTAACTCAGGTATTCACAAAGTATTTTTTATGAGCTTTCCTTAATTAGCAGTAACCTGTTCTTGTGAGGCTGAATTAGACTTCCTTCTCTTTGAAGTCTTCTTTTGGAGCCAGGAGATATTGATATAATGGCATCAATCACAATTTGAGATCAATTTGAAATTTTCAGCTTTCCTGTGTTGTTAACTTTGTGATGTAGTTGGGTAAATAGGAGAACCATATTTCTTCCATTGTCAATATAAATGAGATGTGGGAAAGTATTCCTTTCCTTATTTTCCTCCAAGTTGGGTTGTTTAACTATAACATAAGTATGTTATGAAATTTAAGTCTTCATTTCTTTCTCCATTCATATGTTCTTCTGGTTTGTGTTTGCTAGTTTTGTCTAGCATTTTGTGGATATGAGCTTGGGCCTTGGGTTATCTTTCCTTTTATGGTTTGTGAACTCATCTGTCCCTAGATGTTTATGTGCTGAGTTCATTTTATATTTTCATAATGAACTAATTATACATATTTAGTTATTTGTTGAAGCATTCATGTTTTTGAATTGATACATCAATTTCTTCTTGCTTTTGCTGTTGGTACTTGAGATCTCTTATTGTTACTTGCTCTTGTTGACAAATTACCCTCGAGTTATATCAGAACTTCAATTCAGAAGGAGAAAATGTAGTGTCGTGAACAAATTGAGATTAATAGCCATGTTGGGATGCATCTGATGTATAACTGCTCCAATCCAAAAGCTAATTTTGGGAAAGCGAATTCCAGCCAAATTCTGTCATGATAATTTTGTAATGTTTTACCGCACAAAGTAAAAGCCTTTCTTGGAATGTAAAGAATTTCCCAATAATTGTTCTAATTCTCCAGTTTAACTATGAACCATTTTTGTCCTTCTAAGCATCACATTGTTCAACTTGAGAGTGTTGAAAACAATTCTCTTCTTATGTCAGATTCCACATAAACAAACTCTTAAAGAAACCTTCAGAAGGGATGACAATCACTTATACATCTTCATGAATCCAAATATAAAAATATGGCCCCTATACACCATTATAATTTCTCACCCAAGGGATGGCCTGCCAACAAAACATTTCCTTAGTCGCCGTCCTAAAAGATTAGTATCATTCATTATTCAGTGTGTGATTGGTACACTAGCGGATCGCCTGTCACCAGTGATGCAATTCCATGCTTCCCAAAATATGTTCCTCCACGAAGATTTTTTATTTGCAAAAGAAAAATTGCATGAGTTTATATGAATATGTGCTTGCACCACTGATTATGCGGCAGTTACATAATTGAAAAGAATCAATATTACGATAGGTTATTATTTTATTACGATGAACTCCTGTAACCTCCCGAACCTAAATTTACCGGTTTACTAGTCTTTCGATCGGTAAACGACATTCACATTTACTTTTGACTACGTTTCAATCTTTTAGGGGCCCTAAAAGTTAACTTTTTTTTTTTGGGTCAAAGTTTGAGAAAACTTTCTTCATGAAAGTCGTAGGGGACGTTAAACCGAGCGCGTACATATGTGATACGTAAAAATCGGAGTTCGTATGCGAAAGTCATAAGAAAAAAGGTAAAGTTACTGTTCATGGAAATTTCCTATATATGGAAAGTTACTGTGGTAGCTTCTATTTTCAGAAACGACCCCAGGTGACTTTCTCTCTCCTCTCCCTTCTCTCTCCCCCACCCGGCCACTGTTGCTGGCCGTTTCTTCTCCGTCCTGCGACGGATTTGGACGTCGCTGATGGCTATGGAACCTCTCTTCCTCCTCTCCATGTTTATGGTTCTTTGGTGGCGCAATTTGGGCAGTAGGAGGTGCAGCAAGGCGGTGATCAAGGTGGCCATTTCGGGTCTCCGGAAATTTCTCATTTTCTGGCCATTTTCGGCCGTCCCACCACCCATAACATGGAGTCCTTGTCTTCGTGGTTTGACCCATGCCCGTGGGTAACCTCAATTTTGCCGGATTACGACGAATCGACGACAAGAAGCATCTCTCAGATTTGAGGTAAATTCGGGTACTTAGACTTGTAATTGAGCTTTGTCATAGTTATGAAAGATGCATAGAATGTCGAGATGATGTTACTAGTGAATTTTGGTGGCCGGAAGTGCGTGGGGCCCACGCGCCGCCACTGTTGGTGGCGCGTAGGAAAGTTTTTGGTTTTGGTTAGATAATTCAATTGTGAGTTAAAGAATATGATCTCGGTTTTGGTTAGACAATTCAATTGTGAGTTAAAGAATATGTAGATGATATTGATTTTGAATTTCTGAAGTTCGATAGTTTGGTTATTGATTTACGAGAATCCGGCCATCGGATTTCTCTCGGTTCTGCCCTAGAACCTTTAAATTAAGGAATTTGTGTTAATGGTGAAGTTTTGGTTAAATCAGAGAAGAAATGGAAATGTTAAATTATGAGGATATGATGTGGGAATCGTTATTCAAGAATTATAATTGTGGACAGGACGACGTACCGAGCTACTACTCAACGAAGGAAACCTTTTAGTACGTGGTCGCCCAAACAGTACTGTGAGTGGACATTTATTTTAAATTAACTGTGCATGCAGTATATTATTATTTTCCGATTGAGATTTAATTTATGATTTGAATTATTGAGTTTTATGATTTATTGATATACCGAATTTTATGAGCTTTGATTTATCGAAATTTTGATAATTTACGAGGTTGATTAAGTTGAGATTGAGTTTCACTTTCCTAAAGCATTTATTTAATTATTGAGTTACTTGAATTTCGAGCTATTATGATCTCTTTCGGAAAGTTGGTGAATTGGTGAGATCTTATGATGATTTCTGTTGAGCTTTGACTTATCGAGTATTTGTATGGTTTCGATGATTTACTAATGATGATATTTGAGTATGGATTTCTCACGAGCTATATTATGATTTAATGGTTTCAAATTATTCGAGGAGGTAAATAAGTCAGCGCATGCATGCATTACCTGGTCGACAATCCCCTCCAGGAAATAGTCTGGTTGGCAGTCCCCTCCAGAATATTCTGGTTGGCAGTTCCCTCCGAAATGTCATCTGGTCGGTAGCCCCCTCCAGATGGCATGAGGTAGTTAGTCGGCAGTCTAACTATCATCTTCTTATCCAGTTGGCAGTCCCCTCGGATGAGTCACTGGTCGGCAGTCCCCTCCAGGTGGCATGAGATGACTAGTCGGCAGACCCCTCTAGTCATCGCCAATTTGAGATATGATCTTGAGATATGAATAATTTTATGAGATTTTTGAAATATCATTATATATTTAAGAGATCTCGAGATGTTAGACATTACGTGATTGAGATTTCAGTAAAGATGATGATTAAGAGTATTTTCAAGATTTTTACTGCATGCGAGATTTTAGAGAATAACTTGGGAAAACATTAAGTTTCACTTGTTCATTCGAAATTACTTATTTTTCGTCCACTCACTCTCACGGTATTTTCTGGATTGTTTGGAAGTGTATTGTCTTTCCACAAGTTTTTGGGTAGTCAGTTTTAGAGGAGGTTCCACCAAATTTTTGATAGAATTTCTTCTAAGATGGACCCCGCATGGCCACTTCCGATTTTAGGGTGAAATCCAGGGCGAGTTCTGTCAACTCCAATCTCTTTCCATATTTGATCAAGGCATAAAGATGACAGACGAGTTTCAGAGCAACTGAAGAACTTGCAACCAGACCATATGGATGTTATCATGACAAGAAGAAATACTTATGGCTAAAATTTTAACTATTTTTGTCGTCGTTTAAGTATCAATCTACATGATCAACCCTAAAGAATAACTACACATAAAACTAATGTGTGCATAACCACTCATTCCAAAATTCTTCTTTTTCGAGTTGTCAGCTCTCACACCCTCGTGGATATGTGCTATATCAACTAATGTAAAAATTTTCGGAAGTTTATCTCCTCGTGTTTCAGCTTTGGGGAATGAAGAGTTGACTCTTTATTCGATGTCAAAATGACGGCGAACTGGGTCATTTTTTTTATACAGTATTTGTTAATAAGCTATAAATACATGGGTAATCATAAATTTATAGATTTCTACATTTGAGTATATGGATCGCACAAAATTCTTATATATGCCTACAAATGTGGTTTAACTTGTTTATTAGTTATATGAAAAAATATACCTTCGATAACCAAGAAGGCGGAGGAAATAGAATTTATTTAATTCGACCGTTGGATGTTATCAGGACGAGGAGAAATAGTTATGGTCAAAATTTCAACTATTTTCCTCGTCATTTGGATCTCGATCTACGTGGCCAACCAGAAACCCTAAGTACACATAAAAAATAATCATTCATTCAAAACTTATTTTTTCGATCTGTCAACTCTGACACTCTCGTGGGCATGAACTATATCAACTAATATAAAAATTTAAGGAAGTTTATCTCCTCGTGATTCAGCTACCCTTAGGAAAGTATACGGGTATAAAGGGTTGACCACTTTGTTCGATGTCAAAATGACGGCGGATCAGGTTAATTTTTTTACACAGTACCTATTAATACTCTATAAATACATAGCTAATCTCAAATTTATCGATTTTCAGTCTACATTATATGGATTGCACAAAATCCTCACATGCCTACAAATGTGCTATAACTTGTTTATTAGTTATATTGAAAAGTATACATTCTATAACCAACAAGGTGGAGGAAGTAGAATTCATCAAATTTGACCATTGGATGTTATCACCATGAAAAGAAATAGTGATGGTTAAAATTTCAATTATTTTCGTCGTCATTTGAGTCTCGATCTAAATGGTCAACCATAAACTCAAAATACACATAAAACTAATATACGCATAACCACGCATATACAACTTATTTTTTCAATTTGTCAGCTCTCACACCCTCGTGGGTATGTGCTATATAAACTAATATAAAAATTTTAAAAAATTTATCTCCTCGTCATTCAGCTCCCCATAGGGATGTATAGGCCTATAGAGGGTTGACCGCTTTGTTCGATATCGAAATGATGGCGGATCGGGTTAATTTTTCTACATAATTCCTACTAATATGTTGTAAATACATGGCTAGTCTCAAATTTATCAATTTTCAACTTAGATTACATGGATTCCACAAAATTCTTACATGCTTACTAATGTGATATAACTTTGTTTATTAGTTATATGGAAAAGTATACTTTCCATAACCAATAAGATGGAGGAAATAGAATTTATCAAATTTGACCAATGGATGTTATCACGACAAGAAAAAATAGTTATGGTCAAAATTTCAACTATTTTCGTCGTTGTTTGGGTCTCGATCTACGTGATCAACTATAAACCCTAAATACGCATAAAACTAATATGCGCGTAACCACTCATACACAACTTATTTTTTTGATATGTTTGCTCTCACACCCTCGTGGGTATGAGCTACATAAGCTAATGTAAAAATTTCAGAAAAATTTATCTCCTTGTCATTTCGCTCTCCTTAGGGATGTATAGGTATATATATGGTTGACCGCTTTGTTCAGTGTCGAAATGACGGCGAATCAAGTTAATTTTTTACATAGTACCTAATAATACGCTATAAGTACATGAGAAGTCTCAAATGTATAGATTTCTAAGTTCGATTATATAAATCGCACAAAATCCTCATATGCCTATTAATATGCCGATTTAGTTATCTAATGAGAAATAAAAAAAATTTGAGTTTCAGAGCGGGAGATTTAAATTTTAATCCCTTATTTGATTTCAATTTTGCCGCTAAGGTTCGGTAGACTTGGAGCAGTACCTTATTTTTCATTTCTTCAAATTTTAACTTTCTTTCTGTCTTCTTCTTCCCGATGTAGACCTAGACGACGACCCCCCAATTGCAGACAATCTTAGTTTGGAAACCTCATCCCCGTAATCCTACTCGGTTACCACATCTAATGCACCCTCCCATCTCTCAATCACATACTAGAGGCGAGACACTCCTTAGCCTCATGCCACCATCGATTCATTCACACACCAGAAACCTCTTTCCGTGCCTGATTCGATACAGGTAAAAGTTGAAGGATTTCAGTTTGCTATCCGACTATCAGTTTTTGTTGAATTCTTTTCTATCTCTTTTTAATTTTTATGTTTGCTGTTTGGTCTTGTTAATACAATTTCTAAACAATAAATTTTAGTTGGATTGTGCTTTTTGTAATGAAGCAAGGTTATCCTCTTCTTGGGGCTAGTTAGAGTTAAAAGATTTATCATTGGGATCAGTCCTGCCTGATTTATACTTGTATTTGGATCGTACGTTTGTGCATCAATGTTTAACTGCTTGTCATTCTTAGTCCGGATGGCATCAATGTTTAGTTTTACTGTTTAGATTTGTTCTGTTTGCTTTTGTTACTCCATAATTTGTTTTCATCTAAAAGTTCCAGTATGTATGAAAATGGTTTCTGGAATTGAGTCAAGAGGCTACAACTCTATTTATTGCTTATATGCTTCCAGTTGCTTCAACCATCCGTTGAGGGTTTTTCTACTTGAGAATAAAACAAATTAACCTTCTTTGTTTTCTTAGAGCTTGCATTCATTAGGCTCACAATAAACGGGGTTTGTTTATTGAGTTTCTTTTGTTGCTGATTCACGAAGGTTTCTATTGAGGGTTATAAGCCAGCTTGATTGGATATATAGCCCATTAACCCGGATTGCCTTTAGTTAATTATATATTGTTGCACATTACTACTGCTCATAAATAGGATTCTAGATAACATCTGCAGATTTGGTAATCATAATTAAGTCTTGATTCGTGTATCTTTTGTCAATTGAAGAGCTTGTTGTATGTTTCCAATAGTGCTATAAACTTTGCTACTTGAGGATGTGCTTGGTTCCTCCAGTTGTTACTGACTTCCTTCAGTCAATGAGGAATGTGGGTTCCTGCTCTTTCTAGCAGGAGTATGTTGTACTTTGATCCAAGAGAGCTCTCAAAAGTCAGTGGGAATGGGAGAAAGCGAGAAGCATTCATTTAATTTGGTGATCTTAGAAAAGACACCGTCAAGAATTGTCCAGAAACATTCTTTATTTATTTCAACTTATGGGAGTAGGCGTATTATTTTCTTTAAATTTCTGGTGAGCATCTTCATGGTCAGGTTTTAATTTTAGTTGTTAAGCTATTGTCATTTAATCCATTTGCTCAGAAGCTTTGGGGAATTGTTCATGATTTTATATATTATGCTTATATTTCTTCTCAATATGCCTCCTGGTAAGTTATAGAACAACTCTGTACTAAAGCTTCATATGTTACAGAATTCAAACACTTTTTTGACTCTGTTCTTATGCAATGAAATAGTACTTTTTGTTAGTCTATGCATCTCTCTTTATTCTCTATAGCACTTACACTTTTGCTTGAAACCTCTCCGTAGCTCTCCCAACCACTGTGGAAAAGATTTGCTCGAGAGGATTAAAGAAATTATAACAGAGATGGGATATAGTGTCTAGAAGAAAAATGGAAGGGTAAGTATTGTTTGTAACATGCTAGCTTCCCTTCACACAGAACCCAGAAATAGCTGTTTTTGAATGATATATACAAGTTGGTGTAAATTATGTTGTTTTCGCTGCAATATTAGATTTGCATGTGTCCCGATTGTTTTTTATTTTTGATTTCAATGATTTCATTTTAAACAAAAGTATGGATTTTTGGTTTCTTGCCTTTATGATTTGGTAGAATTAATTTGATGCGTTGAATGTTGGAATTACCTGGCTATATGTCTCTCAAAATATTGAAGCTCATTATTACTCTGTTAAGAGCTTATAAATTCTGTTCAATTTGTGTGATCAAGTTAGGATAATATGAGTGGTGAGGAAGTACTGCTCTGCTTAGGCATTGGATATACTTGAGTAGTTTACATAATTTCAGTTACATAAGCTTCCCCTTTTTCTTGGCAGTAATCTGGTTGATATTAGTCATTAGTCATTACATTTAGAATTGGTGAATGTAATATATTTTAACCAAGTAACAGAATAAAGTTGACTCCTAGAATCTGTACCTTTTTATATACAGCTTACACAAATTCAATGTTTAAGCATGCAGCTTAGACAAGCTTTATGTTTAAGCACAGATTCAATGTTTAGGCACAAAAGTTCATCCTCCATTTCCCTCTGCCAATCTTACCAGATTGACACAGATGCTGATGTGCATTTTACTGGCAGCTGAACCAAAGAAAAATTGGTGTGCTTTACTGTATTAGAGAGGGGTTTAAGCACTGATATGAACTTGACTACTGTGACAGAGGCCAGGATGCCTATCATCCATTTTTCTCTCTAGGTCCTTATCAGGTTGAGTCTGCATAGAGTTAATGATGGTTTAGAAGATGATAAGGAAAACAAGATACTATCATGTTAACACTTCCATAATGTTAAAGTGTCATTCATAGAATGAACAATTTAGATACCTTAGTGACAAGTTGCCACCTTGATTCAAACAAAATTTGCAGTCCAAGAGTTACCATTATTGATGCAAAAACAACAATTCCCTGCAATGCATTTGAGAGTTGATATATGCAGTATACTAAAAACCATACAATCAATGCATTTCTGAGCACTGAGTCATTGTTGCGAGCACTAATGACTCAATGCTCAGAAATGGTACTACACTGATGTGTCCTTAAGTTTGTTTATGCCTACCATGTTCTGCATCCAAGGCTTGCCAATTGGGTAGCTATACTACTTTGGTTTTCTCATTGCATAAGCTGTAAACCAAAGGATGAAAGATACATGTGTGATTTGCATCTAATGTATCTCATAAGAGTTCATTTACCAGTGAGGCATGTTATTGGCTCGCATTAGTTGTTTTTTTTTTCCTTCAAATTGTGGTCCAGACTTTAACCATTCTTTCAATTTGACAGGTAATTGGTTCTTTCCCAAAGCAGTAGCTAAAGAAGAGGAAAATCAGACACTTTAAGGTAGTCTTTTGGTTTGTTTAAATAATTTTGGGCAGATCTCCTTAAAAATGTTTGGTGGAGTTATATAGTTTTATAATTGTCCTGCATTTAGTAAGTGCCATCCAGTACTTAATATTTGGTTCCTTTAACTAGCAGATTGAATTCTCTACCTATTTATTAAAACAAAATAGAGCATGGTACTCTCCCACATTTATACTGTTCTGATGAAAAATATGAAATCTGGCGTGTTAATCACTGGTGTTAGGTTGTTCCTGCTAATTTCTTTTAAGCTGTTATTAAATTAGTGTTATTCAATCTTTCCCTTATTGTGTTTGTAGAAATTCAATGAAAATTAGTTTTTGTGTAGATACACAACCAGTTCTTATTCTGAAAGTTTTCCATTCGTTTGCAGGAAACTCTAGAAGCTGAGATTAAGATGCTCAGGAAGAAGCTGACCTTTAAAGCAACTCCAATGCCTAACGTTGATCCTTTTTCTAATATCTCTAGGTAGTTGTTCAAGTCTGTAGCCCCTGTTGAGTTTAAGGGTCTGTAGATTCTGCAGATTGCTGAGAGAAGCAGGGAGTGCTGTCACACTAACATTAGCAGAGGTCAAGGTACCTAAGATGGGTCAACTTGCCTAAGCTCATCAATTCTTAGGTTATGCAGATCTAATACACGCAAGCACCTCAAGTTTGAAATGATTGTATTCTGACGATGCTTGATCCTAAAGTGGTAATGCTGATTTCAATTTCACATTGGTCAACTTTTTGTCAAATCAATTTTATGGACCATTTGATTGTTCTTTTTCTTCAAGCACTGAACAACATTTCCCAAGAATAGAATCATTGTATGCATAATTGCATATACCCTTAGCTCTGTGCCATACATTAGTTTTCTGCATGCCTTTTGTTAGCATTATGGCCAGTCTCTTGATCTCGACAAGTTACTGCATTCAGTTTTTCTCTGTGAAATTCCTAATTTCTTGGTTTTTCCCTCGGTTTAACTTTGTTAATTTTTCTGTTGAAGACGAAGATAATTTTTCTCACGCGCCAAAGAGAAAGAAACCCCGATCCCGTGAGTTGGCTCTCCCGGCCGATCGTAGCCGGTGAATCTGCCGCTGCATCTTGGTCCGGGAGGGGTCGTTGCTTTCTTAGTTCTTCTTAGTTTTATTTAGGGCTCATCATAGCTGGCTTGGGTCGGGCCTTATTATATTTTTAAATAATGGCAGGCCGGGCCGGGTTTTATTGTAAATTGAAGAATCCAAGCCCATCCATATAAAGTGGGCCTTGCGGGTTTTTTTGGGACCGGCCTTGTGGGCTTTATTTATAATAAATATTTAAAGACACTAATTTTTTTTTATAAATCTATATTTATATATCATACATTCCAAAGAGCAACCTCTATCAATTCAAAGAAAATGGGAAAACCGACCGTTAGATGTGATTATTACAATAAATTATGTGTGTGGTTAAAAATTTAGTTAATTTCACCATAGTTTCGAACCCAATCGATTGTTCAACCGTAGTCATTTGTATGTTTTCTTGGTTGACCGATGACATAACGACCGCGAAACGTGCTTATTTTTTTTACATCATGTTTGTAAATATTTCATCGATGGATGTGCGTGTCAATAAGATAAAAATTTCAATTTTAATTACAAATACATTGGTCTATACCAATTTGCCTCCAAAAGTTGTATAACTTATACATTGCATTTAAATTGTTGAGGTTCATTCTAAAGCAAACATGAAGTGGAAAATGAATTTGGAGAAACCAACCGCTCGATGGAGAGATTGTAATGTTTTATGGTGGTTGTAAAAATTTCAGCCAATTTGGTTCTCGTTTCGAATTTGATCAATTAGGTCAAACTTAGTTACTCTTATAAACTTATATTTATGTATCATACACTCTAAAGAGCAACTGTTAGAACTACACTAGTCTAATGCTATAAATCTATCTCAGTAAGAGCACATGTAAACAATGTTATATACGTAAACTTTATTTAGGATTGCAATAGTAAACGCATAGTATATTAGGATTGTAGAAACATATCTATCCTAATATATAGATGAACTATTTAGGAGTGATATACTAGTCGTATCCTAATATAGGACTGAAACTTCATATCTCTCCTGATATCTGCAATGTATATAAACTGTACAATATGTAAAGGAGTCTTACACGATGCACTTGAACCATTCATCTTAGTCTTCTCCTGATTCCACCTCCAGTATTCTCTCAGTATGATGGGACTAATTTATGAGAACAGATCGTGTATCAGAAGGGACCAAAATGTCATATATATAGCAATGTAATAACAGTTTCTTCCATCAAGAAACTGCCATCACCCTTTAACTGCCATTTCAAATATATAACTTCTTGCAACTGTCCTAATTTGATTTCAAATCAATCCAAACATATTAGGATAAGTACTTAAACTTATTTTAAATACAAACTCTAACAAATACGTTTACTTAAGTGTATATGCTGTACATACAAGGTTTCTATGTAATGTCTTGTTCATCATGTTTTCTAACAGCAACCTCTATCAATTCAAAAAAAAAAAAAAAAAAAAGGAAAAACCAACCGTTGGATATGATTATTACAATAAATAATGAGTGTGGTAAAAAATTTAGCTAATTTCACCATATTTTTGAATCCGATCGAATTGATCAACCGTCCTCACTTGTATGTTTTCTTAGTTGACCGATGGCACAACGACCGCGAAACGTGCTTATTTTTTCACATCACGTCTGTAAATATTCCATAGATGGATGTGGATGAAGATAAGATAAAAACTTCAATTTTAATTACAAAGACGGTGACCTATACCTATTTGCCTCCTAAAGTTGTATAACTTGTACATTGCATTTAAATTGTTGAGGTTCATTCTAAAGCAAACATGAAGTGAAAAATGAATTTGGAGAAACCAACCGCTCGATGGAAAGATTGTAATGTTTTATGGTGGTTGTAAAAATTTCAGGCAATTTAGTTCTCATTTCGAATTCGATCAACTAGGTCAAACTTAGTTACTCTTATAAACCTATATTTATATATCATACACTCCAAAGGGCAACATCTATCAATTCAAATAAAATGGAAAAACCGACCGTTGGATGAAATTATTATAATAAATTATAAGTGGTAAAAAACTTAGTTAATTTCACCATATTTTCTAATCCGATCGAATCTGTCAATCGTTGTCATGACATGTAGAATATATATGCACATATTCTATATAGAAGTATGAGAATGTCCAATTTCACCATAAGCCAAATTACAACAAATTCACACTCACACAAAGACACACACACACACACACACACACACACACACACACACACACACACATATATAATGATGATGCGGCAAGATTTCCAAATATATGTGCTGGGCCTTCTAGATTCCCGTCAAAGCTGAACTGCCTTCACTTAAATTGTCATAACTCCTTCTAGAAAAGTCAGAATCGCAAACCGTAAAATTCTTCAGAAACTAGACACATGGGGCTTTCCGTGCATATAGGGTACAGCTCCTAATTCTATCCGAGAAGTTCTCAGTAATTCAGAGAAGCTCGGTTCTAGACATAAACTTGTAAAAGATGTTGCAGATTCCGGTCCAAGCAGAATTGTCTTCACTTAAATTGCCATAACTCCTTCTAGAAAAGTCGGAATCATAAACCTTAAAATTCCTCAGAAACTAGACACATGGGGCTTTCCGTGCATATAGAGTATAGCTCTTAATTCCATCCGAGTAGTTCCCAATAATTAAGTGAATTTGGGTGTTCTGCACAACAGTTTCTGTGTTGCAGATTCTTATTCAAGCTAAACTGCCTTCACTTAAATTGTCATAACTCCTTCTAGAAAAGTCTGAATCACAAAAACGTAAAATTTCTCAGAAACTAGACACACGGGGCTTTCCGTGGGGTATAGCTCCTTATTCCATCCAAGCAGTTCCCAGTAATTCAGAGAAGTTAGGTGTTCTGCACAAGAGTTTCTATGTTATTTATATAATATTTTTTGTTTGCAGGCCTTTATAGGCCGAGCCTAACTGGCTTTTGACCAAGCTCGACCCTCTACCCACCGAGCCGGGCCTATGGCGGGCTTTTTGACCGGCCGGGCCGGCGGGCCTCCATCGGCCCACTTGATCCGTGGGCTTTTTGATGAGGCCTAGAAATTTTATTGTAAGTTTCGCTGGAATGGGAGGGTCCAGATCGGTGGAGTGTGGTCGGAGCATGCTGGCTTATGTTATGTATGTGGTGGAGTGAATCGGTGGTGGTGCTCTTCCACGGCAAGGCAAGGATGGAAGGATGATGTTTTGGAGGGGCGGTATCATGGTCACTTCGGTGCGGATCTACTCTGTCCAGACCAATCCGATCTGGGTTGGGTCTCTTTGACCTAACCTGGGAATGGTTTTGGTTGGCTGGGCTGGTGTGGATCCATGGTGCGAAAGGGAGGATGGCATGATGATGGCAGTGGTCAGTCTCAGATTGCGCAGCAGAGGGCGGAGGCGAGTGTTTTGGCACTGGGATTGTTCTCCAGTTTGGGCTCTCGAGGATAGAGATGGAGGTGGTGGGGGTGTGTCCTGTTGGCAATTGGCTGCCGGCAATGCTTGTTTGACGACAGTTGGGGTCTGACAGCGGTGACGGTCTGGGCTTTAATCCGAATGTGGGCTAGGTCTGGGCCTGGGGTATTTCTCTTGGTCCATTAGGTGTTATTTGTTTTACAGCTTTTAGTTTCCTATTTGCTTGGCAGTTGGTGTTTTGTTGGTAATAAGGCACTACAAAGGGTGTGGTAGAGACAATCTTCTCTTTCGCTGTCTAGAGGATCGATCCAGTTCTGGAGTTGGGTCAACAGCGGTGGCGATACTGTCTGGCTATAGCATAGACAATCACCCTTGGCCTTCTAATGGGTCGTTCCTGTTTGGGTTTGGGTCGGAGGAGATTTGGAGCAATTGTGGATTGATGGTGTTGACATTAGGGTGGGTGTTAGTGTTGGGTTTTCTTTAGTCCCAGGTCTAAATGTCCAGCAATCCGTTTGGTCGAGTTTAGGTCATAACGAGTGTTGGCTTGGTTGATCAAAAGGTGGTCAGGAGGACTCTAGTTGGTGAGTTAGTGTTGACACAAGTGAGTTGACTAGCTTTAGAGTTCTTACTGGCTGGACGAGAGGTGAGATCATTGCTCCTGCGCTTATTGTTTTTGCCATACAGTTGTAGTGCAAGTCTAGAGTCAGTCATTATAGAGTTCTAGTGTGAAGTCTAGTGGCCATTTTTGGGTTAGAGATGTCGCCTAAAACTTGTTGTAAGCAGTTCATTATTAATGAAGTTCTTATTTGATAAAAAAAAACATATTCTCACATTTGCTTCTCTATATTCCTGAGAAGGGAGAGTATAGAAGAGCAGTTTCCGTAATCACATTCCTAAATGTTCAGAAGGGCATAATGAAATACAGAAGTGCATTGCTGGATGCAATTGAAAGAATTAAGAACTAACAACTTGATTTCCAATACAACATAATATGATATCAAAACCAGATAAAAAAGTATTAAGCTAAAAGACATGTAGACCTTAACCCCCCAAAATAACATGTATGGTCGTCTGAACAAATGTGTTTCTAATTGCATTTTAACATTCTTTCCTATGAAGTCAATTGAATTATTTGATGAGAAAGGCATTTAAGACAATAGCATGATATTGTCTACTATATAATTCAGATTGAAGCAGGCTTAGAATTTGAGAAATTTGCATCTATGCTAGCACAACAGCAACAATTGTAATTACAAGAAGCAATATTTTCCCATATTAAACGAATCCTAGTTCAAAGCAAACTGACCTTAGCAACACATTCTAACACGTGCAAGAATTTTCCAGAGCGGAGTTCCACTTTAAAATTACAGAGTGAACTTCTAGTTTTGGGTCACTTTTAGGTCGCATATCCTCATCTCGACCGTTCACTTTTTAGATACTAGTGTATAGATCGTCTCTGCAAAATTTCAGCTAAATTGATGACCGTTAAGGCATTGATAACTACCTTAAAGCTAGTACGGTTCAGGTTAGACAGATTCAGTTCGTCGATTGGTTTAAGCGAGTTAGATACCTTAACGATCATCAATTTGGCTGAAAATTTGTAGAGACGATCTATACACTAGTACCTAAAAAGTGAACGGTCGAGATGCGAATATGCGACCTAAAAGTGACCAAAAACTCGAAGTTCACTAAGTAATTTCAAAGCGGAACTCCGCTCTGGATAAGATATGTGTGTGTGTGTGTGTATGGACCCGTTCTGAAGTGGATGTCCGCACTGCGCTAAAGTACGGACGTCGATGCAGCTGAGGCGTTCCAGGCGGCGACGGCGCATGCGGCTTGCAGGAAGGAGGCCAGAGGCATCTCAGACTGTTTTGGGCAGCGTTCAAGGTCGGAGGAGGTCGGGGTTGCAGGTTCTGGGCACAACCCAACCTGCAACTGCAAGTTTTCTGTAGCGAGCTGCAACCTCGTCGCCAGCGACTCCACTGACTGCAGACCTCTAAGTCCAATCCATGGCTTCCGTCTGGCAAGCCCCACCGCTCCGTCGCTCCCTGAGCCGAGCTGCAGCGTCGACGTCCGCACTTTAACAACAGTGCGGACGTCCTCTTTGGAGCGGCTCCATGTATATATATACAGATCCTATCCAGAGTGGAGCTCCGCTTTGAAATTAACGTGTGAAGTTCGAGTTTTGGGTCACTTTCGCTATCGCACATCCACATCTCGACCGTTCAGTTTTTAGGTACTAGTGTATAGATCATCTCTGCAAATTTTCAGCCAAAATAATGATCGTTAAGGCATTGATAACTGCCTTAAAGCTAGTACGGTTTAAGTTGACAGATTCAGTCCATCCATTAGTTTAAGTGAGTTAGATACCTTAACGATCATCAATTTGGCTGAAAATTTGCAGATATGATCTATACACTAGTACCTAAAAACTAAACGGTCGAGATGTGGATATGTGACAAAAAAGTGACCCAAAACTCAAACTTTACACGTTAATTTCAAAGCAGATCGAGCTCCACTCTGGATAGGATCTGTATATATATACACACACACACACACAATGCCCTTCTAGTGAGTGATCCCTTTTTTTGGTCTTTTTTAGGGATAGGGCATTAGACCAACTTTTCGATCATATTTTCACATCTCAACCTTTCAGTTTTTAGGTCCTAATGTATAGATCACTTCTGCAAATTTTCAGCCAATTTGATGATAGTTAAGGCATCCAAAACTGCAATTTACCATTATAAACACGAACGGTTCCGGTTCGACAAATTCAGTTCGTTCGTGTAAATTACAGTTTTGGATGCCTTAACGATCACCAATTTGGCTGAAAATTTGAGAAAGTGATCTATACATTAGGACCTAAAAACTGAACGGTTAAGATGTGAAAATATGATCGAAAAGTTGGTCTAATGCCGATCCCTATAAAAGACCAAAAAAAGGGATCCCTTAGTGGAAGCCCTATATATATAAAGGCTTGCTCACCTGAGGGACAGTTTTTAAGGGACTGTGAGTGTTAATGCTTGAGACTTAGCGGTAGCCAAATCTTTAATTAATGCTGGTCCGATGGGTGGACCGATACATGTGCTATCCTTATAGCCTCCGCTACCTATCAAGTAAAATACAGAGGGCGTCAGAGGGAGACCGCGTTGGGCGGTCTTCTCTTCTCCAATGCCTAAGTTAGTCAATGTATTTATGTTGACAAAGTAACAGTAGGTAAGTATTAAATGCGTAATTAATGAGGAGAGAAGAGCGAACCTTTTATAGGTGAAGAAGGAGCTGATTCTCTTCCTGCTTTCAATGTGGGATTGATATGCTTCAGTCCCCAGCTTCTGGAACTTCTGATACTGTCTTGGGGGGGCGCGTGGCGGCGCGTCAGCGGCGATCTATGAGCGGGCCGGGGCTCAGGCGGTAGCCCGCTTGGCGGTGCTCCCGTAGATCACTCCTTTGGCTGGAGTCTGCGCCGCTGGCGGTAGCTTGAGCATGGCTCATTATAGCTAATTATGCCTATCAATGCCATGTAAGTACAAGTCCCCCAAGTCCCCAGTCAATGAGGGCAATCTTGGTTGGGGAGTTGCCTAGCGGTTCAAAGCGTTACTTTCGCCAGTCTTGCAAAGGCATAATTAGCGTCAATGCATTGTTAACCATGGACTTACTGAACAAATGGTTTATACCCTTTCGAGTATGCCCCTGCTAGGCCCCCCTGGGAGCCCCCCACTCCCCGGCTAAGATAGACCTCCGTTTGGCCGGTGTATTGTTTGTTAAGGGGAGTTGCGCTAAGCAGAGGGTGTTGGGTAGCGAACCGAATCTTTGATACCCACGTGTCGGGAATCAACATGCCTAATCAGGGTCGTGGAAGACTGTTGACGTGTTCAACCATTTGTCCCGGAGGATCATGTTTTGACTGTAATGCCGCGTGGCAGTCGTTGCCGAAGTGAGGCGTTGACTTGGGGCTCGCCGCTGGCGGAAGTCCCCCCGCTGGGTCAAGTGATAGGCGTTGTCGCTGGAACGTGCCCTTTGGCTTGACCAATGCATGGGACTTCCTTTGTGTAGGTAGAAGTTCCACAAGCGGAGCTCTGCCTAGCGGAGATCAATTCGCTTGTAAGAGGGAAAAGGAGAGGTTCCGCTAGTGGAGACTATCTCTCTTGGAAGATGGAAAGGGAAAGTTCCGCTAGCAGTGTCGCGCTTAGCGGATACTAACTCTCTTCCAAGAGGGAAAATGAGAAGTTCCGCTAGCGGAGACTAACTCGCTTGCAAGAGGGAAAAGGAGAAGTTCCGTTAGCGGAGTTGCGCTTAGCGGAGACTAACTCGCTTGCAAGATTGAAAGGGGGAAGTTCCACTAGCAGAGTTGTGCTTGACAGAGACTAACTCCCCTGTAAGAGTTACGATGGCTGACGATTTGCCTTCGCGACAGTTACCATGGATAGACTCTTCGTGCGACTGTGGTTGACACTTGGCGTATGCGTATTGGGTTAGCGTGTATGATAATGTCTCCTTAGCACGCCCGTCAACTCGCCATAAATGCGATTAATTATCGCTTTTGTAACCGAGGCGACACCTCGGTTATTCCGGAGAGTGAGTGCGATAATGGGCCACGTGTTCGGCTGTCGTGTGATGTCGTTTTTAGTCGACGGACTAGATTTGCTTGATGTTGACATAAAAGAGAGGGAAACCACAGTGGTTTTACCATTACCTTCGCTTCAAATTCAACTCATCGTCGTGTTCAAGCCTTGCTCTCTGATATTCGAGGGTTGTCGTCTGCAAATCAAGTCACAGTATCGTTCGGTGAAAAAGAGAGATTCGTGGAAGTGAAGACACATATTCCGAACACTCCAGATCTCCCATATCAATAGGTTAGTGACTCGAATTTCTCTGTTTTATCGCTTTCTGTGATTCTGGTCTGTTTTTGCAATTTGAGGTGAGTTTCGTCCTTCTCTGGTGTGTTCTGGGTGTAAAATGAATTTTGGGAATGGGTTTTTGGTGTTTGACAGCGTTGTAGTGTAGGGATTTGCTAGATGGTTGAATCTGGGTTTGAATGAGGATTCGGTTTGTTCTTGTTTTGGCATTTTCTGGGTTTTCTGAGCTAGAGTGTTCTTGGTGTTCTTGAGTGCAAACGGAGAACTGAGTTTGGATCTTGCTGGGACTAACTGGTTTTGGGTTTTAGGGTTTTGGGATGGCTAGCGTCATAGATATCTCGAGTGGTGAGGATTTCGGGTCTGACGAGTTGCTCAACGTGGCGGATAGGGTGTTTATTGACTTGTTGCGTCCGTCTGCCCCTGCAGGAACCTCACCGTCCGAACCACTAGACATTGTGCCGCTACAAACCATACCCTGGGAAATTGCCATGGGTCGTGCCGATCGTCCTGAGAGTTCTAGGGCAAGAGAGGATGCCGCTGCCCGTAAAAGGCGGGAGGAGAGGCTGGCGAGACATAGCGCCACTAGCGGCTCCTCTGATGGGGCGCGAGAGGCTGGTGGGGAGGAAGTTGAGTCGGCCTGGGTTCTTGATGATGGCACGGTGGTTGACGAAGAGGGAGGCCTGATGTCGGCGGCCGCCGTTGATAGTGTGAAACGGGCGTTTCGCCTGCGGGTGTTGTGAAATTGCGACCGCCGCTGAAGGACGAGAGCGTCGTTCCTGCTAGCTGGGCACGCGGCCGTGCACTAGGCGATCTTTCGCCAAAGGGTGACGTTCCCGTTATTGCCGAATCTTCAGATCTTGGTTTGCGAGTTTGGTCTCGCCTTTGGGCAAATTTGTCCCAATATGTGGCGGTTGCTAATGGCGCTCAACTCATTATGGCGCTTGTCCGGTTGCGAGGGTCTAACCGTAGCGGAGGTGCTGCACTTTACGAACTGGTGTACGTGAAGCGCCGAGGATGCAGCAGGCAAGTTAACCTGAGTCGCTGCCAGGAGGCCTTCAAGCTAATCGAGAATTTGAAGGATTCCATGTCGCCCTGGGGGGTACCTTTTGCGTTGCAACCGCCGGCTGGGAATTTCAAGCGGGGTCGAATGATGGAGAACCGACCTTCAGGATTAAGTAGGAATTCCAACCCATTTGAGGTTGCCAACCTGGCGCTGGCTAGAGTTGATTTTTTTTTTCTTTTGGTGCCTAACAACTGTTGTATTGACTGCTTCATTTTTTTTTTTTGTAGCGGGTCTGCGATATAGCTTGATAAGCGACGAAGAGTTCCGCTTGGCAAGAATCTGTGGCTGTTGGCAGAATCACAACTTGCTTGATCTCCGCCTACTTACTAGGTGGGAGCTGTTGGTTGGTCAACAGTTGACACGAGCTCTTGGTAAGTATTTTCCGCTGTTGTGTGTTTGCTTAGTTATCGTTAAGTTGACCCGCTGCCTTTGTTCATAATCTCTGCCGGGTAACAGAGCCACTCGTGAGGCCTTCGTGAAAGCCATGGACTGCGCCAAGATGAATAACTTCTTGGAGAGTATGTATGCGTCAGGACTGGTGGCCCAGCATACAGTCGTGGACCTGCAAACGCTGGCGCTGAGTCAGTCCTAGACGCCTGTGGTGCTGCCTATGCCTCACCACACTTACCTCGGGCCTGATGGCCTGCCCGCGATGCAGGCGGGAGGCAGCGCCGCCCATGGTTTGGCTGGCAGTAGTAAGGCTCCTACCGCACTAGTTCAGAAAGAGAGGGTGCCCGCCTTTAGGCGTGGGTCGCAGAGGGAGAGGGTAGCTCCCTCCAACAAGCTGGTGACAATTGCGAGGCTGGAGCCTCAAAAGGGAGCACGCCTTGCCGCCGTCGGTGTGACACAGGCGGTGCCTCACGGCAAGCGGCGGCAGAATAACCAGGCCGACGACGAGGATACGGCCACGGACGAGCCTATTGGGGTACGCCAGCGGAAGAAGGCAAGGCAGGCCCCTTCGAAGGCGACCTTGGCTGCAGAGCAGGAGGTGTAGACGTGCGACCTTGACTCCTTCGCAGCCTTCTCTGAGTTTCTGGCAGAGCCCGAGCGGGAGTTTCTTTATCATCTCTGAGAGCGGCTCGGGTTTGGTGGTCTGGAGGGGATTGTGCGCTTGACCGCCGTTAACCAGTCTTCCTTCAGCTCAGCATTTGTACACCTCTCAGTTGGTCTGCACGAATTGTTCCTTGCGGCATTGGAACAGCCCCGGGTTGATCGGAAGCTTAGGGAGGAGATCAACGGCCTCCAGAAGGAGCTGACAGAGGTCTGGGATAGGCTAGCGGATTCAGAGCGACGCCTGACCAAGGCAGAATGCGATGGCTCTGATGCTCACGGCAAGCTGTCCGTTGCGATCGAGAGGGATGTGGAGCGGAATGACCTCGTCTCCCGGTTGGAGTAGGAAATAGCCCTGCTGAAGGATCAGGTGGCTGCCAAGGTGAAGAAGGTTGAGATCCTTCAACGGGACTCCGCCGCCAAGTCTACCGAGTTGAAGAAGCTGGAGGCCACGGTTGCCCGTTTGGAGGCCGAGGGGAGCTGTGTGGCGACTGCCGCTGTGGAGGAGTTCAAGCAGTCGGTGGACTACAAGAAGGCTATGACTGAGGTGGCGAAGGTCGGCGCTATAGCCAATGTGGAGCTGATGAAGCAAAAGGGCGCTATAGACTGGGTGAAGGCGTCCCAGCCTGCCGAGCCGTCGGGGCAGAGAGCTCCTCCAGTGAGTGGTGTGGTTCCTACTTAGGGAGGGAGTGCCCGCTCAAGGAGCGGAGAGAGTGGTGGTCGTCAGGACAACCCTCAACGGACCCCGCCTCCCACTCAGTCTGAGATCTCCCACTCTGGCTTCCTAGCCGACCACACCCGGGCAGATGGCAAAATTATAACGCCTAGTCCCACTGCTCGCAGATCGGATCAGACGAGCCGGATGTCCGAGCAACAACCGCCGCCAAGGGAGAGGATGGCGTTGCTGCCCCTCAGCTGTGAAGACTGCTGCAGACCAAGATAGTGCCGCTGAGGCCTTGTGTACATATATATTTTTTGTTTTGACGCTGCTAAGGCGCTTTTGTAATTTGACAATTTCTTGGGCGGGGAATCCCGACCCCAAATATATGCAATTCTCGTTTTGGAATTTTCTAAGTGTGGGATTGTTTGCCTGTTTGTTGTACCGCCAGAGTTTTGACTTGCTTTTGTTTAATTAACGAAACATTAAAGGAATTAAAATTGTTCCAAGTGCATGTTGTTGACGACGTGGTCCGCCGAATGTTGTTGCTGTTGCTAGTTAATTCTTGTGCTTGGACTTGGTGACAATGGTTTAAATAATTCCTCATTTCATTGATTAGCTGGCGGACCAGCGTTTACAAAAGCGGGGTTGTACTCGTTGGGTAGCTTCCCTTAGCTAAATTTAGCTAAATATTGAACAAAAATTTAGCTAAGTCAAGATGCTCTTGGGTAGCGGTATGACTGTTTGTAGTATCCAAGGGTGGGTCGTTGTGACGCCATCCTTTTCCATTAGGTAGAATGTACCGGGGCTAGCGACTTCCACTATTTTGAATGGACCCTCTGAAGTTGGACGGAGTGCCGTTGGCGGTGGAATGACTTCCTTCATTACCTAGTCCCCTAGTTGGAGGTTCCGGGCCTTGACGTTGGAGTTATAGAAACGTGATACCTGCTGTTTGTTTTGCAGATTGCGCAGGTGGGCCTTGTTTCGTTTCTCCTCCAAGAGGTCTCTGTCGAGGTTGATGCCTTCCCTGTTGGTCTCATGGCAGTAGCCTTCGACCCTAGCAGTAGGTTGGGTTACCTCGATTGGTAAGATGGCTTCAGTTCCAAACATCATGCAGAATGGCGTTTCACCAGTGGCGGAAGTTGGGGTAGTTCTGATGGCCTACAGGACTTCCGGCAGCTTTTCCGCCCATAAGCCCTTGGCGTCGTCGAGTTTCTTTTTAGCAGCTTCTTAATTATCTTGTTTGCTGCTTCGACTTGGCCATTAGTTTGGGGGTGAGCGACAGATGCAAAACTCATCTTGGTGCCCAAGTTAGCGGTGAAAGAAATGAGTTCCTTATTGTTGAATTGTGTGCGGTTGTCTGTGATGATTGTGTGAGGGACACCGTAGCGGCAGTAGATGTTCTTCTAGAGGAAGTGAGTTACCTTGGCGGTAGTTATTGCCGTCAGCGGCTCTGCCTCGATCCACTTGCTGTTGTAGTCAATGGCGACTATGATGTACTTGAATTGACCCTTGGCTGTCTGAAATTTTCCCATCAAGTCCAGGCCCCAAGTTGAATGAATCCGTAGGCCAATGATGACCGATAGCGGTTCCGCCGGGGCATGTGGGATATTAGCATATTGTTGACATTTGTGGCAGGATCTTGATATCCTCCTGGCGTCGTCGCCTAACTTGGGCCAAAAGTATCCTTGTCGCATTGTGTGGTTGGCCAAGGACTTGGTGCCTAAGTGGGTTCCACACTCTCCGCCGTGAATCATTGCCAGCACGGTCTTTCCTTCTTCCGACGTCAGACACCGGAGATTGGGGTTGGTGAATCCCTGGCTGTAAAGCTTGCCATTCTGAATGTTGTAGTGGGTTGCTCTCCGCTTGAGTTGTCATGCTTCGACCTTATCCTCTGGCACTGTCCCATTACGCTTGTACTCAATGATTTCGTCCATCCAACTAGGATTGATTTGAATGTTGAAGATCTCCGCTAGGGTTTTTGTGATGCTTGGCTTGTCAAGACATTCCACCCTTGTGTCCGCTGGACTCTGATGTGGCTGGGTGGTTGCTAGTTGTGCCAGAGAATCAGCCTTGGCGTTCTTTTCCCAGGGGATCTGAGTGATGGTGTGAAATTTGAATTTTTTGAAGAGTGTCCTGACGTACCCCAAGTATGCAGCTAACTATTGGTCTTTGGCCTAGAAACTGTCGTGACCTGGTTAACGACTAACTGGGAGTCACTGAATATGTTGACACTGTCAGCCCCGAGTCGATGGCGAGGAGTAGGCCTGCAATGAGCGCTTCATACTCTACCATGTTGTTTGAGGCTTTGAAATTGAACTTCAACATGTATTCTACGTTCAGTCCCCCGGGTCCTGTCAAGATGACTCCGGCGCCGCTAGCCCTAGCGCAGGCGGAGCCATCCACATGAAGATTCCAGTTTGATGGCTGGGGGACTGCTTCTCCTGCGCTTACCACCTCCATGCTGGGCTCTGTTTCCATGTTGGGTTCCTCCTGACACTCGGTGAGCTCAGCGATGAAGTCCGCCACTGCCTGACCCTTCATGGAGGTTCTTGGTTTGTAGTCGATGTCGAACTCGCTGAGCTTGATGGCCCATTTGCTGAGGCGGCCCGAGTCTTCAAGGTTTTGCAAAACCTGCCTTAGCGGTTGGTTTGTTAGGATGTGAATTGTATAGGCCTTAAAGTACTGGCGGAGGCGTCTGGCGGCAACTATAAGTGCTAGAGAGAGCTGCTCTAGGGGAGGATATCTTGTTTCAGCTCCATTCATGCCTCTGCCGGCGTAGATCACGGGGAGCTTGTCCTGGGCCTCCCGCCGGACAATGGCGCAGGTTACCGCTGATAGTGATACCGCTAGGTATATGTAAAGTGTCTCCCCTTGCACCGGAATGGAGAGGAGTGGGACTGAGGCTAGGTACTCCTTCAGACTCTGGAATGCCGCCTCACACTCTGGGTTCCAGTCGATGACTTTCTTGTGGGTTGTCTTCAGGACTTTGAAAAATAGGAAACACCTATCAGTGAGTCTGGATATAAACCGAGAAAGGGCAGTTAGTTTTCCTTAGAGGCTCTGAACGTGCTTCTTCCACTCTGGAGCCTTCATGTTGAGGATGGCCTGTACCTTGTCAGGGTTGGCCTCTATGCCCCTCTCACTGACTATGTAGCCCAGGAATTTGCTAGCGGTGACGCCAAAGAAGCATTTTTCTGGGTTGAGGTGCATACCGTAGGCCAAGAGAATGGCGAATATGATTTTGAGGTTTGCCACATGTCCGTTGGCCTTTATGCTTTTTACCAACATATCGTCCACGTAGACCTCTATGATTTTGCCCAGATGCTTAGCGAACATAGCATTCATTAGCTGTTGGTAAGTTTCACCGGCGTTCTTTAAACCGAAAGGCATGACATTGTAACAGTATAGGCCTTTGTCGGTGGTGAAAGAGGTGTTTTCCTGGTCGCCGGGGTGCATTTTGATATGATTGTAGCCAGAGAAGGCGTCCATCATGCTGAGCAGCTCGTGTCCAGCGGTTGCATCGACCAATTGGTCAATGCGAGGGAGCGGGAAACTGTCTTTGGGGCATGCCTTGTTGAGGCCCTTAAAGTCGACACACATCCGCCATTTTCCGCTAGGTTTTTTGACCATGACCAAGTTGAAAATCCACTGGGGGTAATTGACTTGGCGGATGAATCCAATGCCGTGGAGCTTGGCCACCTCTTCTCCTATTCCATGGTATCTCTCCTCGCCGCTGCTTGACGGGGTAGGCGGACGGTTTTATACTTAGTTTGTGCATGATGATCTCAGGGGAGATGCCTGGCATGTCAGCGTAGGACCATGCAAAGACAGCAGCGTTGTCACGTAGGAACTGGGTGAGTTCCGCTGCTACCTCTGGGTCAAGCTGAGCGCCGATGCGGACGGTCTGCTCAGGGTGTTCATCAGAGATGCTGATAACTTTCAAGGAAGTTTCCAGGTTGACAGGTTCTTTTTTGACATATTTCTTCTCATCATTTCTGGGGTCCTCAAAGATATCTGGTGCTCATGCCTGGTTTCCTACTGCAAGGATTTTGTGGCGGCGTGTCGACCGCGACACGGTAGTCGAATAGCATTCGCGTGCTAGATGTTGACTTCCCATCACACAGCCCGTCCCGTTAGGAGTAGGGAACTTTATGAGGAGCATATACCCGGCGATGATGCACTTGAGCTTGTTGAGTGCCGGTCGACCAATGATGGCATTATATGAGCTGAAGCAGTCCACGATGATGAATTCTGTGTGGATTTCGGCCGAACGTGGACTGGCGCCGATAACCAGCCGCATGTAGTTGGAACCCAATGGCTGTGTGACGTCACCGGAGAAGCTAAGCAGCGGCTCATGATCCTGCAGTAGTTTCCTATTCCGTTGAAGTTTTTCGTAGCAACCGTTGAAGATGACATTTATAGCGGAGTCGCTGTCCACCAGGACCCTTCCCACTGACCATCTACTGAGTATAATGTCGATTCAGAATGGGTCGTCACGGGGCAGGTGTACTCCACATTCCTCCTCCTCTGAGAAGGTAATAGGCTCCCACCCTGATTTTGGGAGTTTTGCGGACCTTTCATAGCGGATATTGTAGACCTCCTTGGGGTGGTTAGCACGTGCATAGCGCTTTTTTGCCCTGTGAGACATGTTAGTGATTGGAGCACCACTGTCAATGGTGTTTATACGGCCCATGGGCTTAATGTTGGCGATTACAGGTGGCGGTTGTTGCACCTTGAATTGTTCCATCTTACCGTCTCGATATAGGGTTTCAATGGCTGTTTTGAGGGCGTTGCAATTGTTGGTATTGTCCCAGCTGTCCTAGTGATATTTGCACCACTTGCCAATGTTTCTGGGCTTTCCCACCCTTGGGTACTTTCTTGGGGGTGGCGGTGGTATCTGGTCCTTGCACTGGTCGTATATCTCCTCGTACGAGGCAGTGAGGATTGTAAACACAGCGTACTTCTGGGATGACTCTGTCTGTCTGTTACGGTTATCCCCTTGAGACGAGCTGTTACCCTTGCTGTAATGTTGATCTCTCTGCCGCTTGGTCTGGTGGCCATCCTGTTGCCACTCTCGCTTCTTATCAGTTGGCGGAGCAGCCGGTGTTTTGTTAGCGGTTTCCTGATGGCTGGCGGAGGGTTGAGTGGACTTTATGGGTATTGGTGGTGGTGGAGGGGTTTCTCCATAGGTGATGAATTCTACCTGTGCATGGATGACAGCCTCGCTCATGACAGGTTCGTAAGAGGCATTTGGATGATTGTAATTGAGGTGATAAAGGAATGGCCCCTTGAGGAGTCCCTGCTTGAAAGCTGCCAGCGCCATTGTCTTATCAAGATCGCGGCACTGGGATGTTGCCGCTGGCCACCTGGTGACAAACGCCTTTAATATTTCCTCTGCCCCTTGCTTGAGGTTGAATAGCTGGGATGTATTGTGGTGTTCGGTAGCCAATAGGATGAACCAAGAGAGGAACGCATTTGATAGCACATTGAACGAATCAATGGACCCTGGCGGGCATTTAAAGAACCAACTCATCGCCTCGCTGTCCAACGTTTCGTTGAACAAGTGGCAGAGAGTGGCGTCATCGAACCCCTTGTTATTGGTGACTTTTTTGAAGGTGTCCATATGGACAAAGGGGTCAGTCATGCCGCTGTAATGTGACATCTTTGGTGTCTTTGCGTACGCCGGGCGGATGACATGCAGGATCTTGACGGTAAATGGTCCTGGCCTGGATGCGAAGAGTGGATTTGGTATTGGAGCTGGGGCGCCTATCTCTGCCCGGATTAGCCTTTGTTCCAGTTGTTGCATTCTTTCCAGGATTAAGGCGGTTGCATCACCGTTGGGTCCTGCCTGGAGGTTCCTCTGCCGCTCAAGCCCGGAGGGAGGTGAATTTCCCTCGATTCTGGCCCTGATTGCTGAGCGGTTGGTATGTGGTTGTGACTCCGCCTCCTGCTCCAGCATTAATCTGGGCGGGGGAGGTGGGCCCATCTCCAATAGTTCTGGTGGGTTCATCAGTACCTGCATATGGACGATTGGTCCCGGTACCGATCCGCCGACGTTGGGTTAACTGTGTCTAGTGCTCCGCGAATGCTCGCTTCACGCTGGGTTGGCGTTTGCTTCCAGCGCCCTTTTCAGCTCATCAAATTTTGACATTAGCGTGGCCACCTATTTTTGGGCTTCCTCCTTCTCTCTGCGCTCCTGCTCGCTCTCACTTTTTGCTTTGTGGAGGTCTGCCAGTGCCAGCTCATACATAGCGGCAAAGTCCCGCATCGGTGGGCGGCTACCGCTTGGCCGAGCCTCCGCTGACGTTTGCGTTGGCGGCATTTGGGATGTGGCCTGCGGTTCTCCTCAGGGGTTGATCGGTGTGCCGAAGAACGCACGGTTAACGTTAATCACTGGATTAACGTTGATCGTGGGGTTGGTGGGATGGGAGTTGGCGGATGGATCCGCTTGCTCCTCAGTGTTTCCCCCGCTATCGTTAGTCATGGTAGTTGTGGTGGGATGACCTTTTGTTCAAGGGTTCCCACAGACGGCGCCAATGTTTATGCTTGAGACTTAGCAGAAGCCAAATCTTTAATTAACGCTGGTCTGATGGGCGGACCGATACCTGTGCTATCCTTATAGCCTCCGCTACCTGTCAAGTAAAATACAGAGGGCGTCAGAGGGAGACCGCATTGGGCGGTCTTCTCTTCTCCGATGCCTAAGTTAGTCTATGTATTTATGTTGACAAAGTAACAGTAGGTAAGTATTAAATGCATAATTAATGAGGAGAGAAGAGAGAACCTTTTATAGGTGAAGAAGGAGTTGATTCTCTTCATGCTTTCGATGTGGGACTGATATGCTTCAGTCCCCAGCTTTTGGAGTTTTTGATACTGTCTTGGCGCGGTGCATGGCGGCGCGTCAGCGACGATCTATGTGCAGGCCGGGGCTCAGGCGGTAGCCCGCTTGACAGTGCTCCCGTAAGCCACTCCTTTGGCTGGAGTCTGCGCTGCTGGCGATAGCTTGAGCGTGGCTCATTATAGCTAATTATGCCTATCAATGCCATGTAAGTACAGTGAGGGACAAGTGAATCTGACGGCTGAAAATAAATGCATAGTTTTAAGTTGTTATAATTTCTGCTTTTATATTTAATACATGTGGTTTAGATGCATTTGTCCCTCACAGTCCCTTAAAATTGTCCCTTAGGTGAGCAAATATATATATATATATATATATATATATATATATGCATGCCTCAAATTTGGACTGTGACTAACCTCAAAACTTTCTCAGTGTTTGCGTGATTCTTCTTCTTTTTCAAAGTAAGACCAAGGACTCGAAATCAATCAAACCTTTCACCCCGTCATCACTACAGCCAGAAGAGAACATTTCAAGACAGTCAATGATATGCAATTCTCAAAAGGGGAGTCAAATTTGCACTCCCCAAATTACATTCTACACTCCCTCCTTTTTTTAAATAATTTCTTTTGTTCTCCTTAAATTTCTTTCCCACATTACCCTTAGAATCATAACTTCTGAGTTCTGACTCCTTCCATCTCTCTCCTCATCATCTTCTCGTTTCTCTTGTAACACAATCATCTCTTTCATTTGGCTTCTATGATCTTTGTTGCCTGATATGAGAATTCCATCATTGTCCTTTTATTGTCAATCTTTCCTAAATCTGATTTGTCCCGCGATGTACAACTTTTCTCTCCTCAGCTCTCAAAATCTCAATTTGTTTCTCAATGAAATGGATTTGCTGTTGGTTTGACTGTGATTGAAACTCAAAGATCAAAGAGAAACAACCAAGAAAGCATAAGAAATTTTTTTGAAAAGATTATGTGTGTATAAATATGGGCATGAATCTACATTTCTGTAACCAACTAATTTTTATTTTGAATAATATAGGCTAGTATGATTTCATTTCCTACTTCTAATACATTGGGTAATCTAATAAGAAAGAGAACTTGTTGTTCTTGTATTCTGATGGGTATTATAACTACTGCAAATTCTTGCCCTTCCTTCTATAATCAGCACAAGCATTATAAGCTTAAAATTATATAGCAACCAAAAACGTTACCAACCAAAACGGTATTGCTCTAAAAGTCATGTTATGTTGTTCCTCATCAGAAACTTTGATTGAAACTAGTTAAAAGCAAATCCCAGAACTTGATATGTAACTCATGAGAAACATTCAAAATGTCCAATCTTGCACCCAATACCCATGAAGCTAGAATAGCCAAAATTTATATATTTTTTCGCCACGACCAACATTAGAAACGAAGCAATATTAGAGGAATTAGGCGAATCATTGTTGTGAGACTAATTGATTTGAACATTTGGTTATGAACATAGTTTTTTGGCCTTGGCGTTGATCTATTTTCAGTTATGATCGATCGAGTTGCAGAGAGATGAGAAGAAACCGAGCAGGGGTATTTTTGGAAGAGAGAAAAACACAGTAAACCAAAACTATTAAAATATGAAGAGGGAGTGTAGTTTGTAAAAAGTGGTGTGCAAATTTCACTCCCCTTCTCAAAATTCCGAATACAAACAACCTCTACAATTGTAGACACAAACAACTTTCGGTCAAACTATAATGTAAACTATAGGGTCCTTGACCCAAAGCACCAAACTAAGCAAAAGTTATCCCACTTCCCCAGCAACAGATTTTTGTTCCCACATACACAATTTATCAGCAAATGACTATTTTTCCCCCAATCCAATTAAAGAATTATAGTCCACTCGACACACACACTCTCTTTCTCTTCCAGTTGCTCAACTCCATGTCGACGACGCTCTCACCAGCGACGGCCCAAAGACATGCACCTGGCAGCTTAGGCCGGAGTCCGGTATGTCATGGAGAACCCCTGCTCAGTCCACAGCAACATCGCTGGCCTCGTTACTCTTCTTAAAGGATGCAAATCGGCCAATCCTCTGCCGTCTATTGTGTGGACCTTGCCGGCTTTCTTCGTCGCTGCGTAGAGGCTCGCCGGTTGGTCTGTCCGGTCGGATCCCGAGAATAGGACCTTGTCGTTAAGCCATAAACGGAGCACCCAGCGCAGACAGTGGCGTGACAGATCCGAATCTTCGTAGTCGGAGACAGCGTCAGCGCGAACCTGGCCCATCACGCGTCCTTTTTTCGATGGGAACCGGTAAATCTCTCCGATAACGAAGACAACAGGGATCCCTCAGCTTCATGCCTGCACCCAAGATCCGACCTGATTTCTGGTGGATTTCCTCCAATTTGGTGCCCAGATCAGTTTTTTTTTTTTTTTGGAGGTATAGAAGGAAAGAAAAAAAAGTTTTGAATGCCTATTAGAGGGCAATAGACGTCTATTGGAGGGCAATGGACGTTTTTAAATTGATAAAATTTCTTCATTTTTTTCTTTAATCAGAGTTTTATTTGTCTAATTTTAAAAAGATCAGTTTTCATTCCGACTACCGAAAGTTTTATAAGAGGGCAATAGACGTCTATTGGGGGGCAATAGAGATTTATTGTCCCTCTATTGGGGCAATACACGTCTATTGAGGGGGCAATAAACCTTTTCGGTGACGTTTTCAGAAAAATCCAGTGGGCGGCGGCCGGTGACCAGATTCAAGCTATCGGATTCCGGCGAAAGTTGGCCAGATTTTGGGGACCGGTAACTGAATTCCGGCGGCCAATGACCGGGCTCCGGCGAAGTCCCCTATGGTTTCTCTCTCTTCCATTATCTCTCTCTCTCTCTAAGTAACAAAGGTGAGGGTAAAATGGTATTAAAAAAAAAAATAAAAACAAAAAAAAAAATCTTAATGGGGTATTAAGGAAGACATCCTTAGAGTGTTTTGGGTAAGAGGGAATTACAAAAAACTTAATGGGGTAAGTGGGATAAAAATCTCTTAAAATGGGGTAAATTGACAAAAACCCATAAACTAGTATTTAGCAAAAAAAGCCAACAACACATCAAGACCATACACCAACGTCTGGCTGAACCAATAACCTCAAACTACATTCCAAGCTAAGCAAATCTTATAAGGCAAATCAGCATCAACTAGATTTTCTTAAAATTTAAAGGAATAATCCTTCTGGTTCTATTAATCACGAAGACTAAAGTTAATAAAACAAACAAAATTTCGACGACAAAATTTGCCTCTGGACCTTGCTATGCGTCCTGATGACTCTAACTCCTCCACCATAGTCAATTACAGGTGCTGGGCTCGCGTCTTCAAAACTTGGTGCGTGTTCATCCTCAGATCTAAAAGAAACCCCAAAACAAAACTCAAAAAGAAACGCCAATTTGGGTTTTACCCATTACCTACAAGGGGAAATGATCATTTACCCAATTTCAACTTAAAAATTGCCCACTTGCTCCACTAACAGTTTTTTAACCCCATTTACCCAAAACACTCTAAGAGATTATTTCCCTAATACCCAATTAAATCTTTTTTTATTCTTTTTATTTATTTTTGGGACATTTTTACCCTCTCCTTCTTTCTCACTTAGAGAGAGAAGTCATCCTCCACCTTGCTGTGCTCCGGTGACCAGTGGCCGGCCGCAGACTCCAGCGACCGAATCCGGCTACATGACTGGTGACCGGATTCCGGCGTCAGATTTTATTGCCCCCTAATAATGCCCAGTAATCATATTATTGCTCCCCAATAAACATATTATTGCCCCTAATAATCATATTATTGTACCGGACTGGTGACCGGATTTCGACGTCTGATTTTGTTGCCCCCTAATAATGCCCAGTAATCATATTATTTCCCCCAAATAAACATGTTATTGCCCCCTAATAATCAAATTATTGTCTCCTAATAATCATATTATTACCCCCCAATAATCATATTATTGCCTCTTATAATCATATTATTACACCCCAATAATCATATTATTACCCCAATAATCATATTATTATCCTCCAATAATGTGGGTTGGATCTCCTTGTTCCACGCCACAATTTCATCTCTACAAATCTCCGGAACTTCGTCAACGGCCGCCGGAGTAGGGCCGAGCCTTACCTGAAGCGTGTCGTGCCAGTTGGCGTCTCTGGAGGTGTACAGGTCGACGTTGGAGAGATACGATACGCCCTGGCCCATCTCTCTACTGTAGAACCGCGCCTTGACTGTCGTCGGCTGCTCGTGGGAGGCCTTAACAGCAGCGATCGTACTATCGAGAACCACCAACGGTATGCTGTGGTTGGTGATCTGGAAGAAACCGAAGTTGCAGCACGTGCCGCTAACTTGGTCGATGATGGTAGAGCGGAGGTCGGAGAGGTCGATGGTGGGGATTGGTCGGGCGTCAGGTCGGGTCATGGGCTGCAACTGCTGTAAGGTTTCAGGTGGCTGGATAAAGATTCTAGGGATGGAGGAGAGACCCGAGTGGGACAGAGAAATCGGTGAGGGGGGGAGAGAGAGAGAGAAGTTTGTAATTTATTAATTAGATTGGGCATAAAGATGTCACTTGTATTTAAATTGGGTAAATGGGAGTAAAAAAATCTTAGTGGAGCAAGTGGGCAATTTTTTGGTTAAAATTGGGTAAGTGGTCACGGCCCCCCTACAAATTGAAATGGAGAGAAGGATTACCCTGTTACGTGAGCTATTCCAATTAGGATTAATGTTGATTGAATAATTAACTTGCAATTCTAGATTGATTGATTAGTAATCATAGGTGATTGATTGTAATCATAGAAATAATTAGTCTAGGTGTTGAATGCTTACCTTTTGTGTATGTTTTGTAATCCTATTTAAACCTCAGAGTGAGGTAAATAGAAATATACTGAAATTACCCAATATCTATCATGGTATCAAAGCAATACGCTCTTGAGACTGATACCCATATCTAGATTACCATACCATAATTTCACTGCAAAATACCTTTACGAGTTATTCCCTATCTTTTCCAGATACCTGTATCTTTCTAAGAATACCTAGAAATCATCTAACCTCAGATTCTTTACCTGAGAAGAACGAGATTGCAATTATACCCATACACATACCCACTACCTATACCAGACAGCCTGCAACTAGTTTCCAAATACCAAATATCCACCTGCATTAATCATCCTCTGCAATTGAACTTCAGATTGCAGAATCATCAATCTGCATCTACATCAAGGTCGCAGATCACATGTGGCACCATACCAAATCCGGTTAGTCTGCAAGACCAACAGACGAAACCTAGTACCGCCGACGGCATCGACAGCACCTACCTTGCTTCTTTCTCAATCTCCAGTACCAGAACATGAAGGATCAGAGACATTCTCGATCTCCAGTACCAGACTCGACATCCACCTTGCAGCTTCCAGATCGGACCCGACCATGCCGGACCTTCAGTCACCATCTGCCACTGACCATTGAACTCAGGAGGTCGTTTGCTTGCCTCAGACGAAGGACACTACCTGCAACTTAAAGCCACGCTGCATCTATTTATTCAAAATTAAAAAAAATAATAAAAAAAAAGAAGGAAAAAAGAGAGAAAGAAAAAAAGGAGTTGGTTGAGGTGAAAACTCGAAAGGGCAGCTTAATCACAAGTTGTGAGGGAATATCTTTTGTACCGACAAGATGTCTCTCTCTAAGATGTCCTCGATGACAGATGAGGTAAATCAGTACTTCTGCCATGATCATGCATTCGCTTCAGCCTTTCAGGCTAACTCAGGTACACATGGCCATGCTCTAAAAATTTCAGACTTTAATTGGAAAAATATGTGGATAATTGACTTTGGTGCAACTGATCATATGATTCATGATCGTGTGTCATCCAAAAACCATCTCCCACTCACTGGTTAATTGTTACTAATGCTAATGGTGGATCGTTCCTTATCACTGGTGCTGGATCGGTATCATTGACACCATCCATAAATATGGATATAGTTTTAGTTGTCCCCTCCTTGTCAAATAACTTGTTGGCTGTGCGTCAAATAACTAAACAATTGTATTGTTGTGTAATCTTTTATCCTTAGTGTTGCGTCTTTTAGGACATCCTCACTGGAGAAATTATCGGTTGTGGTATTGAGAAGGGGGGATTGTACTACATGGAAATGACAGATGCTGGTGACCTTCGTGCTAATGAAGTATACCATGTGCAAAAGAGTACTTCAACAAGCAAAGAGAGAGAAAACATGTTGCTGTGGCACCAGAGATTGGGTCATCCTTCATTTGGCTACCTGAGGAGTTTACTTCCTACCTTGTTTACAACTTGCAAGGAGTCTGATTTTCAATATGAAATATGCATCCAAGGAAAGAGCTGTCGTGCTAGCTATCCTCTCAGCCACTCTCGCAGTGTTAGACCCTTTGACTTAATCCACTCAGTTGTATGGGGACCTTGTCCAGCTATTCCTTCTGGTATGCAATATTTCCTGTTATTTGTGGATGATTGTACAAGAATGTGTTGGGTTTTCTTGTTAAAGCATAAAAGCGAATTTTGTTCTATGTTTCAACTCTTTCATAAAATGATCCAAACCCAATTTCAAACTCCCATAAAAGTCTTCCGCTCAGATAATGGTGGTGAATATGTAAACCATGCCCTCCTTCAGTACCTAAACAACCATGGTATTATCCACCAATCCACATGTCCCCAAACTCCCCAACAAAATGGTGTGGCATAACGAAAAAATCAACATATCCTTCAAGTTGCCCGTTCCATGCTCATAGGAGCCCACATGCTAGAATATATATGGGGTGATGCCATCCTTACCACTATTTATCTCCTAAATCGCCTACCCACACAAGCCCTTAATGCACCACTGGATTGAGGATGACCATCTACGTCCAAAAACACCACTTGAAGCTCTTGGCCAGTTCTTTACCCTACCACCCTTCCACCCAAGATCTTTGGTTGTGTGGCTTATAGACACATTCCTTGTCATCAGAGAACGAAGTTGGATGCTTGTGCTGAGAAGTGTCTTTGTGGGATATGGTTCAACCCAGAAAGGATATAGGTGCTATAATCCCTCTACCCGGAAGGTGTATGTTACCATGGATGTAAAATTTTGTGAGCAAGAGTTTTTTTTTTCCTAAAGACTTCTCTTCAGGGGGAGAGCACATCTGGAGAAGAGCAGTCTTCTTCATTAGAAGTACCAGGAATTGTTGTACAAGAAAGAATTGTTGTACAAGGAAGAACTTAAAGAGATCTTGAAACGCCAACAACAAATGATGATCAACCAAAAGCACCAGCAACAGGTAATGATGATCAACCTCAGTCAATCCTGCCAGATTCAACTACAGACCCCCCTACTCCTACAATACCGGTCCCTATTTCTCATGAGGATGCTCTTGAGGTAAGTTCTAATCCTGAAATAGAATCAGATAGTGTTAATGATGAGCATAGCCCTATTTGTGAGTCTAGTGATATCATACCTAGTGAGGTTAATCTTGACACAAGACTCAACACCGAAACAAATGTGTGCCCTAAATATCACTTGCCTAATCATACAACAAGAGGGAAACCTAAACTCCAGTATGAGCCAAATCACAAAGCCAAAGCCAAGTACCCCATAAGTAACCATGTGCCAACCCACAGGTTATCTGAGTCATATTATCATACCTAGTGAGGTTAATCCTGACACAAGACTCAACACTGAAACAAATGTGTGCCCTAAATATCACTTGCCTAATCGTACAATAAGAGGGAAACCTAAACTCCAGTATGAGCCAAAGCCAAGTACCCCATAAGTAACCATGTGTCAACCCACAGGTTATCTGAGTCATATGCATCATTTGTGTTTCAATTGTCTACTATTGTCATTCCAAATAAAGTGCAAGAAGCATTAGCAGATCCTAAATGGACTGAAGCAATGAAAGTTGAAATGGAAGCTTTGGAGAAGAATGATATATGGGAGCTAGCACCAAAACCTCAAGGAAAGAAAATAGCGGGGTGATGGATCTATAACTTGAAGTATGCTGCTGATGGGACACTAGACAGGTACAAAGCAAGGTTAGTTACTAAAGGCTATATGCAGACATATGGTATTGATTACCAGGAAACATTTGCACCAGTAGCCAAGATTAGTATTATTCGTGTATTACTCTCTCTGGCTGCAAATTTAGATTGGCCCCTGAAGTAGTTTGATGTGAAGAATGCTTTCTTGCATGGAGATCTGAAGGAGGAAGTATACATAGATCTACCTCCAGGGTTCATTGCACCTTCGCAGGAAGGAATGGTATGTAGATTGAAAAAATCTCTATATGGACTTAAGCAATCTCCCAGAGCATAGTTTGAAAGGTTTAGACAGTCCATGAAGGCATTTGGCTACAAGCAGAGTAACTCAGATCACACTCTCTTCTTGAAGCGCAGAAATGATAAGATCACCGCCTTGATTATCTATGTGGATGATATAATCGTGACAGGAAATGATCAGGTAGAAGTAAAGAAATTGGAAGCTTACCTATCATCTGAATTTGAGATGAAAGATCTCAGTGGACTCAAGTATTTCCTTGGCATTGAGGTGGCCAGATCAAATGAAGGCATTTTCTTATCTGAAAGGAAATATGTCTTAGACCTACTCACTGAAATAGGCATGCTGGCTTGCAAACCTGCAGATACACCTATGGAGCAAAATCACAAGTTAGCAAAATATCCTGATCAAGTGCCTACTAACCGAGAAAGATATCAAAGACTAGTTGGCAGACTCATCTACCTCTCCCACACTCGTCCTAACATTGCAAATGCTATGAGTGTGGTGAGCCAATTCATGCATTCTCTAACCGAAGGCCACATGAACGTGGTATATCTTATTCTCAGTTATTTGAAGTCAGCTCCTGGCAAAGGGATCATGTTTTCTAAAAATAATAATTTGGAGGTGGCTGGATACACTGATGCAGAATGGGCTGGATGTATCACTGATAGAAGATCAACCTCAGGATACTTCACTTTTGTGGGAGGTAATCTCGTCACATGGAGAAGTAAGAAGCAGAAAGTGGTAGCTAGATCAAGTACAGAGGCTGAATACCGTGGGATGGCCCATGGTGTATGTGAGATGTTATGGCTCCAAAATTTAATGAAAGATTTGGGCTTCAAACCCAAATATGCCATGGACTTATATTGTGACAATAAAGCAACCATTGATATAGCACACAATCCTGTTCAACATGACAGAACCAAACATGTTGAAGTGGATAGACATTTCATCAAGGAGAAGTTAGAGTCAGAAATCATTGACATGCCACATGTAAGAACTGAAGATCAATTGGCTGATATTCTGACGAAAGCTGTCTCTAGTAAAGCATTCCACATGCAGCTCACTAGACAAGTTGGGAATAGGAGACATCTATTCCCTAACTTGAGGGGGAGTGTTGCGTGAGTTGTTCCAATTAGGATTAATGTTGATTGAATGATTAACTTGTAATTCTAGATGGATTGATTAGTAATCATTGGTGATTGATTGTAATCATAGAAATGATTAGTCTAGGTGTTGAATGCTTACCTTTTGTATATGTTTTGTAATCCTATTTAAACCTCAGAGTGAGGTAAATAGAAATATATTGAAATTACCCAATATCTATCATACCCATTGGTGTTGAGCGAATTTGCTTTGCTCAGACTTTGGATCTGAGCTCTGAGAGAAAGAGAGAGAGGCGCAGGTTTTGAAGATGGTGCGATTGTGCAAGTGGAGGTTGAAGGAATGCGACAGGAATGTTGTGATGGGAAGGGAAATGAAATGAGTTGGAGGGAAGTGATATTGCACAAGCTGCCGAACGCGGAATGTTGAAATGTCAAAATTGAATGCCTTGTCCAATTCGTTCTTATAAGCAAGTAAGTTTTTTTATTTTTTTTTATTTTTTAACACTAGCATACTCTAAGACTTATGATTGTCACTACATGTGATTTTGATTGTACATTGGTTTCCAGTCAGTAATTAGTTAATTACCGATCACTGGATGAGATAATTGTAATACTTATGTCTATTGTAGAAAATTCAGTTAATTTTGTTTTTAGATCGACTTCGATCAATTTAGTCTGCCATAATTTTATAACAGCACTATAATAATACATTATATTACTCTAAGGATAACCTCGTCGAGACTTATTATTAAGTTTATAACCGAAGTGTTAATTTTGTAACTATTAGGTTGACCGATGCCGTATTCGCCAACAATCATGCCAATAATTTCAAACGACATGTGTAACTACTCGGTCGATACATCTAAAAGGTCAAAAATATAATTTATCAATTTGGTTATGAGAAAGTAATATCAATGTGTCTACTAGTGTTATATAACATGTTCATTACATATAAGAATATGTGGACTCTCAAAAGTGACAAAGCGATGAAAGCTTAAATTGGAGAAGCTGACCGTTAGATGAGTGTATTACATTATTTTATGGATGTGATAAAAAAAATTCAGTCAATTTTATCATAGTATTGACTTCGATCCACTTGGTCAACCGTAATTAAATTTATAAAAAAAAATATATATCTATATATTTTAGGTTCCTCAAAGGGAAACCCCATTGAGACATATGGATACAGAGAACCCGACTGTTGGAATAGATGAGTGCAATATATTATTCTTTTTGTAAGAAAATCAACCAAATTTGTCGATGTTTTGACTTCAATCCACTTAGTCAAACCGAAGTTATTTTTATAACTATTAGATTGACTAATGTTGTATCCACCAACAACCATGCCAATAATTTCACATGACGTATGTAACTACTTGGTGTATAAGGTCGAAAGAGAAAATTATCAATTTTGATTTCGTTTTTAGAAAGTAAGATCAATGTGCCTACTAGTGTTGTATAACTTGTTCATTACATATAGGAATATGTGGACTTTCAAAAGCGACAACGCAATGAAAGGTTAATCTGGGAAAAAAAAAAATTAAACATCTAATATAATTATCGAGATTACATAATAAATCTCAAACCTTTTAAACAATCTAATATATAAATATTTTTACATTTTTACAAGATTATACCTTCCATGAGCAACATGGCGGAGGAAAAATAATTTATCAAAATCGACCGTTGGATGTTATCGTGATAAGAAGATATGGTTATGATCAAAATTTCAGCTATTTTCATTGCCGTTTAGATCTCAATCTATTGGGTTAACTCTAAACCTTAAATACCACATCAAACTAAGATAAAATAGCCAAATTACCCCTACTTTTCCCATAGCTGCCAGTTTACCCCTGACATTTCAATTTTGATTTTTCACACCCTAACTTTTCTAACTCTTGCTGATTCACACCCTACCATTAACTTTTAGATTTTCCATCCAATTTTTCCGTTAACTTGCTGGGCATTTTCATCTTTCCAATTGTCACCCAAAAAAAAAAAAACTAAACAAACCAATTGCTCAAGAATATCAATACGTACAAATGAGGGTAATTTTTTGTTTTTTAACTCTTAACACCAACAAAAAAGACATCAACCCTAAAACTGTAAATCATACTCCCTCTCACCAAAACCATAATTGTTGGTTCCTCAATGCGATTGAATAATAAACCATTCTTTTTTTTTATTTGTCAATCACACAGTGTCCTCAAAGGCTTCCTAGGCCCAGAGACTAATCCGTGCTCGGGGGATCTTGTCAGAACGCTTCCTCCCCCCTGGCCACCAAGAATATATTGGGATTTAACTCCAATAAGCGTCGGCGGGATTCGAACCCGGGAGTGGGGGTTCCACACCTGGAGGCTCTCACCAACTCGACCACCTGTGGTGGTTAATAATAAACCATTCAATAGTTCATTACAATTAGAGCTATCTCAGCCAAAATAATCATGTCTAAAATCCAAATATTCAAGTCATGATTAACTTTCAAACAAAACAATACTAGAATTTTTACATAATCCCTTCACTTAAATTAAAGAGCTAAATTTGATAGCACATTGGTTTCCAGAATGAAAGCATAATCAACACTTCAACTAATAGTAAGACAAATACTAAAACAATGTTCTGTTCTTTCATCAATTAAACTAAACTATATATCCTAATAGATGCACCACGTACTTGAAATTTTAACAGAGACCACTAATTTATATTCTATAGCTTCCAATGTGTGTTACTGTTGGCAGGAGTAACATGCCTTGTACTTGATTCACTATTTCTAGCTTTAGAAATTGGTTGAGATGCAGTAGCTTCAGTACTGATTGTAGAATGCATTGCCACTTGAGTTATACGAGTGTCACAATTGATCTGGAAAACAAAGTTATAGTAATAAAAGTAAAATTTAGTATATTGTTATCTGACAGTATTAAAAATAAAGAAAAAATAAAATAAAAAGAGTTCCCACATAAATTTGAGGATGATTCATAGCATATACCGCAATGCAAAAGTCTAGCTTATTTTTGACATACAATGTTAACCCAAAACTTGTCATACTCATAATTCAACGCAAAATAAAAGTTATTTGAATAATTAAATGAACTTACATTTTGTCCCCTTCCTCTTCCAATACCTGGAAGAGCTTGTCCTCCACCATTACCAAAGCTTGTAGGTTGCCATTTTCCTCTTGTTGGAGCAATGAATTGGCTTCTTCCTCTTCCGGCACTTGCAAATGTTTGTCCTCCTCCTTTAGTACCGAAACTTGTAGATTGTGACCTTCCAATAAAGCTTTCAAACTATCCTCTTTCTCTTGTTGGAGCAACAAATTGGCCTCTTCCTCCTCTAGTCCCCCAACTCTAACATATTGAACACCATGTCTTCCTACAGTACATTGCAAATTCAAAAGTGAAAATTAAAAAAATATTAATAAATAAAAAATTTAAACCAACAAACATAAGTTAAGTATGCTAGTATATAGAATTAGTTGACTAACTCGTCCTCTTGTTCCTTGTTACGTGAAATATATATATATATATATATATATATATATATATTCTTGTGAGTGATGTGTGACGAATAATATGCATGATTGTATTCATATTATTGTTGAAGGCAACTTTTCAGGAAACAATATTGTGGGAAAAGATGTTTTCTATTGTTTGAAAAGTATTGAGTTTGATGTTACATTTTGAGTCAAGCGTGACTTATTTTAAATGTATTGGTCTTTGTACCAAGAATCACAGATGGTGAGCAAGGATGGGGAAATCTGCAATTAGATGTATGTAACGTTTTTAGGTCGGGTGAGACTTACTTAACGTTTGATTCTAAGACCAGACGGGGTCTGAAAATCATATGTCACAAATGGTGACAGGTCGCAGATGGTGACCAAGGGGAAACAAGAGGAAGAGTTACTCAACTAAGTCTATATACTAGCATACTTAACTTATGTTTGTTTGTTTACATTTTTTATTTATTAATATTTTTTTAATTTTCACTTTTGAATTTGCAATGTATTGTAGGGAAGACACGGTGTTCAATATGTTAGAATTGGGGGGACTAGAGGAGGAAAAGGCCAATTTGTTGCTCCAACAAGAGAAAGAGGACAGTTTGAAAGCTTTATTGGAAGGTCACAATCTACAAGTTTCAGTACTAGAGGAGGAGGACAAACAATTGCAAGTGCCAGAAGAGGAAGAAGCCAATTCATTGCTCCAACAAGAGGAAAATGGCAACCTACAAGCTTGGGTAATGGTGGAGGACAAGCTCTTCCAAGTATTGGAAGAGGAAGGGGACAATATGTAAGTTCATTTAATTATTCAAATAACTTTTATTTTGCGTTGAATTATGAGTATGACAAGTTTTGGGTTAACATTGTATGTCAAAAATAAGCTAGTCTCTTGCATTGCGGGATATGCTATGAATCATCCTTAAATTTATGTGGGAACTCTTTTTATTTTTTCTTCATTTTTAATACTGTCAGATAACAATATACTGAATTTTACTTTTATTACTATAACTTTGTTTTCCAGGTCAATCGTGCCACTCGTATTACTCAAGTGGCAATGCATTCTACAATCAATACTGAAGCTACCGCATCTCAACCAATTTCTAAAGCTAGAAGTAGTGAATCAAGTACAAGGCATGTTACTCCTGCCAACAGTAACACATATTGGAAGCTATAGAATATAAATTAGTGGTCTCTGTTAAAATTTCAAGTACGTGGTGCATCTATTAGGATATATAGTTTAATTGATGAAAGAACATAACATTGTTTTAGTATTTGTCTTACTATTAGTTGAAGTGTTGATTATGCTTTCATTCTGGAAAACCAATGTGCTATCAAATTTAGCTCTTTAATTTAAGTGACAGGATTATGTAAAAATTCTAGTATTGTTTTGTGTGAAAGTTAATCATGACTTGAATATTTTGATTTTAGACTTGATTATTTTGGCTGAGATAGCTCTAATTGTAATGAACTATTGAATGATTTATTATTCAATCGCGTTGAGGAACCAACAATTATGGTTTTGGTGAGAGCGAGTATGATTTACAGTTTTAGGGTTGATGTCTTTTTTGTTGGTGTTAAGAGTTAAAAAAAAAAAAAAAAAAATTTACCTCATTTGTACGTATTGATATTCTTGAACAATTGGTTTGTTTAGTTTTTTTTTTTTGGGTGACAATTGGAAAGACGAAAACGCCCAGCAAGTTAACAGAAAAATTGGATAGAAAATCTAAAAGTTAACGTTAGGGTGTGAATCGGGAAGAGTTAGAAAAGTTAGGGTGTGAAAAATCAAAATTGAAATGTCAGGGGGGTAAACTGGCAGCTATGGGAAAAGTTAGGGGTAATTTGGTTATTTTGCGTAAAACTAATATGTTAATCCTTTGCAATTTATTTTTTCGATATGTCAGCTCTCACACTCTTGTGGGTATGGCCTCTATAAACTAATATAAAAATTTGTAGAAGTTTATCTCCTCATGGTATAGCTCCCCTTACGGAAGTATAAGTATATAAAGAGTTAACCGTCTTGTTTGATGTCGAAATAATGGCGGATCTGGTTAATTTTTTTTTACAGAGTACCTATTAATAGGCTATAAATAGATGGGTAATCTCAAATTTACCAATTTCTAGTTACGAATTTTTAGATCGCATAAAATCCTAATACATGTAGTAATCTGGTTTAACTTATTTATTTGGTGTATTACAAAATTATACCTTCCAAGAGAAACTTGGTGGAGGAAATAAAATTTATCAAAATCGGCCTCTAAATGTTATCATGATAAGAAAATATGGATATGGTCAAAATTTCAGCTATTTTTGTCATTATTTGGGTCTCGATCTACTAGGTCAACTCTAAACCCTAAATACCACATAAAACTAATATGCTTATAACCTGTCATTCGCAATTTATTTTTTTCGATATGTCAGCTCTCACACTCTTGTGGGTATGGCCTATATAAACTAATGTAAGAATTTGTAGAAGTTTATCTCCTCCTGGTATAGCTCCCCTTAAGGAAGTATAAGTATATAAACAGTTGACCGCCTTGTCTGATGTCGAAATGACAGCGGATTTGGTTAATTTTTTTTACAGAGTACCTATTAATATGCTATAAATAGATGGGTAATCTCAAATTCACCGATTTTCAGTTACGAATTTTTAGACCGCACAAAATCCTTAGAAGCCTAGTAATGTGGTCTAACTTATTTATTTAGTGTATTAGAAAATTATACCTTCCAAGAGTAACTTGGTGGAGGCAATATGATTTATCAAAATCGGCCTTTGGATGTTATCATGATAAGAAAATATGGTTATGGTCAAAATTTCGGCTATTTTCGTCGTCATTTAGGTCTCAATCTTGTAAGTCAACTCTAAACCCTAAATATCACTTAAAACTAATACGCTAATAACCTGTCCTTCGCAATTTATTTTTTCGATATGTCAGCTCTCACACTCTCGTGGGTGTGGCCTATATAAACTAATGTAAAAATTTATAGAAGTTTATCTCCTCCTGGTATAGCTCCCCTTAGGGAAGTATAAATATATAAGCAGTTAACCACTTTGTCTGATGTCGAAATGACTGCTGATCTCGTTAATTTTTTTACAAAGTATCTATTAATACGCTATAAATAGATGGGTAATTTCAAATTTACCGATTCCCAGTTACGAATTTTTAGATCACACAAATCCTTATATGCCTAGTAATGTGGTCTTGTTTATTTGGTGTATTACAAAATTATACCTTCCAAGAGCAACTTCGTGGAGGAAATATAATTTATCAAAATCAGCCTAATATGCTCATAACCTGTCATTCGCAATTTATTTTTTTGATATGTCAGCTCTCACACTCACATGGGTATGCCCTATATAAACTAATTAAAAAATTTCTTGAAGTTTATCTCCTCCTGGTATAACTCCCCTTAGGGGGAAGTATAAGTATATAAAGAGTTGACTGCTTTGTCTGATGTTGAAATGACGGCGGATCGGGTTAACTTTTTTATAGAATACCTATTAATATGCTACAAATATATAGGTAATCTCAAATTTATCGATTTCCAGGTACGAATTTTTGAATCGCACAAAATCCTAACGTACCTAGTAATGTGGTCTAACTTGTTTATTAGGTGTATTACACAATTATACCTTCCAAGAGCTTGGGTTATCTTTCCTTTTATGGTTTGTGAACTCACCTGTCCCTAGATGTTTATGTGCACCGAGTTCATTTAACATTTTTGTAATAAACTAATAATATAGATGAAATGATAAATTGTGATTTAGTTATTAGTTGAAGCATTCATGTACTGGAATGGATACAATAATTTCTTTTGCTTTTGTTGCAGATATACTTGAGATCTCTTATTATTGGTCTGCCCTTGATATACATCAGAACTTCAGAAGAGGAAAATGTAGTGTCATGAAGGAATTGGAATTGGAATCAATCCATGTTGGGATGCATCTGATGTATAAACTGCTCCAATCCAAAAGCAAATTGTGAGAAAGCAAATTCCGACCAAATTACGTCATGACAATTTTGTAATGTTTTACTGCTCGAAATAAAAGCCTTTCTAAGAATGTAAAGAATTTCCCAATAAATCATTCTAAGTCTCCACTTGAACTATGAACCAATTTTGTGCTTCTAAGCATCAAATTGTTGAACTTGAGTGTTGAAAACAGTTCTCTTCTTTTGTCAGATTCCACAGAAACATACCCTAAAAGAAACCTTTGGAAGGGATGACAATCACTCAGAGTCTAAACGTAAAAATATAGCACCTATACACCATTATAATTTCTCATCCAAGGGATGGCCTGCCAACAAAACATTTTCCCTAGTCACAACCACAAAGCTTGGTAAAAAAAGAACGTAGAGCATAAGGCAGAGATTGGAACTAGGAACTACGTCTGCATAGCTCCTATAATCTTGGCAAGAATGAGAGATTCAATATGGGATTCTGCAAGTGTCAAAAGGTGGTTTAAGCATCTATTCCATCTAGGAAGTACTAACTAACTATTTCAGTACGTGTGCTAAGATTCAGTTCATAAAAGGGAACTCATGGCAGCAGATTTCACACGTTTGTTTTCTTTCTTATATAAGTGAAAATCTGGAAGTAGATATCAAAAGTAAGTTGAAGATATATCACCTTCTCATACACCTTTATGGCTGGTGTGTTTGATGCTCTCACAAAAAGATCAACAAGGGGTTTAACTCCAAGCAAAGCTGGAAGCCAAATCTGGTTTGAGTCCATCCAAACACCCATGGAACTGCCCGAAGATATCCAATTCCAGTAGAACTCTTTCTTCTTGAGGGGCAGCTTCCTATGTTGAGGAAGCCAAGCTCAGCCTGGGGTAGCTACGTCTTCTACAATAAAATAAAAGCACACTTAACGCAAGTCGAGCTTTCATTAATACCATCCCAAAGGTAGCAACTCTTCGGATCAAATCATCAAGCCCACCAACAGCTAGGATCCCTGATCCACATGATTGCTGCAAAAAAATGATGGTTGTCAACTTGTCATTCAACATTACATAAGAAGTCTGTATGCATGCAGATGCGGCACATTTGTGTCTGCACAGAGAGAGTCATGGCATGTCATCAGTGGTTCTATAAGTTCATCTAATGTGTCATAATACTCCGATAGATTAAAATCGCAAGGAAGATCCTTTAGAAGAAGCTCCAATCGTCTCTGTGTCTTCATAAGCTGTACCCACAGAACATACACATATCACACCCCAAACCCGGGGTATGACTTAAGGGGTTCTCAAGTAAGAGAAAATGTGAATAAGACCAAGATCGATACAATCTTAGCCTAAAAGTATGAAGTACTTCGGGATGGACTTTGATTTGAAGAAAGAAATGTAAGTAACATTAAACCAAATGAAACTATATGTTAATCAAGCAACAAAATACATTATCTGAACTTGAAAACTGTAGATAAAGAACTGAAAGCTGATTCAATAGAGTTATAACAAAAGGGAGACATAAGTGGGTTGGAGAGTTAAGGCATGAACAACTTAACTTTGAAGATTTACTAAAACTTCATTTCTGCAGCAATGAACTTGAAACTTCCCAGAGTAAAAGTAACCATGTTAAAGAAAGACGTACTAAATTTTCAAGCAAATCGGAGTTCGAGAAGTAAAGATGGATGCAGATAGACTGAACTGTCAGGTTTTAGAAAAATATTGCAGCAGCAAAGTACACTTAGAAAATTCACCAAAAAAATTCATTGTAAGTCCAAATGACAAGAAATCAGTTTCAAAATGAGCATTGGGATATATAGTTCAATATACACAAAAACCAGAGGTTAAATAATTCAAGTGGAAGTTCAAATCCCAACAGAAAATCAAAGGAGACATTTAGAGTGCTAGAACTTTTCCAAATGCAGAACCAAATTTGGAAAAATCACCGACAATTCACTACATATCGAAATAAGACGAAACTTTCCAGATCCTTTGTTAACTAACAGAAAAAAAACATGTCAAAATTTCAGTATATTTGGAGGTCAAGAAGTTGAGAAAAAGAAATACCGAAGAGGGCTATGCTGCAGGGCAGTTTTTGCAAAATTCCAGCTAACTGATTTTTCTTTGGGAAGGACCAAAGGAGCTAGGAGTTCAAACTTATTTTGTTTTGGAAGAAACTTGTTTGGAGAAAGTCTTGGAATGTCCAATTTTAAAGAAAACACAGCTCAGCTGAAATCAATATTGAAGGATGAATCAAAATAATAACAAAAAATTATGCTGAGATTGTTTGAGCCCAAAAGTAATTTTGGCAAGATCCTTTGGTGGATTTAGCATAGCGGGCCGATACCTGGGCCCAAAAATAAGCCTACTTGGGTTTGGGTTACAGCTTCGCCCATTCCATAATCCATAAGGAAAACGAAACCTTATTGGAGTCAAGTAGCAGAGATTGAATAGGAAACTTCAATCAATAATCCTTCTGTAGCAAGGAACAGTCGAAGACCTAGGTATAAATACTAGGGTTCGAGGACATAACAAGGACCTCTCTCAAATCAACTAATCCCAGCGATTACAAAGCCTCCCCGGAGCAAGCCTTCAACCTCGTTGAAACCCGGTGACCGTGCTTCCAGTCCTAGTCTCCTCGCGAGCCGACTGTCAGTACTACTGCCACCGACACAACCAGCGAAGCAAGGGTAACGCCCTCGCAACCCAGCGAAGCTAAAGTCACGCTTTAGCAAAACCCGTGCATTCTCACAACTTCCCAGTGATTGCTCTGCTTAGTCTACGACACTAAGTATCGATACGGTGAACGCGAAGAGATCACACCCAAAGTCCTTATCAATAAGGCAGAAGTCCTTTCCCGAAAGGCTAGAGAAGAACCCTGTGACGAGGTTGGTGCTCTCCTCATCCATAGCGCTTGAAGAAGAAGTCAGGTCAAGGGGCTACCCCAACGACTGCACCCCGCGGTGCTGGCACGCCTGCACAATCACACTCTCAAAAGAGACAGTTTGCACCCCTACCGGATTTTCGCGTCAAACATTTTGGCACGCCCAGTGGGACCCTGAAATAGTGTCTTTTCGTGAACGTAGCCATTGGGAAGTCTAGCGAAAACCCTTACCAAAAGGTTTACGCTAACTGCTCAAAACACAAGACCTCCAGTTACAGACCGCACTCTCGCGCGGACTGTCGTGGTCTTTCCAAAGAACAAGTGACTCAGCGATTGGCTTAACCCACCTGTTCATCTAACATGTCAACTGAACAAGGAAAAGATCATCCGGCCACTACTGAGGGCCAGAATGTCAATACCAATCAGGTCAGCGAACCTGTTATCCCCACCACCGCTACTACCACAGTGGGAAGTGGGGACGGAGAGGCTTTCGTTCCAAAGCCTATTCCAGAGGGAGCGACCTTCGAAGTCAGGTTCGCAATCATCATGGAGAATATCGAAAGCCATCGCAAGAAGATGGACGCTGACTTCGCCAGAGAGACCGCAAAAACGGAGAAGCTTATACAAGAAATAGATCAGTGAATTATCCGCCATGCTGAGGAGACTAGGTAGCAGATCGCACAGTCAGAGAGTGCGGTGAAGGCACATGCTGCGAACGTCGCTAGCGAGCAGGACCGGCGTCAAAAAGAGATTTTGGAGGCTATCGCCGACCAAACCAAACAGACCGCGTCAGACATGGCAGGTCTTTGCAAGGACGGTGCCAACCTGGCAACTGAAGTGGCCATGCAGAGAGCTGAATTGAACCAAGCGAGAGAAGTGTTGAACAAAGCTTTAGGGGATTCTAATGCTATCCTTGGCTCTCTTGGCCAGCCATCCGGTTCAGGCAAGTACGTGCCACCAAATCAGCGCGAGAAGGCTAATAATACCGCTTCTGCCTCAGCTATAGTTACTGCTACGCCACTGAGGAGTAAAGAGCAAGCGTTGGTTATCGGTGGCAGTAAGGAAAAGCCTACTTCGTCCGGCGGACAGGCCACCAGACCAAAGCATCAGGCTTTGAAAGGTGCAGGAACTTCATCTGAGCCCGCCACGTTCGTCCAATACGACAGCGACGGAACAGAAATGGTATATCAAGAGCTGCCAGGGAGTTATTACGGGCTCGACCAGACCGGTACCCCGATCAAGATAACAGCCTTGTCGAAGGAAGAGATTAAGCCAGCGATGACTCTTTAGCAGCAGGCTACTACCCGCGTGGTACACGTCGAAGGGGGATCGACAACGGTGAACTAGGCAACACCTGCGCAAGCTACTCGCCAAACTATGGCAGTACCACCCCCCCTCCTGGTCCAGAATATGTAAGACGCGATGAAGTAGAGGAGATGATCAGATTGGCTAACCCTAGGGCCCAGCCAGATGGGGTCTATGAGGGACCTTTCCCGCCACATATCATGCTCGCACCCTTTCCCCGAGGCTATAAGAACATAATATTTTCTACTTTTTCAAGGGAAGATACTGAGGACGCGACGACACATCTGGCCAGGTTTAGGGTACAGTGCGGTCAGTACCAGAACGATGATATCCTTAAATGCAGGATTTTTGGCACTTCTCTATCAGGCGCTGCCTTCAGATGGTTTTCCAAGCTTCGGCCAGGAACAGCAGCTGATTGGCCTGCAATGGAACTGCTCTTCTGCAAAACTTTGGGAACTATCGAGCCTGAAGTAGACCTGGCCTCTCTCACCCAGATGGCCCAGCAGCCTACAGAATCAGTGGTGGCCTACCTTCAACGCTTCCAGATCCAGAATGCCAAGCTAAACGTCATCCTGCCCGAAAAGGAGTTAGTCAAGTTGGCGGTGAAAGGTTTGGAACCACGTCAACGGAAGAAGCAGCACGGCAGCATGATTCAATTGATGGGAGAACTCATTACAGAGGTGGGAAGCTTCGAGCATCTCCTTAGAGAGACGGATGCAAGGAAAAATGCTTCTAGAGGGACATATGTGCCGGGGAAACATTGTACCGTAGCGGCCCTGAGCTACCAGCCGTCGACCTATGACCCTTATTACCATCATAGCACTGAAGAAGTGATCCAGGATGATGAAGAGGAAGAGGAAAATGATATAGCGGCCTACGAGTTAACCGGGAAAAAGAGTCCATCATTGAAGCAGCTCAAAATTTCCAAGGAGCCCGTTAAGCTCAAATCAATGGCCTTCACCAAACCTGAGTTCGCAACATATACATATGATGCCAACAAGGCCCATGAGATCCTCGATGAAATGATCGCTGCGAAGATGGTGAAGACTGATTTTGGACCTTTTCCTCGACCGGAGCAGCTGAAAGGGAAGAAGTATTGCAAGTTTCATAATTTGTGGAATCATAACACTGCAGATTGTGTAAAACTCAAAGACCAGATTCAGGTATGGCTTAACAATGGTAGTTTGCAGGTGGAAGCTCCAGTCACGGCGGCAGCGCTAGTAGACTTGGATCCCTTTCCTGATACTGGGATCAACATGGTCGATGTAAACTGGACCAAACAGCAGCAACGGAAACCCACTCTCGATTTGGGCTCGAATGAGCAAGGGGAGAAGTCCGCCGCAGACGAGACACCCGCGAGGGGCAAGGCTGAAACAAAAAGCCAAGCCTCGCCCGTAGTCTTATGCTCGCGATGCAAGGAAGAGTGCGGCATTCAGGTGTCGCATGAAGAGGTCGAGCAGACATTTCACTTTGGTTCTCTCCCACCGGTCAAGTGGGCTTCATCTTCTCGGAACTATCAGCCTTCCAGCCCAAGAGAAAGAGAGAAAATGGAGTCATCACCATCCCCAAAGGATTCCAACTTGTTCAAGAAGCTGAGAGCAGCCGCGAACAATCAGAAACAAGAGGAGATGGCCAGGACCGAATGCAAGAATATTCTGACCAAGCCCTACATCCCTCCTGCCTCAGCTAATACAATCAAGGAAGGCAAATGGTACACCAGGGAAAAGGGGAAGGCAGTGGAGATAAGCTCTTCCAGGAAAAGGAAGCTGCAGCGCAGGTTTGGAGAAGCCAAGCGCGCGCTAGAGGCCCTTGACCAGGGCCTGATCAAGCCTTCACAACTGGTCAAATCACCTGAGCAGTATCAAAAGGAAATGGAGGCACTCGCGGCCAAGCCATTAGTGGCCCCCCGCAGCCTCCAGAAACAAGCAACAGGGGCAGACAAGCCCAGTGTTTTTTGTAGGATCACTGAAGAAAGGATACCTCCGATGTCTCTAACTGAAACTTCACCGACAAGGCGACCTCATGTCAGACGCAGGTTATTTCGCGAAGAACCAGAGGCTAAACCTTCGGTTTTTCAGAGACTAGGGGGCAAGGAAAGGACTGCCGAGACTTTACAGTGGAGGCCAAAAAGGGTCCAGAGTGTAGTGGTCACATCCCCCAAGGTCAGCGCTGAAGGAGAACAGAAGCCAGACTCGCCCGAGCAGACACCTGTAGTACAAGAGCACGAGCGGTGTGAGGTAAAAGGCCTTACAGAGGAGTCCTTAGTCGATCGCTTGGCTAAGCAATTCAGCACTGCCGTCCCTGTCAACGAACCCAAGCTTGATTTGGAAAATGACACTGAGGAGATGGATATGATTGATATATCCTGCAACATGATTTTTGTACTCCCCGCGCGGTATGCATTACCGGTTGCAGCTCAGGACTGCGTTGAAGAGGGAGAAAATAGTCTGCAGCCATTGCAGATCACGTCGGCAGTCACGACACCTGTGGAAGAAGTTGTCCTTGAGACAGGGGAGGCTCATAACATAGAGTTCTTCATGAGTTTCACTAAGCCAACACCTACTATGGTCCAACAAATGAGACCCTTGTTTATCACAGCCGATGTGAGCGGCACCAAAGTTAGCAAGATCATGGTTGACACCGGTGCGGCTGTTAATGTCATCACTACCAGAACCATGCACTTGCTCGGAATCAAGAGAGAGAAGATCCAGTCTACATCCCTTACACTCAAGAACTTTGCAGGGACTGTAACAAAAACCTTGGGACTTCTTTTCCTGCGCATCAAGGTTGGCCCAGCTGAGGGGGTTTATGCTTTCTTTGTAACAGATTGTTATGCGGCTTATAGTGCAATTCTGGGCCGAGACTGGATCCATAGGAGCTATTGTGTTCCGTCGACTCTTCATCAGGAGCTCGTAATGTGGAACCGGAAGACAGATAAAGCGGAGGTGATTAAAGCGGATCCTCGTCCATTCCCCGTTTCCGCAAACTATGTAGATGCCAGGTACTATTTGGATCCTATCACTCCATTACAGGTCAGTGGCATCGACGATAAAGGCCGCCCCACAGGGGTGACGGCCTCTGAATTGGCACAGTGGGGGCTGACGCTCGCAAAAGAGGGCTTGGAAAGGCCTAGCCATGCTGTGCCCAAACCCTGAAATGATTAATGGATTACGACCTTCCAGAAGGAGGGATAGAGGCCTTCCACTCGCTATACTACAGACTGTCATCGTACCTAGTGGAAAAAGAGGCCTATGATCGGGTCGCGACCTTAGAGGTCGTCCATGAAGAGCTCTCTGACCAGGAACAAGATGTTGAGGTCGATATTCAGCTCGCCCCAGCGGCGCTGGATGACACACCCCCTAAGGTCAGAGATCCTACCGAGAAAATTAATCTTGGAACAGCAGATGAACCCATGGAAGTGGCCATCAGCGCTTACTTGGAGCCTAGCGAGAAACAGAGGCTCATTGAGTTATTACATGAATTCAAAGACTGCTTCGCGGAGAAGTACGAGGATATGCCAGGCCTGTCACCGAACTTGGTGTGCCATCAATTACCAACACTCCCTGACAGGAGGCCTGTGAAACAAGAGCCGCGACGAATGAACTCTGAAACCCAAATCCTCGTCAAAGAGGAAGTTGAGAAAATGCACAAGTCCGGCGTTATCAGGGTAGCCAAATACAATCAGTGGCTATCTAATATCGTGCCAGTTCGCAAGAAGAATGGCAAGATAAGGGTCTGCGTTGACTACAGAGACCTTAATGTCGCTACACCTAAAGATGTCTACCCTATGCCGGTTGCGGATATGTTAGTAGACGCTGTAGCGGGACATGAATTATTATCTTTCATGGACGGCACCGCGGGACATAAAACTGCATTCCGTTGTCCCGGCTTCGCGGGCGTTTTTGAATACGTGGTTATGCCTTTTGGACTGAAGAATGCCGGAGCAACGTATCAGAGAGCCATGAACCTGATCTTCCACGACATACTGGGGAAGATTTTAGAGGTCTACATCGATGACGTAGTGGTGAAGTCTCAGAGGAAGGGTGACCACATCACCGATCTCAGGAAGGTGTTTGAGCGCATGCGACAACACAAGCTCAAGATGAATCCAGCCAAATGCGTTTTTGGGGTTCGAGCAGGAGATTTTCTAGGGTTCATTGTTCACTAGAGAGGCATCGAAGTCCCTGAAGACAAAGCGAGCGCGGTCATCAATGCTACCGCCCCACGAACAAAAAAGGAGTTGCAACGCTTGTTGGGTAAGATCAACTTTCTGAGACGTTTCATCTCAAACTCTGCAGGTAAAATCCAGCCCTTCTCCCCATTGCTGAAACTATAGGGATAGGCTGAGTTCGTGTGGGAGCTTAAACATCAAGAGGCTTTCGACAGAATCAAGACCTACCTCGCGAGTCCGCTTGTACTAGTTCCACCTAGGGCTGGAATTCCGCTGAAGTTATACATTTCAGCAACTGAGGCTTCCATTGGCAGCCTACTCGCTCAGGATGATGAAGGAGGTATCGAGCATGCTATATTTTACCTCAACCGGACACTGACAGATTGTGAGACGAGGTACACCCCTATGGAGAAACTGTGTCTGACTTTGTATTTTTCAGCGTGCAAGTTGCGACACTACATGTTATCCTTTACTACCTGCATCATCGCTCAAACGGATCTAGTCAAGTACATGTTGTCGCGGCCTATTTTGAGAGGCCACATAGACAAGTGGGTGCTGGCCTTTTCAAAATTTTCGCTACAATACGTTCCTCAGAAAGCTGTTAAGGGGCAGGCCATTGCGGATTTTCTGGCACATCATCCTACGTTGGAGATACCCACGTCAAAGGAGTTGGAAATAGTGTCAGTCACTATGACAAGGCCAGATTTGGCGCGCATCCCAGAATACGCAGTTTGGTACCAGGCCACAGTCTCCTTGCAGCCCTGGATACTGTTCTTTGATGGCTCTAGAACCGAAACATTAGACGGAGCAGGGATTGTTCTGGAAAATCCAACTGGCGATCGTTTCTCTTACTCCTTCCAATTAGAGTTCAAATGCACGAATAATCAGGCCGAGTACGAAGCTCTTATTATTGGGCTCGAAGTCTTACTAGAAATGGGCGTAAGGGACGTTTAGATCCGTGGCGATTCTCAGCTCGTTATAAACCAGCTTCAAAACGTATATCGATGTGCAAGTTGGCTGCTCATGCCATATTTGAATCGTGCCATTGAGCTTCTGGATCAGTTTGACGATGTCGATTTGGAGCATATTCCCCGCGAGCGCAATTTCGCTGCCAATGAGCTCGCTCAGCTGGCCACGGGCATTACATTGAAGTATGGAGTTCGCGAGCGTCTTCTGAAAGTTGAGCGTCTCACACTGCCCTCATGGCTCGCACGGCCTGATCCACCAGATGATCCAGTGGTCGCAGTGCTAGAACCTATAGATGTGGATTGGCGCATTCCACTGGTTGCTTACCTCAAGCGCCCAGACCCCACAGCTGACAGAAAGATTCGCTTTCTCGCTCTAAATTATCTCCTCAGGGGTGACGAGTTGCGACGCCGTGGGGAAGATGGCATGGACTTTCGGTGTGTCTATGGTCGCGAAGCTAAACGATTAATGCGTGAAGCGCACACAGGGATATGTGGGGCTCATCAGGCGGGACCCAAGATGCGATGGCTTATTAGGCGACATGGTTATTACTGGCCCAGCATTCTAAAGGATTGTATTGCATTCGCCAAAGGATGCGAAGATTGTCAAGCACATGGTCCAGTCCAGCATGTTCCTAACATTCCCATGCAACCTATCATCAAGCCTTGGCCTGCGCGAGGCTGGGCACTGGACTTGATTGGAATGATCCATCCCCACTAGTCTCTCCAACATAAGTTCATCATCGTCGCCACTGACTTCTTCACCAAATGGGTTGAAGCGGAGCCATTAAAGGAGGCCTCTGGCGCCACCATTCGCCAGTTTATTTTTCGTAACATTCTCTGCAGGTTTGGTGTCCCTGAGGTGCTCGTTTCAGACCGGGGGGCAGCGTTCATGGGAGGTCCCATTGAGCAACTAGTCACTGATTTTGGCATCCAGTTCGTCCACAGTACCCCGTATTACGCTCAGTCCAACGGCCAAGCGGAGGCTAGCAACAAGATAATTATTACCCTACTAAAGAAAATGCTGGCAGAGAACCCTCGCCAATGGCACGATACTTTGTACGAGACACTTTGGGCTTATTGCACTTCTAAGAGGAGTCCCACCGCGACGACACCGTATGCCCTTATGTTTGGTCACAACGCTGTGCTACCCTTGGAGAGTAACGTTCATTCCTTACGCGTCCAAGTGCAACATCATTTGATCGGAGAAGACTACGTCCAGGCAATGTGGCAGGAACACAAAGATTTAAGCGAGCAGCGGTTAGCGGCTTTGGATAATCTGGTCATGGAAAAGCAGCGTATCGCTCGCGCCTATGATAAGAGGACGCGTGGTCGTAGTTATAAAGAAGGGGAGCTTGTTTGGAAAGCCGTTTTACCCCTTGGCGAAAAGTTAACAGGCCGCGGTAAATGGACCCCGCGATGGGAAGGGCCCTTTGTCGTCCACCGGATTTTGGAGCGCGGGGCTTTTCACCTCAGGGACATCGATGGCGACATCCATTGCAACCCCATCAACGGACGATTCCTGAAGAAATATTACCCTAGTGTCTGGGAGTTCGAAGATCCATCGGACCAACCTTCGTCCCAGATAGGGGGCCAATCATAGTTTTCCTCGGCTCGCACCACCTTTACGTTCAGGCCTTCATCTCATGTGTTTGCTTCGCCTACGAACACTAGGGGGGCAACACTATATATTTTGAGGCCTTCTATATATTTCCAGGCCTTCTTTTGAAGCCTTATTTTTATCCAGGCCTACTTTTGAGGCCTTATTTTTGATTAATTTCTTGATTAATTTCCAGGCCTGCTCTTGAGGCTTTATTTTGGAATAATTTCCAACTTTGATTGTACTTTTTCCTTGACAACGTGTGTTAAGAATATACATGGGGGCCTATACAAGAGGCCTTATTTTACAACAGTAACTTTTAACTATAAAAACAATCATTCATAAAGTGGCTTTGCGGCCAAAAGCAGTACAGATAGAAACATTTACATCTGCAATTACAAGGCCAAAAGTGGCTTAAAGAATCATAAAGATTTCAGATCTTCTAAGAGTTTCTGGATCTTGCGGTGGCAAGGAGGACATGGGCAGTACCGCTGGCACTCTTCCTCTCATCACCCACATCCTCCTCTGATCTGAGTGGCAGCTGCTCTCATTTGTACCGGAGGAAGAGGGAAGGAAATAATCCATCCCAACCCTTCTAGTTGGGTATCCTCCGGGATGGAGTTGGTATCCAGAGCGAGCGCGACCCACAACCACATCTACCTCCAGGGGAAAAACAGAAGCCTCGTAGTCAGGCCCTGGAGGTAGACCGCGAAAGAAGAACAGTCGGCCTCAACGTGGCCTTCCGCCCTTCTTCCCCATGCTCCACGCGAGCAGTCTGAGAAGAGGGACCCCTCAGAATAGGGTTCTGCCGCGTTAGGAGCGTGACATGCTCTTCGGTTTAACTGAGACTGGCAAGTTCATCTAGATTTTCAGAAACCGAAGACATGCCACTGGACCTGAGATTAAGCCATGAGGCCTATCTAGGTCTTGAGATTAAGCCATGAAGTCTATGGATTTGGGGCTGAGGATGAGGCTATGAGGGGAAGATCTCAGAAAATGAAGAAAGAGAAGTAAGGTTTGCGAAACTATATCTGGGAAAGCCATACTTTTCCCCAAAGTGTTGGTATTTATAGAGCCAAGTTCAGTGGCCTCAACCGTGTGATGGACGGTTGAAGTACTTTCAACGCCATCAATAAGAGTATCAGAGGAATTGACAGGACCCGCCCCCGGATTTCACCCTGAAATCCGAAGTGGCCCTGCGGGGTCCACCTTAAAAGAAATTCTTCCAAAAATTTGGCAGAACTTCCCCTAAAATGGACTGCCCAAAACCTGGAAAAATGAAATTTACACTTCTAAATTACCCATCCTTATTCTCCTGGAGCCACCCTGCTCCCCAAAACACAACATCTTCCAATTCACATATAATTGTCTCAACCCCAATACAATATTGATCCCACAGATTATCAGAGCAATACTAACCCACTAGATAAAAACGAAAACAGAAATAGGATTGAGTACGCGGAAGCAATGCTGTTGGCTATGCCTCGACTCCATGTACGCCCGACCTCAATTAACCTAGCCTACAAACTGGGCATTTGAAACCGAAAGGCCCGGGGAAAAGTACGTAAAAACGTTAGCGTGAGTGGATACAAATAAATCAATTAAAAAGAAAAAGATTTCATACTTTCCCACGTTTATTTCTTTAAAAACCCGATGCATGCAGCAATAAGAAAACACATTTAGCTTTAAAACCAAGAATTTCAAAACGATACACTGACTACCCTCGCTAGTCACAACATTCGAAAATTATAATGAAAAACGGAAATCTCGTTTCTCAAGAAAGGAAATAAGACCAGCCCCGCTGGCTACAGTGAAAATTGGACTAGACCCCGCTAGCCCAGCAATAATACAATGAGTAGGGGAAGATGATAGCCATACAAATGAGCCTCCCAGGCTCGGGTGATAGCCTCCCAGGCTAAAGTACTCCCATATACTCCCGTTATATACCCACACGCCACTAAGTGTAGCGATTAGGATACTGGGCTTCAGCATTACTGTCACAAAGACAGTAACCAGCGCTACAAAGGCGGACGGGATTCAGTGATCCCATCACCTCGCCACAAAGGCGGACGATCAATGCTAGCAATGATAATAGTCACCCAAAGTATGGCAAAAGGGTAATCCATAACCATATAAATCCATAAATACATAAGGCTTCCCCAACTCTCGTACAAGAATTTCCAATGAAGTGTCCCACACGCCAAGATAATCTCAAGTTCAAAAATAAATAGGAGAGAATAATAATAAAACATAATCTCCATAAATCGAAACAAAACCAATTCCAAGATCATCATCAAGGCATTCCCAATGCCAAATCCGAAAGTCGATAAATAAATAAGAAAATATAAATAAACCAACGGCATGTCCCACACGCCAAAAATATTCTCGGGTCAATGATGAATAAGCAAGGAAGTTCAATAATGAACTAATATTTCATTTTGGAAAATACCATGGAAAATACTTTGTTGAAAAACAACATAATTCAAAGTTTCGAATCCGGGCATAACAAAATTAATAACCAAAAATCACAACTGGAATAATTCATAATCACTTCATGAAACTCATCAATGAAAGTAATTCCTCGTGATAAATCGAAATCAGAAATCCGAAAACAATTATATGCTCAAAATGTAATATGATAAATAACTACAGCATTACTTTAAGAAATAAATGCATGCATCATTATTTAAAAACAAAAGTCCACTCACGGTACTATTCCGACGATCACGCATTCGAGTTCCGTCATCGAGCAATAGCTCGGTACATTGTCCTGTACACAATTATATTCCGTGAATAACAATTCGGTAATTAAATACGAATCCCAAAATCAATCCTCTCAAGCCAATATCTCTATTTCCTTCTCCGATCCAACCCACACTTCACCACTAACAACATTCCATCAATTTACAAGTTCTAGGGCAAATTCGAGAGAAATCCGACGGTCGGTTTCTCGTAAATTGATAATCGAAATTCTAAATTTCAGAAATTTATAATTGATTCAAAACTCCTCCAATCTTCACCAAAAACACATATACAAACTCTACCTCAATTATGTGATTTAATTAGCTAAACACAGAATTTAAGTCACTATTCACGCGTTGCACTATTCACTCGGCGCCACTGTTCACGAGGTGGCCAACTTCTCCGATGATTACCAAATTTTGGCAGCAGCTTCATCTCAACCTTCCTAGCATTTTTCTCAACTACACCAAGTTCAGAAAACAACTAGAACTACCTCAACAATTAAGAAAACAGTAAACCCCAATTTGTGAATAGTGCCGGATTTTCAATCTCTAAAATCCTCCAATATATATGCAAAATTATACTCAAAAGAAAGATCATGAGGTAAAGAACAACTTTATACCTTGAGGTTTCTCCAAAATGTCGACAGTTTGGACGGATCTCCTTTTCTTTCTTTCCTTCTTTCTTTCTCTTTCTCTTTCTCTCCTTCTTTCCTTCTCTTTCTCTCTCTCTTCCTTCCTTTCTGGTTCTGAACGTGAATACATGAATAGTAGAAGAAGATGGCTGATTTAATGAAGTTAGGGACAAGGTGAAATGACTAAAATGCCATCAAAACGAAAAAACCCAAAATTTTCGCATACAAACTCCGATTTTAACGTGCCACATGTCTGCGAACTCGGTTTAACGTCCTCTACAACTTTCATGAAGAAAATTTTCTCAAATTTTGATCCAAACAAAAAGTCATCTTTAAGGGCCCCCTAAAAGTACCGAAACGACAATAAAAGTGAAAGTAAAGGTCGTTTACCATCCAAATGAGTAGTAAATCGGTAAATTCATGTTCGGGATGTTATAGGAATTGAATGCAAAGATCTCGGAAATGAAGGTACTTGAAAACGATTGGGAAGCGGGGCAGTCTCCGAGGAGATAACCGCTCTGTTTCGAAACTATTTTGTCAAACCAACTTCAATGGCAATAAAGGTAAACATTATTCGTAAATTGAACGTATGTTTGGGCCAAGCAAAGTGGGCTAAATATATTAGATAAATATAATATTGTTCATACAAATTGGGCCTAATAGGGCCCGCATGGGTCAAGCGAAGTAAGTGTTCATCCAGACGAAAACTGGCGTCGGCAGCAGCTCGCTCCGCTTGTCCGGCTGCTTCGCGAGCCTGAGCTAAATTTTGAGACATCGTTCGAAAGCTGCTAGGGGTTGCTCTAACAGAGGTTCCTCATGCTCAAACCAGGCCGTCACCGCAGTCAGTTGGGCTTGCAGGTCCCGGATTTGTGTCCGAAGATGATTCTGTGTGATGCGCAAGTCTCTGACAAGGACAGCTCCATCGCCCAAGAAATCGCGAGATGTCTCTGTTTGGTGTGCAAGGCCCCGATAATGGGCCTGAGCTTGCCTCGCTTGTGCGGTCGCATTCGTTCGTTCATTGATCCGCTCAGGAAGGTTTTGTAACAGCTCATATATCTCAGTGAACTCAGCCTCAGTAATAGTTCGCTCGCGGCGAAGAACCATCAAGTATTCCTGAGCTCTGGCGGGCGCACCTGGCAATAAGATGTCAGGACCCAGAAGTCGCTATAACCCATCCCTCGCTTCATCTATGACTCCTGGAGGGGCCACTTCGAGTACGCGAACAAGTCTGTCCAGCCTGGAAGGAGGCTCGGGCGGTGGAGCATGAGCATCAGCATCAGCAGCAGCAGTAGGGGCCTCCTGAGGCTCTATAACAGGGACCGCTTCTGGCTCCGGTTCAACATTCGCTCCTTCTCCCACTTTAGGGACATGGGGGGCAGGATCCTAGACCACCACATCTCCACCGATTGGGTCGGCCGGATCAGCGACAGGCACCTCTGCAGCAGTTGCTGTTTCCCCAATAGGATCAGGACTCTGTGGTTAAGAAGGACTTATTAGAGTGCACAGAAAATAAAACAAACTAAGGCCTTCGGTTCAAAGTGTACCTCTGCAGTCAGGGGCTCATGCAGAATTGCTATCGGCGCAGGCTCTTGAGTTGCTTCGTCAGGGATGGGATCAAGCGCTACCTGCATTAGGGGTCGTGCAGTGATCGGTTCCTCAGGCGGCGGGTCTGAAGGGGCTATTCTTTCTTCTAGCTCGGGCGAACTGTCGTCTATGATCTGCACCAGAATCAAAGCCAAATGCAAGTCGCTCGCGGTGCTGGCGGGAGGTGGGAGATTAGTAGAAACCATAGGCGTTTGAGCCTGCGGGGCATTTGAACCTTCACCAGCAGCCGAAGAACCTTCCCCAACACGTCCAGAGGACCGGCGACGAACCTACGAGCGAAACAGTTATAAGAGTTGGGCTAAAAGACGGATATTTGTAGGTGTGATTTTCTTATCTCTTACCAATCGATCAGCGAGTGGTTCATCTTTTCCCCATGGGTCAGTGCGAGGGTCCGAGCGATTGCGCTTGCGAGCCAAAGCAGCGGCGACCTGCCAAAATCACAAAGTTAGACTTAACTCGCAGAGAGGCATAATCCTAAGAATAAAAGGTTCTTACAGTTTGTGGACTATTGTTACACCCCACATCCGATTTACCCCTTTTACTGAGTTACACGAATCACTGTATGTTTTACCATACGCGGTTATAGTTTTATCTTTTAGGGGGGTTGCTAGAAGTTGACTTTTTATGGGTTAACAATTTGAGAAAATTTCCTTCATGAAAGTTGTAGAGGACGTTAAACCGAGCGTGTGCATATGTGGTACGTAAAAATTAGAGTTCGTATGTGAAAGTTATAGCTTAAAAAGTGGAAATTACTGTTCATGATAATAAAAATATATATATATGGAAAGTTACCACTGTAGGTTTCCATTTTCGGAAACCCACGGTAACTCTCCCTCTCTCCTTCCCCGACCCTTTCCCCTTTCGGCCCGAGTTGGTTCTCCTCCGATTTCTCCCTCCTCCGGCCGACCCACGACGGAATCCGGCTATCCCCAAGCTCGTCTCCTCCCCCTTGACACATTAGCGGTGGTATTTTGTGAAGATTTGGCCGGAGAAGCTTGATTTCGCGCGCAGGAAGGTAACTGTTGCAGTTTTCAATTTTTGCCGATTTCCGGCCATCTCCGGTCACCAGACCTGCGTCGAAGGTCGGGTTTTTGCTGGAGATTATTTCCCCTAAGGTCTTGCTTCTCAATTTGCAGTGTGGAGGTCGAATCGATCAAACCCGATCCTAGGGTTCTTGAATTTTTCTGGAAAATCTTCACTGGCTTAATTGGAACTCTTCCAGGTAAAATTGGCACTTGTTGTAGTTGAGAAAGAGATTGGGTCTGTTGAGTAGGTGGTGCTACCAAAATTTGGGGGCCATTGGTGGTGGTTAGCCGGTGGCGCGTGGGCCCCACGCGCGGTCACTGTGGGTGGCGCGTGGAGCTGCAATTTATTTTCTGTTTTGGCTCCATAAATCCCTTAACGATTGTAGAATTTTATACATGAAGTTTGGTGGAAATTGGAGGAATTACGAATTGGGTATAAATGGATAATTATCGATTTACGTGAATTCGATCGCCGGAATTCTTTCGAATTCACTTTAGAATTTATATATCGATGAATGAATATTGTTGGAATGTTGTGGATGGATTCGTTGTGAATTAAGGAGTTGGATTTTGAAGGGGGACGTTATAAATTTCAAATTCTAATTATCGTAAAGTTAATTTCCGTCTATAAATGTATTTTTACGAGTGCTATTCGTACAGGACGAGAGGAGTCTTCGTACGAGGAAAATACCGAGCGACGTCAGGATTGATCATATACTGTGAGTGGACTTTTATTTTTTCAAGAATGATGCATGCATTTATTTAATCGGTTCCGAGGTTATAATTTATTTATCGTATTACTTTCCCGAGCATATGGTTATTTTCAGAAATGGTTTTGGATATTTGGTTATTTGAAGGTTTTATGGCGTGCGGGGTCAAGTCATTGGATTACGCTTATCTTCTCTTATTTATTTATTTCCGATATGATTTCCGGATTTATACTATTTATATTATACTTATATTCGGCGATTTGAGACTTTTATGAGATTTCGATGGAGTTAATCTTTATACTTATTTATCTCCTATTTATTTTGAACTTGAGATTATCTTGGCGTGTGGGACACGTTGTTGGAAGTTCATTTACGAGAGATGGGGAAGCTTTATGTACTTATGGATTTACTTGGTTTTTGGTTATATTTCCCTGTGCCATACTGAGGGGTGATTTTATCATGCTAGCATTGATTTTCTGCCTTTGTGGTGCGGTGATGGGATCACCGTAGCCCTCCACCTTTGTGGCGCAGGTTACTGTCTCTGTGACAGTAATTCTGTAGCCCGGTATCCTATCGCTACACTTAGTGGCGTAAGGATATATTACGGGAGTAATGGGAGTATTTTAGCCTAGGAGGCTATCACCCGAGCCTGGGAGGCTCACTCGTATGGCTATCGCCTTCCCCTACTCACTTTACTACTTAAGCTAGAGGGGCTAGCTCGATTTTCGTGTAACCAGCGGGGCTGGTCTTATTTTTCCTTGAGTATCAGAGTTCCAACTTTTTCTTTTAAATCGTATGTGACTAGTGGGGCTAGTCGGTTTTCATGAGTGGAACTCCTTTTGTTTTATTTTCGTTAATCACTGCATGCATCGGGAATTTTTAAAGAAATAAATGTGGGAAAGTATAAAATCCCTTCTGTTTGAAATTGTTTATTTTTGTCCACTCACGCTAACGTTTTTTCGTACTTTTCCCTGGGCCCTTCGATTTTCAAATGCCCAGTTTACAGTGTTGCTGCTCGGCGTTCTGGAGTGAGCCTTAGTGACCACATCCGCTTTCGTCATCATATTTTGTAGGTTATCTATTTAGCCTACTGTACTCTATGTTAAATTTACGTTCCTAGAATTGCTCTGATTACTATGGGATTTGTGACCCAGACTTGTATGGAATTTATATTTGAGGTCTACGACCTAACTTTGTGAATTGTAGTATCTTAAATCTTGGAGTTTCTTAGACCTGAAGTACTTGTTAAACTATTATTATTTTGGGCTTGAGTTGGTTGAATGATGGGAGCAGGGTGGCTCCAGGAGTTTGTGGTTGGATTATTAGAAGTGAAATTTGTTTTCCACAGGTTTTGGGTTGTCCATTTTTAAGGGTGGTTATGCCGAAATTTTTGGTAAACCTTCTTTAAAAGTGGGTCCCGCAAGGCCACTTCGGATTCCAGGGTGGAATCCGGGGCGGGTCTTGTCAACTATCGTAGTCAGAGGAAGAATCTTCAACTTCAGGCTCTGCGAGCACCGCTTTCTGCTTTCCAGGCTGACCAGCGGCTGGGGAAGCACGTATTATGCGAGCGCCAGAAGGTGGCGCAGTTCCCTGACACAGCGAAGGGTGAGTAGAAAGAAAGTAAAAGGAAAATTACAGAGGATAAAGCTCAGATACTTACCTCCGGAGGGGGTTCGCGGATTACAATACCAGCCTGGGCCGGGCGAGGAGCTCGCGTCGGTTGTGTCACCAGAAGAGTCTGGGATCGTGTCGCATCCTCGGGGAAGCGAGCGAGCACTTCAACATCGACAGGATAGGGGTTTTTCAGTTCTCAAAGAGTGCTGCGAAGAGTTCGTCGTCCTGCTGAGTCCAGCAATTGACTGAAACCTCCGCCCACCAGTCTTCGTATCCTTCTTCAGCCCCGTCCACAGCATCAATAACTTGGGCCCAGTCAGGAAGATCAACTAGCGCGAGCATACTTTGCGCCGGCACAGATCCAAGAGGGGGCCCGAATCTGCGCCAAGAAGTGTTGTAGTTCCAGGCGTCGTATAGAGGGAATGGCACCAATTAGACAAGGCCGAATTGGCGAGCAAAATGATTAGGAGCGTAGAGCTCGTAGCTGAGTTCCTCGGCAGCGGTCCTGATGTCTAAACAGGAGATCGCGCGACGGAAAGCCAAGCGTGCGCGATCAGTGTAGCGAGGATCGCCAGGAAGAAAGCCATATTCGAGTAAAGAGGGGTATCTTCTACCCAAAATTATGTCGCAGTATGGCATCTTGTTTAAAAGGTACAGGTAAGAAAAACACTCGGAGTAAAGGGGGATGAATACCTTCCCTTGTGGCAGAACCACCGACCCAAGAGTTGGTCGGCCGGTGGGAGTAGCGGGATGTCATCGCGGTGGAAGAACGGGAAGTAAGTTTGGATCCAGAAATCCAGAATCCAAAAGGGGCCAGACATGCTAGTCTCAAATGGGTGCATGGTGGCCTGGTATAACATGCGGTAGAGGGCTCCTAATACTGGTTGCCCAAGCCCGATGTTGCGGCCGTTATAGAGGGCCGTCGCCAGAAGAGTCCAAGTACCAGTGGGCTTGCAGGAAGAGGTGCAGAATATAAACTTGCAGAGCCAATACTCCAGAAAAGCGATTCCGCCGGTCGCATTGTGTTCCCGGCTGTAATACGCCAACCATCGTGGGTAGGAGCCACTGTGGGAACTACGACCGTGCTGGGCCATGGTTGAAGTGAAGTTGACAGAATCAAATTGACCATGCACATAGGGTTCGCCATCGATGCGCAGGCCAGTGATGGCGAGAATATCCAACAGAGTGACACTCATTTGACCAAATCTAAAGTCAAATGTGTTGGTGGCGGTATTCCAGAAACAAAGGAAAGCAGCGAGTGGCGAGCGATTGCCGCCGCGAGGAAGATTGAAACATAGATCGATAGTATGCGTGATACCTGCTGCATTCCAACGAGCCAGATCCCTCGCCCGCGCTGCGCGATACCAAGAAGTCTCTGCTGCACTGATGGAGGACGGCCAATGCCCTATTTTGGCTCGATGGTTCTGGGCACCCCAGCTACTGAAATCTCCAGGGGTCCTTCGGAGGACTGGAATGGGTCGACGGACTGGTAGGCCATAGAGAGCGATAGCGTCGTCTGGAATAGCATCTCGTGGCGCTGGACCCAGTCCGGTTTGATGGTCGGAGAATCGAAGGAGCAGGGGTCGATGGATAGGTGTGTGGAGATGAATGCGGGTACCGATGTTGGTTCCCCAAGTATGGGCAACCTTTTCGTTCAGTTCTTCTTCTTGATCGATGATTATTTTCTTCGGGGGAGCCATTTCTAGGTTTCTGCAAAGAGATATCGAAGAAATGGATTTTTCTGGGTTTAAGAGACTAGAAGGGTTTCTGATGTGACAGGTCTCGCGGCCGTGGGTTTAAATAAGGATTTTTGTGAGGGAAGCGATACGACAGAAAGGCGTTTTGCAAATGAAAGGACGCAACCTTCATTAATGACATCGTTTCAAGCGACCGGCGCGTCGTTTTAGTCCCCTTCAAGCAGTTACATCTTTGTGGGCCTGCTTTCGGGGCCTGGGGGGTAATGTTTGAGCCCAAAAGTAATTTTGACAAGATCTTTTGGAGGATTTAGCATAGCGGGCCGATACCTGCGGCCCAAAAATAAGCCTACTTGGGTTTGGGTTACAGCTTCGCCCATTCCGTAATCCATATGGAAAACGAAACCTTATTGGAGTCAAGTAGCAGAGATTGAATAGGAAACTTCAATCAATAATCCTTCTGTAGCAAGGAACAGTCGAAGACCTAGGTATAAATACTAGGGTTCGAGGACATAACAAGGACCTCTCTCAAATCAACTAATCCTAGCGATTACAAAGCCTCCCCGGAGCAAGCCTTCAACCTCGTTGAAACCCGGCGACCGTGCTTCCAGTCCTAGTCTCCTCGCGAGCCGACTGTCAGTACTACTGCCACCGACACAACCAGTGAAGCAAGGGTAACACCCTCGCAACCCAGCGAAGCTAAAGTCACGCTTTAGCAAAACCCGTGCATTCTCACAACTTCCCAGTGATTGCTCTGCTTAGTCTACGACACTAAGTATCGATACGGTGAACGCAAAGAGATTACACCCAAAGTCCTTATCAGTAAGGCAGAAGTCCTTTCCCGAAAGGCTAGAGAAGAACCCTGTGACGAGGTTGGTGCTCTCCTCGTCCACAGCGCTTGAAGAAGAAGTCAGGTCAAGGGGCTACCCCAACGACTGCACCCCGTGGTGCTGGCACGCCTGCACAATCACACGCTCAAAAGAGACAGTTTGCACCCCTACCGGATTTTCACGTCAAACAGAGATATAACTAGAGATTTCAAAAGCCAATATGGTGTCTTTATGCAACACTTTCACATTCTGAACAAAAGATACACAATGATATAAATTAACTGGATCAAACTGAAATCCTGAATCTAGTAACAGACCCTCAAGAAAGTTAAATTTATTACCCAAGCACAAAAGCTACAATGGTTACTAGACTATATAACACTCTTAGACACTACCTAATTAGATCACTACCTGGGCTCTGATACCAATTTTCTTGGCTGGAAAAGTGATAATACAAATCTGATGTAAGCAATGAACAGGGAGGAGTCTCCAAGAACTGTCTCAATTTAAAGAGGACAAGCATTCTTACTAAGTTTGGTATCATTTGGAAACATATCTGAGGAGCAAAGAAAATAAAAGTGAATAACCATAGGGATGCTTCACAAACAAGCTGTTCCAGAAAAAGGGTGGTACCAGCATCACAAAAATATAAATCAATCAAGCTTAGCTATCTAACAACTTGCTTAGTTGCTTGACATATTCAAAGAAAATAAACATACCTTGTCTTTTATATTACCAAGAATAATTCTATAAGGAGTAATTGCAGATCTCTGAGTGGGGGCTTAATTTGGCTCCAAAAGTTTCTGGAAACTGGACATTCCAACCTGGGACACAGCAAATATTTTCCTTTTGGCAACAAGATAGACTAGCATTACGAAGAGAGTTCTGGGATGGAGACTTTGCTATTGGAGATTTTGGGGATTCCGGACCATCCTAGCAAAATGAGATAGTACAAAGACGAAAAAATATTGAGTTACTGCTACCTATTGATTTTAAACCACAGAAGAATAAAAAAAACTTTGATCAACTTGCTTCTATTGCTACACAGATTTGAGTTTATTAGCTCCGAAATCGTGCCATCCCAAGAATACAACATTCAAAATCAATACTAACAAATTCCAGATAAATTAATTGATGAATCAATACAATCATCCAAAAGGAAAGGAATTTAGAGAATAAGGGGACGAACCCGTATCGACGAAATTGCTCTCGAGAGGTTCACCAATCACCACCACATCATTGTATGCAAGGGGAAGGGGAGGTCGCTCGATTCGCATATTGGTCTGACTCGTAATTCACTTCTGGCCCCGTCTGAAGCCCAAACCAGACAAGTTTTCATGGTTTTGATGAAGAGGCCATTAACCCCTGTTGCTTTCACCATGACAGCAAAACAAGGGGGGTGAAATTTGCACCCCCAAATTTACAAACTGCACCCCTTTTATTTTTATTAATAATATTTTATCTCCCATCTTTTTAGACTTCCTAAGATACCCTCAAAGAGTTTCCTTTTTTCTTTTTGGGTCATCTCTCTCTCGCGCACACACACCATAAATGGAGTCCAGCCCAATCTCAATCGGCCGGAGCATTCCGCCGGGATTTGAAGAATTGGATATTGTGGAGGATTGGTTGCAGACGACTGAGAAGAAACAGAAACAGATTGGAATTCTTGGCCCAATCTCTTGAGTGCAGTCGTGAACCCAGACACTCTATCAATTCTAGAAGATATAATATCCTCAGCCGAGATGCTTGATTGATGGTTGAAGGTATGCTCCTAATCATGGTTCCTCTCACATCTAATGTATGTAACATGTGTAGGCTAAAGATGCAATCAGGGATTTCTTCTAACATTGTGCAGTCACTGAGGTCTAGCATACTCATCGAAGACCATAAAATGACCAACGACGGAGGCAAGATGCTGTTTGGGCAAAATACGTTTTCAATCAACACAGAACAACTGCAAAACCAGCCATTTCTATATATCAAATGATCCAAACTCTAACCTGCTATGAAAATATTGACTGCAATCACAACCTCCTGCCAGCTTCCGGCCATTACAGCCAACTCTGCTATACCTAGAGCTAGCCCTCCAGCTGAAATTGTCCCCAAAGCACGATTAAACCCTTTGTTCCACGTCACACCTTTACCATCAAAACGACAACAAAACCATCACTACTGAATCACATCACACAGAATCCAGAAATGAGATTGAGATCAGTAAAGTAGTAACAATACCTATGCTGAGTTTGAAAATGATGACAACGGTGAGAATCGCCCAGATCGAATATTGGCTAACATATTTGAGGGGCTCCTTGAAAAATAGGAGCAGTGACACAATCGCCAGCGACAAGCCCATGCAATTTTGGCGTGGAAATCGAGGATCGGAGATATGCAATTCTTCAAATCCCGGCGGAATGCTCCGGCCGACAGAGATTGAGCTGGACTCCATTTATTGTGTGTGCGCGTGCGAGAGAGAAAGGACCCAAAAAGAAAAAAAGGAAACTCTTTGAGGGTATCTTAGGAAGTCTAAAATGATAGGAGATAAAATATTATTAACAAAATAAAAGGGGGTGCAGTTTGTAAATTTGGGGGTGCAAATTTCACCCCCCCCAAAACAATTACAGTTAACTTTTAATTCACGGTCAACAAAAAGTAAGCAATTCTCATGAGGATGTTAACTAGCCACGTCATTGGGGCCCCCTTGGTCTACAATTCAGTTGATTCATTGCAGCCTATTCCTGGCCCACATGAATTTCAGCCCCATGTTGCTGACCGTAGAAAATTTCGGTACTGAAAATGGGTTCACAATCATTAAATCAAGCTGGGCCAGTGTTAAAAGGTCAGCCTAAACAACGACTCTGCACCTTTTTTTTTTTTTTTTGACTTGTGAGTGGAAGACTTGCTCTCTTAATTACCTTCATATACCATCCAAATGATCCAAATTATTATTTGAAGCCATTTCAAATATATTAAATATATCAGATACCATTTTACTCTGTCAGAAGAAACAGTGGGCATTACTATTATTTTACCTCAGAAATGCAGCGAACTCTCATCTCTTTCTTTTGCTTCGTCTTCCTGCAGGCTTTCTCATCCAAAGTCCTTTGTGAAAACCAAAACACCTGCAGAGAGTTCAAGTGTGGGAAACATGGCCCAGCTATCAGATTCCCTTTTAGCCTCAAAGGTAGCCACCCAGAAAATTGTGGGTATCCTGGGTTTCTTGTATCCTGCAATGAAAACAAGGAAACCATTCTTGAGCTGCCAATCCCAGTCAAATTCGCAATCAAAACCATAGACTATAAGAATCAGCAAATCGAGCTATATGACCCAGAAAATTGCTTGCTGGTGAAGCTATTGAAAGTCCAGAACATGTCAATCTCTCCCTTCCACTACTTGGAAGGCCAAATGAAAGATATTACCTTGTTCAATTGTTCCTCAGCTGAAAGGGAATCGGTATACTATATGGACCAAGTCCCCTGCTTGAGTGGCCCTGTCTACCAAATTTCATCGCCTCATTATGTGGACATTTTGATTCATGACCTTCCCCTTCTGTCTTGTACGAAGATCTCTAATTATTCCTCAGTTCCATACATGGCGTATGATCATCAAAATGTTTCTTTGGACTGGACGGAGCCAAATTGCAGACCATGCGAAGCATACGGCAACAAATGTGGATTGAAGAACAATGGCACCAAAAGTACCGAAATTGAATGCCTTTATAGGAAAGGAGGTAAAAGAGTAGCGTATATTTTTCTATATTTGTTATACATTCCGGCCACACTCTACTTTGACATCGTGTTTATTCATTTATTCATGAAATGAGAGACGCAAATGCTAGCATATGCATGTGATCGACAGTTTATTCCATTGGCATATTTGCACAAGAATCGGGATACAAACTTAAACAATTGGTATACGAAGTGATATCAAGATCAGTTAGTTGCATTTTACTTTTGTGAAAGCTATCACCTACAGTCCTTGGCTCCTTACGATGTGATAGCACTTATGTATTATGTCCTAGTAATTGCTCATAACTCGCTCATATAATTGATTTGACAAACATGGTAGTCTGATTTTGCTAGTACCTTCTACAGGTTCACTAAAGAAGTCAGCAAAAAAGTTAGCAAAAAAGTTGGCAAAAAAGATAGAAGCAGCAGGTGAGTTGTTTGAGAATTAGGCTAGCTTCTTCTTCTATTTCATGTCGATATTTAGTAGCATTATTTACTGACAGCATAAATTTACAGGTCCATTCCTGGCTACATTTGTACTGCTACTACTTGTCACTGCAGTTTATCGTGTCCGCAGTTGTCTTGACAGAAAAGAAAAAGAGAATCAATTAAAAATTGAACTATTTTTAGAGAATTACAGAGCACTCAAACCAAGCAGATATTCTTATGCAGATATTAAGAGGATTACAAATCAATTCAAGGTCAAATTAGGCCAAGGAGCCTATGGGACTGTTTTTAAGGGAAAACTTTCTGCCGAATGTTTTGTTGCAGTGAAAGTCCTCAATAGTACTAAGGGGAATGGGGAAGAGTTTGTAAATGAAGTACGAACAATGGGACATATCCATCATGTCAATGTGGTTCGATTGGTTGGATTCTGTGCGGATGGATTTAGACGAGCTCTTGTTTATGACTTCTTACCTAATGGTTCACTACAAGATTTCATTTCATCAGCAGACAATAACAATTCTTTCCTTGGTTGGGGTAAGTTGCAAGACATTTCTCTTGGAATAGCAAAAGGAATTGAATATCTGCACCAAGGATGCAATCAACGGATCCTACATTTTGATATCAAACCCCATAATGTTTTGCTAGACCATAACTTCAATGCAAAGATTTCCGATTTTGGTTTGGCCAAGTTATGTTCCAAGGATCAAAGCATAGTGTCAATGACTACCGCCAGGGGAACGATGGGGTACATTGCACCTGAAGTGTTCTCCAGAAACTTTGGAAATGTGTCCTATAAGTCAGATGTCTATAGCTATGGAATGGTACTGCTTGAGATTGTAGGAGGGAGAAAGAACATTGGTTCAACCACAGAGAACACCAATGAAATTTACTACCCAGAATGGATCTATAATCTTCTAGAAAAAAAAGATGACCTACGTATCAATGTAGGGGAAGAAGGAGATGCTAAAATTGCAAAGAGACTTGCAATTGTAGGTCTCTGGTGCATTCAATGGCACCCTGCAGATCGTCCTTCTATGCAAGGGGTGGTTCAGATGTTGGAAGAAGGAGAAAACTTAACCATGCCTCCAAATCCTTTTGCCTCTCAGGGTCCAGCAGGAACAAATACAAGTACACCTTCAAGAAATTTAAATCTCCAACTAGAAATAATTCCCGAGTTAGAATAGTATCTAGGTTTAGAGACTATATACATACTTATATATGTACGTTAAGTAGTCAATTGAGTTACCTGTGCATGAGTCCCGTAGAAATGTATTTAGGTTCCAAAATTTTCAGTTTAGTTCTCACATTTCAAGTTTGGATTATGAGCAGACTATATGTTTGTATATGTTATATAATCAAGTATGCACACATGCTTCCCTTCAAGATCGAGTATTGATCTTGCCATACGCCTGCAGGTGGTCAAGGCTTTCTGTGCCGAGTTTGTTATTGGCCAGGAGTGCTCCTATGCCACCAGCCTGGTTCTAATTAAAGATTTCACACCCATGGATCAAGTGAGAGTTCGATCAGTCCTGTTATGCTCGGGAAAACACCTATCCAAGTTAAATTGCTAAAGATTTTTTGTTTTTTTTTTCTATTTAACAATGAATTCTCATCATCTGGTTTCCTATGAAACTTCATCTTATCTGCATGCGGTTAGCCCACCTGTTTCTCGAAAAGAGATGGGAAACATGCTCGGTTTCATTTGATTGAATAGTTGACCCAGTTGCAAGTTGCATGAATCATTGTTCAGATCCAGACATCCAGTTGCAAGTTGCATGGATCATTGCAGGCGGAGAAGATAAGATAAAAAAAAAAAAAGTTAGTTGGAAGATAACACGCTAGAAGGCTTCTTCAAGTCTTAATCGATGTGCGGATCGAGTACGGACCAAATGTGAATGTTTGACTAAAACCAAAAAGACTAGGAAAGTTGCATTGTGATTTTGACGTTTTGTATGTATCCATCCATACTCCCAATCTACATAAACGCGTCCCTATTTATTACTTTGTAGGAAGGACTCCGAAGGAGTAACCCCCCGGTAGAAATCATGTAAAAAAAAAAAACGAAAAAAAAAAAAGGTAAAAGTACATAGACTTTGTTTCATCCATCCATCGTCCTCATCTTCATAAACGCGTCTCTTGCTTCCTCGAGATTTCTTCCACTTTCATGCTTGAATCGTCATTCTTATATCATTCCGTTCATGTTTCTTCCAAATCGATCGCGGGAAAACTGCAACCACCATTCCCTCGATCTGTCATTGACCAATGATTTGATCATGGAACCCCATCTGGCTAGCCTCCTCCCAGTCTTCTCTTCCGAAAGTCTCGCTCTCTTACTATGAGATGAACTTAACAAAATACTTTCTGTTTTACCGTCAACATTTACATGTTTCAATATACAGTCATTTTTTACTGTGTAAAACATAAGTTTTACAACATTGCCTTTTACATTCGGTTTCTCAATTAAATGGCCATCAATCAATTGGACGGACAGAAAACGTGATGATGTGAGCCTTTTTTTTTTTGTGAATAAATGTGAGCTATGTTTTGACTTTGGAGCATGGAAGAATTTCCTATGAACTTTGGTATTCTGGTTTCGAATGCGTAAATCTTTTCTGATCACTCTCCATGGGATTAAGTGGAATTAGGAGCCTCTCTCTGTGTGGGTGGGTTTCAATTGTAGCCTTTTTGGTTCTTGGCTTATCTGGTCATAACTGTAAGTCTACCGCTTCTTCCTCCGGCAAGATCCACAGAACAAGTGTTCTCGGCTCATGGGAATCCAATCCTAGAGATCGTTATACGTGTGTCCCTTCTTCCTGCGGCGATATCCACAACGTAAGCTACCCTTTTCGACTACAACATGATCCAAAGCACTGTGGCCACTCAAGCTACACTTTGGAATGTGACAACAATGTCACAATGCTGCGCCTATATTCTGGCAAGTACTACGTGAAGGAAATCAACTACCGTCGGCGCAGAATCCGAGTCGTAGACCCTGGCCTTGAGAAGAACAATTGCGCTTCCCTTCCTCTTTTTCCTTTAGCAGATTATCAATTCCATTATGAGGATCCATACGAGACTTTTCTAAATAACCAGGTAACTTGGTTGAAGTGTGCAAATCCAGTGAATTCTTCTCGGTATATTAACACTGCTCCCTGTATAAAATCGGAAGGGTATGGTTATGCCATTCGACACATGAGTCTGCAAGATTTGGAGATTGGGTGCAGTATAGTTTGGATGGGTTTTTATGCTGCGATGGACGAAGACATCGGACACGCCGATTCCTATCAAGATATACACAATAACCTGCTGTATGGCTTTAACCTGGAGTATACAAATGCATATGATATACCCGCCGATTGCTTCGGTAATGGTTGGCACAGTCATGGAAGATGTTATCCACGCAGCATCCGAGGTATGTACTGCGAGTAAGCCATGATTTCTCAACTCGAACAATCACAAGTTAACTGTACTAATTTTGTACTTTCTTTGTCATTCACTCTAGGTTTGTTTCAACTTGGTTGGACGGTGTTCAGGGGTAAGGGTCATTTCTCCAAATATCTTCTTTAATTTTTGTAAATTCACCAAACTTTTCTATCCAATTTATCGTCAAAGAGATGGTTGTCTCTCATATTGCACATGGCCTTGCACTTTCAAAACTTAATTTTATAGTGGAGCACGTAATGGAGAAAATATTGTAAAAAAAAAAAGAAGAAATAATGTAGCTTTTGTGGTGCAGTTGAACCCAACCCTGCTTATATATTTTGCAGGGTATAATGATTATATTTTCTGGGGTACTATCGCTACTGCAAGTGTTGTAGGGGTAAAACTTATATTTGGAGCTCCGTTTGTGATTGCACTTCTGATATATAAGTGGCGAAGAAGATATTGGTCAACCTACAACACTATAGAAGATTTTCTGCACAGTGACAATTTCATGCCTATAAGGTACTCTTACTCCAACATTAAGAAAATGTCTGACAATTTCAAAGATAAGTTGGGGAAAGGGGGTTATGGGTCTGTATTTAAATGCAAATTACGGAGTGGCCACTTTGGAGCCATTAAGTTGTTAGGCGAGTCTAATGCTAATGGTGAAGATTTCATGAGTGAAATAGCTACTATTGGAAGGATTCATCATGTTAATGTGGTGCAGCTTGTTGGTTACTGTGTCGAGGGTTCAAAGCGCGCTTTAGTATATGATTTCATGCCAAATGGGTCTCTGGATAAGTACATTTACTCTAAAGAAGGATCCATCACTTTAAATTACAAGAAATTGTATGAGATTGCAGTTGGAGTAGCTCAGGGTATTGAATATTTGCATCAAGGTTGTGAAATGCAAATTCTACATTTTGATATCAAGCCTCATAATATTCTACTTGATGAGAATTTTACCCCAAAGATTTCTGACTTTGGGCTAGCAAAACTATATCCAGCGAATAACAGCATCGTCTCTTCAATGGCAGCAAGAGGCACTATGGGATACATTGCTCCCGAGTTGTTTTATAAAAATATTGGTGGTGTTTCATACAAAGCTGATGTCTATAGTTTTGGAATGTTGTTGATGGAAATGGCAAGCAGAAGGAAAAATCTAAATGCATTTGTAGATCACTCAAGCCAACTTTACTTCCCCTCATGGGTTCATGATCAATATAATGATGGTAAGGACTTGGAGATTGGCGATGCTACAGCAGAGGAAAAGAAATTAATTAAAAAAATGATTGTAACTGCCTTGTGGTGTATTCAAATGAAACCAAGTGATCGACCTTCAATGAAGAGAGTCACACAGATCCTCGTAGGAGATGCTGAATACCTAGAAATGCCGCCAAAGCCTTCTCTATGCCCACAACCAATGCCCGTACGCAATTTGATTCCAGGATGTTCAAATGTGGAGCTAACATGTACTCTTTCAGCTAGGTGATGATCATCTAGCTACCATTCACTATGAAATTTCAGATTTTCTTAGAATTGCAGATTACTGTATTAGTAAAAGATGAACTGTCAATGAAGTTCAAATAATGTATTTCTCCATTACTTTGCTGCCTCATGGTTTCTGTATGTGCCTTCTAACTTTGATATTTGCTTTTCGTACCCTATCAATCAATTATTTGCAACTAACCACCTGCTTCTTATATCTCGTGCATAGGTACAGTATAGAATGCTTCAAAATGTGAACCACAAAATTGAAGGCTAATTACGAACATCATCAAACATACAGAACATAAGTAAAATCTGAATTTAAGGCAATCATATTTTCAGTCTACTTGCTTACGACCACTTGAATTAGATTGGAAAGTGATCAAGAGAGATTATGATATACCTGCAAGAAATTCAAACTTCAACAAGAACCAATTGTTGAGTTAGGGTGCACACCTGTGCAAGTTAAGCTAGTAATAGTTAATGTTACGTAATCATGGAATGTGCAACAATTCTACCCTAACAAACATATGCTTAAATTCCACTAATTCCAGATTGAATATATGAATTGTCATAGACAAGAATGTGTTTCATAGCCAGAATTGTTGCACCATATTAGTATAAAACCGAACAATAACTATTTTCATTCTAGATTCAAAATTGCGTTTGTGTGCGCACATTTATATATAAGTACACATCTACTCCCAACGCAGTAATTGCTTCCAACTGAAGACTTGGATCTCTTGCTAGTAACCGTGCAGGATGTGTAGGAGCAAAATGACCGGGAAGCTTTGATATCATATAACCTAGAAATTTAGGAAACTGAAGATCTTCTGCATGAACATTAGATGGTAAATGCATATAACCATTCTTCATTATTGCTAAAAAAACACACTTAAGTTCTTGTATTATCAACTACCAAATACAGGGAGATCTATATCAATATCTCCACAAGTACAACTCCAAGGTTGCTATAATTTACTATCACTATTATAAATTTTTCTGAACTTAAGAACACCTATGATAATGGAGACAAGAGCAGGTGAAGCATCTTGGCGAGAAAGCTAAAGTTCAGTCCATGTCAAGGGCTTTGTGACCTCAAATAGCACAATTTTAAAGTTGTCTTTTAAATCATCTTGTGATCCACTGTTATCAATCACTATGTCTGCCATGGTCCTCTTTAAATCGAGTGACACCTGAGCATTTATCCGTTTTTGAGCATCATTCTCACTTATTCTGTCCCTCAACATGAGTCTCTGGAGCTGTGTTTTAGGATCGACCCATACAACAATAAGAACAATAACCTTAAACCCTTTCAATCATAGCTTCCAAATTTCTCAAAAGATTCCAGATGATATGCAAGGAGCCAGTAGTTTGCAAAAAGATAAAACATAGACATTAAAGTCGATAGGGCATGTAATTTTGATTACAAGGTACTCCAACGCATAATCTCTGATAAAGCATTTCAGAAGTTCTGACAAAACCTAGTCAATTTTGACTAGAGGGAATTTGCTTATTTTCCGTTGCTACACAACTCAAAACTGGGAAGTATTACAAAACTTGACTCTTTATAATTTCCCCACCATAAGGAACATTTCTTACCTTGTCCTCCTAAAGCTTATTACATCAATTCTGGCATTTTCGAAAGTGATCTTAAGATAATAATATCATGTTATTATTATTAACCAAAATTAAAACCACCAACTTTCAGCAAGCAATCTGTAAAACAGTATGATTTGCTCCACCACACCAGGTATAATTCAAAATAGTTTATAGACAATGCCCTTGTTACATCTAATAGTGTTACAAAGAGATACTCTAAGCGAGATCACGTAATAAAATTAGGCAATCAGTGAGAATGTACATACCGGTTCAAAAGTATGCTTCAGCTTTGCTCATCACTTACACGAGCCACAAGATAGGCGTCGACAACAGGAATGTCATGGGCCTTGAAGAGATTTTAGACAGTACTCTTCCCAGATGAAATCCCACCCGTAAGTCCCACTATCCTCATTCTTCTTATGGTCTATTCAGAAATATCAATGTGTAGTGATTAACAAAATTCCTGTGTTTGATTAATTCAGTAAATCTCTGAAGTGTTTAAATTTGCTACACTCAATAAGAGCACTTGCACCACAAAGGGCAAGATCAAACCAAAGCAAAGAGGCAAAACTTTTGGATCATGATCAAAATTCAGTCAAAATGGATAATGGGAAACAATGATGAAGCAAATTTATCTCAATTCTCAAGCTTTACATTATCTGACTTTACACCAGTAGGGCTCTAGGCATCAGACCTAGGTTATGTTGCATCACACAAACCTCGAGAGAAGCTAACGCTTTTAATTTTAAACATCTTCAAATCTTAACTTTAAAGATCACAAGGCCTCTATATAGGAGGCTAAGATAATTCAGAACAACTACAATAAAATAATCCTAATAAAATCCAAATAATAAAGAACCGTTCTATTCTGCATTAAGAAGAAATCCTAAATATGCCGGCCATTATTAAACTTCCCCAAACCAAGCTAGAACCAGAACCCAACGTCCATCACCATCTACAGACTCCTAAACCAGGTCTGCAGATTTGGAACCTTTTTTTATGAGGCTTTGGATAATCCCTAGAGGTCTTCCACTTATATTCTTCATCAGAAGTACCCTAAAAGGAAGCATTCAACAGCTACCAGCCTTTAGGTTTTAAGAATAGCTATTTAAGGGGATGTAGCTTTTGAAATTAAAAAGTCAAGCCTAAACAACAAATATAAACTATGGAGCATAACTTTCTCAAGTAATCAGTTGTGAAAATCAATGACAAACCCTTAAAGCTATTGAGACCATCTTAACTAAGTTTAGAAGCCCAGGTAACTCATACAGTAAGCAACCATACCTTGAAAACCTAAGATAAATATAACCATAACATTAATATTATTAAAACAAACATAAATTACTAGAAATATAAAATTGAAAAACAAAGAGAAAAGAATATTCAAAGATAAAAGCAAGCTTTAAATCATGCAATACTCAAATTCTTTATCCTGTGACACACTAAAACAAATTTCATAGCAGGGAATTCCAGGAAGGAAACTACGGGAGCTGGAACAGATAATCAAAAGATAAAAGAAATAGAGAGAAAGATAATTGACTTACCAAAGGGTTGTGTGAACCACAATACTAAATTATGCGAAACCGATGAAGATGCTAGTAGAAAGGGCTGAAAATACATTTAAAAGAAAAAGTAATTATATAGCACAAATTATAGAATGATAATTGAATGTACAACGATAATGATAGTAAGAAACTTTATTGCCATTGGTAATACTTCAACATCTAAATGATTTCTATCATGTGAAATACTTTTATATCCCTGACTGGAATCATTTCATAATATCAAACCCCATCCAGAATAAGCATCCAAAATTATGGCAAAACAGCACTTTAGTGCCACAATAACATTGGATACCATAACATTTCAAATAACCAACATGCAGAGTATAAGCAACAAATAAAAACACCTCTCTTTATTGGGTAGTAGAGAAATTACATTGTATGGTTAACTGAATGGATGAAACAGTATTAAGAGATTATCACTGATAAGGAGAATTGAATCCTTCTAGAACAAAAGTGTATGAACGCGCAATGCATTAGCTAAGCATAGTTCAAGCCAAACTAACATCATACAGAAACACAATAAAGTACAAAACAAAAAAATCCAAACAGAAATAACTCTTTAAAAGTTGTAGAAATATGATATTCTGATTGACACAAGAAACACTTATCCATCATTCCAGACTTGAGAGTAGTCACTGCTAGTATAGCTTTGAAAAGTTATTGTTCTCAATCATCATAGTACAAACATATTGAATACAATAAAAGTCAACTGCCTAAAATTCACTGGATCCATAATTAAAGTATATATACTATGTAGCAAAGGGTTTGAATTACAGTCTAGAGGAACTCAGAAGGCGAATTGGAATCCGGCTTCCCATTTTCACCCAGTCCGCCAGGATGCTCCAAATTCTGCAAAATTTGGGGTGGCAGAGTCCCTAAACCACCTCCAAGGCCATCACTCATTGACCCAAAAAATTGACAAACAAACCTAGCCATGACCCGAAGAATCTGCATTTGGTTCTGGCATGCCTCAGCATGCATTTGCATCATTTGCTTCTCATGCTGAATTTGCAAACCTACCATCCTCTCCCGCCACTCCAACTCCTCCTCCTCCCTCCTCTCCTCCATCCTCATCCTCCTCTGACGCTCCTCATCAAACTCCCCCTGTAACCTCAACCGTTTCTCAAACTCCCTTCTTGTCCACATGGCCTCTCTCTCTCTCTTGCAACTCCAATTCTCTATCTTCTAACAAGTCCTCCTGCTCATTCCTCCTATTCTCTCTCCTAAACTCAACTTCTTTCCTCCTTTCCTCTCTCTCAGCCTCACCTTTCTCTCTCCTACACTCCCTCTCTCTCCTCCCCTCTTCCCTCTTCACGACCATATTCTGCAAGTCCAACATCTGAGCACTCATCAACCCCAACCTCCTATGCAATCCAACCTTACTCAATTTCCTTTTTTGAGCCATTCCCATGTCCCCAATTTCCCTTTCACCCCCAAACTCACCAATTTCAGTTTTACCCAATTCCTCGCCACGATTATCGTCATCACCACCAGTACCATCTTCTTCTTCTTCCAAATGTTATTCTTTTTTCAGAAAGTTTGGACATTGTGGACAAGACTCAGAGACAAGGTCGTCTGAGAGTTTAGGGCCCTGTCCAATAAATTTTACTAATTCCCCTTGAAGCCTTCTGTTTGAAACTTTTTTTTATTTTTTTTGCTCGCCAAAAACTCTATTAAGTCGTGTAATGGCGTCTAGCCAATTCCCCATGCAAGCAGTAAACTTGAATGAATCAAACAGATGCGTTCCAATTCCATATTCACTTTGTTTAATTTGAATATGGAATATGGAATTGGAAAGGGCAGCAAACAGAGCAAAGCAACCCAGTCTACTTATGAATTGAACTTTTCGGTACAATTTGATGAACCCAGAGTTAGGAATCTGAAGGAGAGAGAAGTCAAACGATTGATGACATTGGATAATTAAGATCAAAATCTTCATCTGAACAAACAGTAATCACATACACAACTAAGATCAAAATTCACACACGAAAGACCTTCAATGTAATTTAGCAGAAAATGAAATAGACCTTTTCGTATCCGATGGGTGATGAAGACGAGCCCTTTCAGATTTCTTTGTAGCCGATTAGGGGCGGATGGAAACAGGAATCGGATTTTTGAATAAACGCAAAGGGTTAAGGCGTTGGGTTTTGAAACTTATCAATTCGGTTCTGCGCTCTAATGGCTGCACTCGAGTTGTATCAGAGACATGGGTGGTGAAGAACGATATCCATTACAGATTGGAATATTGGAGAAAGAAAGACCGAGCGAAAGAGGACGATGATAAGATGACGGAAAGAACATGAAACGACGTTGGCCAATTTGAGGGCAAATTAATACTCAGATGCTGACGTGTCATATTTTTAAGTTTTAGATTTTAAATCCATCGCTCATATTATACAGTTTTTTTTTTTTTTTTTTTGGAAGCGAGATAAGGGAGTAATCTGTCCCCTTACTCGAAATTTTATTGAATGAAAGAGAAAAAATACAAAAGAGAAAGAGGGACTAGGCCAAAATCTTTCTAAAAAAAAACTAAACTTGCCGAAAGAAGGGAAGCCTAGAAAGATCACGGCGAAATCGTTCTGAAGCAAAATCAGGTACCTCAGACCACCAGTGCTTTGAAACATGAGTTGCTCCAAAGTCAGCAAAGGCATCAGCTAAGCTATTTCCCTCTCTATAAATATGGGAAACCTTCAGATTCATTTGTTTAAGCAATAACAAACAATTAGCCCAAGGAATTCGTAAGAACCATGGAACATCCAGCAATGAGTTTAACAAACGAACCACATGAGTAGAGTCTGTCTCCAACCAAAGATGGTTCCAGTGCCGTGTCGAAGCTAATTGTATAGCCTCAATGACTGCAAGAATTTCAGCGGCAATAGAACTAGCAAAGGATATAGAAGAGGCAAAAGCCCCTAAAAATGATCCTCCTGAATCGCGAAAGACACCACCGCACCCTGCATTACCATTGTTCTTGAGAGAACCATCAGTGTTAACTTTAATCCATCCTGCTGGAGGAGGACGCCAAATCACAGGAATGAAGCTAATAGCATTAGCTGACAGCTGAGAAACTCCAAGTACCGAGAAAATAGTCACAGAAGAATGCATTCGTTTGGGAGGAAAAGAAAGAGTTGCAGATTCTCTGAAAAGTCCCAAAAGCTGACGTTGGGCATGCATTAAATTGAATGTGATGTCCTCAAAGCGCAGCAGATTCCTAGTGGTCCAAATATACCAAATCAAAGTGCAGGCTACTATGGTCCAGAGACGTCGTTTAGACTTAGTTAGTGATGAGGCAAAAGTCCCAAAAAAAAACATCGTCCACAGAGCTCCAAGGAGAAAAAGAATGAGAGAAAAGAAGCATAATCCATTTCCATAAAGCCATAACTCGCGGACAATGCAAGAGAAGATGGAGCAGAGACTCAGCATGATTACAACATAGGGTACAACAAGACGCCAAAGAAAAACCGCGACGTTGAAGATTCTCATCAGTGAGCAGACGCCTGTTTGGGTGTTTCCGCAATACTCTCGCTCATATTATACAGTTAAGAATAAACAGGAGTTGAGGAGAGGATCCGAATTCACTGAAAAATGTATTTTCTATTTCTCTTTTCCATTTTTAAGAGACAATTTTAAAAATATGTTGGGCACTTAGTTTTTGAATTTGGTTCACACTGTATTTATATCAATGAAACTACCATGGCTGGCAACAATTCCGACCCATGTTTAATTGCAGGAAGTTTCACATGAATTGAAGAAGTGACCTACTCAATTTTTTTTTTTTTTTTGAAAGGGATTTGGAACTCAGCCTAACTGGGAGGCTTAAACCCACGCCCGTTATTATTATTAGTATGAGAAAGATGATTGTACAGTGAGAGGGACATATTAATATGAGAAGTGACCTACTCTTTATCGTTAGCAAATCCGACAATGAATTTATTTTTATTTTTTTAACTTGGCAATGAATTCATTTTTTTCATTACACAGGATCCCTCTCACACCACCATATGTTGCAGACCATACAAAATTTTCGTATTAAAAATGGGTTCACAACCATCAAATCAAGCTAGCTCGGTGGTAAAAGATAAGCCTAAATGACACTCTACACTTCTTTTTGCAAAAATTCTGCTATCCAACCGGGATGGATATCAGCCTACGACAATCTACCCTTGATCTCAGCCTGAGTGGGTCCCAAGCAACGATCACCTTCCATTTCCTATTCAGGGAATGCTATGTACAACCGCACAAGTGCGGTTGGATAATCCAAACTCAGTTTCCAACCTTACACATGTATTTCCAGTTCCAAAACAAGTAAATAGTTTTGTTTAAATATTAATTTCCAAGTTTACCCTTCGTGACTTCTCGATAACACCATAACTCCACCAGATTACAAACTATATATCTAAATGCTCATATCGATGAGTAGATCACAATGAGGGGCAGAAACTGCCCTTGAGGTGGCTGTAAGCCGCTGGAAAACACCATCATAGAAAGTGGCAGAGCCGCCGCCGACTTCCAAATTAGGTGGCGAGACCTATGCCAAACTCTTCCTCTCAACATGTACGTCAACATTCATAACTAGCACAAAGTCTAAATTAAAGCCATTTGGCCAAAATCTACCTCAAGAGATCGGAACATCGATGAACCCCATAATCCCAATCTTCAAAATTCGATCACCACCGGTTGAATCTTTGCAAGCCACCTTAAGAGAAAGTTTCTACATCCTCTGGGCTATAAAGCCCCCAAGAATCACCTGAAAAATAGTGGCCAAAATCGTGAGTTCCAAAATGGCCAACAATGGCAGCCCCGCCACCACTTCTCGGCATTGCTGTGTAGTGCATAGGCCGACCCAGGTCATGAAACTTCACAGAGTTGTAGATGAGAGTGAGGCGAAGAGAATGGGACAAGCGACGAGTTGATTGGTAGCCGGAGCTGAGATATATCACTGCCGCAAGTCAGGCAACCGAAATGAGGTCGGGCTGGAAGAGAGAGAAGCAGTTTCTAGATTTGGAAACTTGGGATTTTTCTGATATTTTTTTCAGATTTTTCCTATATATCCCAAAAGGAAAACTTTTTATGATGGCCATAACTTCTTCATACTCCGATTCTCATGTTCTGCATGTCCACGGACTCGTATCGATACGCTCTACAACTTTTGTGAAGGAAGTTTTCACATAATCTTAACGTATAAAAAGTCAACCCTTAAATCGAAGCTTTCCCAGTGAATAATTGCTAGAACTAATTTCCGCTCCACTCTCGAACCACGAAATCCTATCAACGAATACTTTAATAATTCTTGAAGCATTTAGGAATTAATAACTAATTTTCGGGGTCTTATATTCTACCATCCTTAAAGAAATTTCGTCCCGAAATTTAAGCACACTACCCAAATATCAGGTACGGCAGAACTCATCCTCAAATCCAATCCTTGTTCCCTAGCAAGTAATGCTCTTGTCATGAACCCTCCACTAGATATTGAGCAAGTCAATATCCCTCGATCCAAGTTGCTATGTCTAGAAAAACAAGCCAATCATCCACAATGGTCGCATCAACATCCTTTCCAACAGTACCACGATCAAACACACTAGATCCATTGTAGTCTTCATCTCCATCATAGTCACATCAATATGTTCCACACAACCCGAACACTAGGAAATACGACAAATCTAATCGTCGAATCTCCACTTAACATTACTATCACAATTGGTCCAACAGACCTTAGTCTTAACTTCACTTTTGAAGTTAAAAAGTATGCCTTCAACATAACCTCCATCACCTGATTCACTCGTTCAGTCCGTCTAACAATCTACGGATAAATGCTGCACTCGCACTTCGAGTAATTCCTCGTAGCTTTCTAGAATAGTCTCCACTACTCCCCGAAGTAAGACATGTCTAAGTCAACATTTGATATAGGTACAATACCTAATATCACCATTCTACGACACTCTACCACTCCACTTGGTGACAACTAAAACATCTAATGAGTTTCGTCCCTGTACACAACACCACAACAATTCTGCCAACTATAGCACTGCACACAAGCTACACAAGAATTCAAAATCCTGTCCTCAAATAGTATTTGCATCAACACATTGATAATGCAACACTAGCATTCCAAGAATTGAAAACAACAATATCATTTCAATCACTCAATCAACACATAAATTTGCCACAGTGAAACCATTCCACATCACAAGGGATTTGTTTCACCAAATCACAACTACACTAAGGTCTCAATCACCATCGAGATAAGACATGTATAATCACTCATCAATTCGTACCATCACATAACCAAAATCATAATAAGGTTTTAGTCTCGGCTAAACTATGCACAAGTCTTCACAAAGCATTTCACAAACAAAAAATCAAATGGCAGAAACTCCTTACCACAACAATATCAGAGAAGCATCACTCCACAATCATTCCTAATACCATACTAAGACCTCAGACCACACCCTAACGTCTAGCTAGATATACTGAAGCCATCCCAAACAACAAATAGATGTGCAGGAATGAATGCCCCACTATATCACAACGCTATCACTAAGCAACCAATAACCGCTAAGTACCTTCCAATCCCAAACATCTGCTGATCCAACTCAGGAAAAGCAGAACAACTACTAGTCAAATACTCGTACCAACTTTAGATACAAGCATTAGTCAAACACTATGACCCCAACAACCAAATGACTACTCCGCACAAAAGGATACGATTTTCCATGAAAACCATCATCGACAACTCCACCAGAGTTTAATCCAGAGGTTCCCAAATCCAGAGGTTCTCATTCCTCAAAATCTATAACTCAAAGAAGCTACACAAAGCTCCACCACTTAACCTACAGAGTCAAACCTATGCTATGACAACTTAAGGTTCTAGACGACACCTAACACTCCCACATACCCAATGAATATATCAATACCAAAAAGTATATGATGGGGATCCGCTACAGACAGGTCATCACTCAAGCAGTACTGATTGTCACCAGATATGTATCTTACACTCTGCTGCCAAACTATCACACCCCGAATTTTGAATAAATAAATTGAAAAACTGAATCGCGAGAACATAACAATCACAAGATAACACAGAGAAAATTTGTCATTTTGAACTAAGCCATAAAGCATCCGAGCTCACCGACAGCAATATGGACTCATTCTTTAGAGTCACAAATTACATTACAAAGAGTTTACAAATTAAACTGAATTACAATTCAATAAGTAAACACACGCTCACCAACTCTCTACACAGCGGAAGATAAAACCAAAGTACCCTTCTACTTCCACGCTACAGAAAGTACACCTCAGCTTCGACGACAATTATTGATATTCTAACTTGTGCAATAACCCTACACCATAGAATAGTGCACCGAGTTGAAACAACAAACCCAGTAAGCTTTTACAAGCTCGTATGAGTTAACCTAAATAACCACAAAATACACATTTCCGACTCAAGAACAATAAATCAACAAATGATTACTTCCAACATTAGAATCCTTTCCTTTTAAAGAATGCACAGGTCACTACCGTGACAAAACAAATCATTCTAAATAAAAATCGATAATCCCTGCATAGAAAATTAGTCCAGGAGATCACCGAGAAGCACACAGTTCAAATAGAAGTCATTGTAATCCTTGCATATAGTTTAGTTCAGGAGATTACTTAAAAATCGACAATAGAAATGAAAAGGGAAAATAAATACATAAATCAAACAACTCACGCTAAAACCAAGAATTCACCCTTCAACTCCGAATATACAATCTCACAAAATAACTCGTTTCAAAACTCGACATCGTTACCTCTCCAAGGTAACATACACCACCAAAACAAAACATATACTCATGACCTTAAGTATCTCACATGTTACACTCATGATGTACGATGACAAACATACTAGAGCTCTAATTGAATCATAGCTCGTCACCCGATTAGGGTTATGACATTCGATATACTCGCCTCAATTGTAGCCCGTCACCGCCTAGGGTTATGGCATCCGATACGCTCGCCTCAATCGTAGCCGGTCATTGCCTAGGGTTATGGCATCTGATACACTCGTCTCAATCGTAGCCCATCACCCGAACAAGGTTATGGCATCCGATACCCTCGCCTCCGTTACTACTTTGACATTAGATCCATAGACCAAAAACATTTACAAGTCCTACGTGACCCAAAATGTTACTCCAAAACTCAAATACTCTTTCTCACAATAAAATCAATAATTCATACGCATATCACAATGTTACGCCATCAACATATATATTCCACGTAAATATACATACGTGGTCATCCACACAGGAATATCACTAATACAAACTATAGTTCAGAATCACAAAAACATCGAGAAACTCATTTTTATATTTAAAATCCATTTTCTATACTTGTGAACCGTAGTCGATCGAGTTCACGTCATTTAAAACAAAGTTCATTTCCGAAAATAATTTACAATTTATCACATAATTCAGAACAATAAATAAATCCGTTCATAAATGAACCACGTGAATTTACTCACCTCTAAATCCTGCTGCGTCTTCTCTTATAGCAGATAAAGGATCGAATATGCTCCGTCAATCACCTAAGTACAATATGATCTTAACTTAGTATACGAATCGAAAACGATTATATTTCGAACTCCTATTTGCCCTAAAAATCCCAAAAGTAATGCCAATTAAGGCAAAACTTTATCTGAGATCACTTGAGGTCTCCGGAATACTTATACGAAAATTACAAGTCGATTGGATGGCTGAATCCTCACAGATCGAAACCCAAAAACTTTGAAAATTCATAACTTGCTCATACGATTTTAAAAGATTACAAACTATATATCAAAATGCTCGTATTGACGAGTAGACACAATGAGGGATAGAAACTGCCCTTAAGGTGGCCAAAAGCTTCCGGAAAACGCCACTACAGAAAGTGGCATAGCCGCCGCCGACCTCTAAATTAGGTGGCGAGACCTATGCCAAACTCTTCCTCTCAACATGTACATCAACATTCATAAGTAGCACAAAGTTTGAATCAAAGCCATTTGGCCGAAATTTACCTCGAGAGATCGGAAAATCGATGAACCCCAGAATCCCAATCTTCAAAATCCGATCACCATAGGTTGAATCGTTGCAAGCCACCTTGAGAGAAAGTTTCTACATCCTCTGGGCTCCAAAAGCCCCCAAGAATCACAGGAAAAATTTAGCCAGAATCGTGAGTTCCAAGATGGCCAACAATGGCAGCCTTGTCACCACTTCTCGGTATTGTTGCACCGTGCAAGGGCCAACCCAGGTCGTGAAACTTAACATAGTTGTAGATGGGAGTGAGGCGAAGAGAATGAGATAAGCGACGAGTCGATTGGTGGCCGGAGCTGAGAGATATCACCTCCACAAGTCGGGCAGCCGAAATGGGGTTGGGCTGGAAGAGAGAGAAGGAGTTTCCAGATTCGGAAACTTGGGATTTTTCTGAAATTTTTTTTTCAGGTTTTTCCTATATATCCCAAAATAGAAACTTTTTCCGATAGCCATAACTTATTCATACGAACTCTGATTCTCGCGTTCCACATGTCCACAGACTCGTATCAAGGCACTCTACAACTTTTGTGAATGAAGTTTTCACAGAATCCTAACGTATAAAAAGTCAACCCTTGATTAAAGCTTTCCGAGCGAATAATTGCTCGAACTAATTTCCGCTCTACCATGAAACCACGAAATCGTATCAATGAACACTTTAATAATCCCTGAAGCATTTAGGAATTAGTAACGAATTTTTGGGGTCTTACATTTATATCCAATCGAATTTTTAAATAAACTCGAATTACCAGATTACCATCGCATAAACTGACATTAAAAATTGGAATGCCAATCATGTTATTAGGAAACTTAAATCAAATATCTGGTCTCTGTAATGACACAAGATTAATAATTACAAATTTATTTGATCGATTAATAGAGGCTAAAATATTAACAGGAAATAATATTGGTACAAAATTTTTTATACCAAGAATTATTCTTACAGCACTCAAAAATGAATGGCCATTTATTTTTAAAAGACCTCAATTTCTAGTTAGACCATGCTACGCAATAACAATCAATAAAAGCCAAGATCAATCATTAAATTAAGTTGGTATATATTTGCCTGAACTTCTTTTTACTGATGGACAATTATATGTTGCACTTTTAAGAGTTACATCAATAAACGGTTTAAAATTTTTGATAAACAATAGCAATGACATACCAAACAAAATATACTAAAAATATTATTTACAAGACATGTTACAAAATATATAAATTTAAACACATATTACATCACATATTGGTACAATTACGGAAAATTACTATACTTTTCTATTTGAAATACTGTGCTGTACACTTTATTATAACATTTCTTTTTCTTATTATCAAATATTATTAAATAATATGCACCAAAAAAGAATGCTTATGTAACCCAAATTCTCTGGCAATCCTGTTGGTAGTTAATTTCAATTTCAAAATTATCTGAACAATGCCCCTGATCAATTTGATTTGAATTGCTTCATTTGAAAAGGCACAATGTTTACACACTATCTCAAAATTTCATATATTTTAGCTGAAGCGCATATATATATATATATATATATATATATATATATGTTAATGTTTAAAAGTCTAGCGGTAGCTGGACCTTAGTTAACGCTGATCCGGCGGGCGGATCGATACCTATGTTGTGAGTGGTTCCCGTTACCTGTCAAATAAAATACAATGGGCGTCAGAGGGAGACCGCGCCGGGCGGTCTTCAACTCTCCGATGCCTAAGTTAGTCAATGTATTTATGTTGACAAAGTAACAGTAGGTAAGTATTGAATGTGTCATCAATGAGGAGAGAGGAGAGGACCTTTTATAGGTGAGGAAGAGGATGATCTTCTCCTTGTTTTCGATGTGGGACTGATGTGCTTCAGTTCCCAGTTTCAGTAGCTTCTGATGCTACCTTGACATGGCGCGTGGCGGCGCGTCGGCGGTGCTTTGGGGTTGATCCGGGGCTCAGGCGGTAACCTGGCTAGCTGTCTTTACGCCAGTCACTCATGAGGTGGGCGTTGGTACCCCTGGTGGTACCCTGAGCGTGGCTCATTATAGCTAATTATGCTTGCAAATGCACATGTATGTACAATATATATATATATATATATATATATATATAGGGCTGCCACTTGGTTTGGTAATTACCAAACCGACCGAATACCAACCTATGTTTTAGGTTTGGTAAACCGACTTTTTGGTAACCGAGACCGATAAAACCGAAATCGAAAACTACCGAAAAAGTTGGTTTGGTTTTGGTAAATACCGAATCTACCGATTATCTAAATATAAGATTTAAATACTACAGTTTTCAATACACATACATGTATATTAAGAAATAAACATAAAAACTTTTATAATAGTATGAACATTACTACATATACTACATTAATAGTATATGTATTTTAAGTAACCTAGTCAACGATGGTTAAATAACCTAGTTTTATTGAAAATTGCTAAAACTTGATGTCATATATACAAAAGAAAGCTATAATTAGTAGATGAATACAAAGTTTATGACTATAAAATTCAAAAACCTAGTTTTGTTCATTCTAATTTATATTATAAAGAATTAGTTGTTCTAAAGTTGGTAATACCGAAAACCAAAATACAGAATTTGGTAGATATAATTAACAACCGAAAATTTTGGTTTTGAAGTTGGTAATGCCTATAACAGATTCGAACCGACCGAGTGACAGTCCTATATATATATATATATATATATATATATATAAGGATGAAAATCTTGCTTCATTTGAAACTTGGGCCCTAGATTAAGTTTTCGTATACATCATGTGACATAGACTATGTGACAACATAAAGTGTTACTTCAATATTTTATTTGTAGCTTTATAATAATGTATAACATTTAGTCAAAAGAAAAGTCAACACAAGAGGAAAAAAAAACAAAAAGAACAAAAACAAAGCCACTCAAGACAATGCCATATATATGTATGATTTAACCGCTCAATCTCTGTCAGATTTTGAATCAGAGTTAGAATGTTGGTACAAAAGCTCTGAAACAAATTCCACTTTCCAAGAAAAATATGGCCTCAGCTTCCAGATTGATGTTTCCAGATCACGCTAAAAATATCTGCTTTTGTCCTCTTTGTCGGACTCTAGACTCATCCAAGTTCTCTGGCTATTTACACTTTTACCATCTACTCTAATGCTATAAAGCGTGCCATTGACTCAGTAGCTTCTTCGGGAAGTGTCCTTAAACCGACGGCAGTTGCTGCACTGTGTTTCAGATCTGCAATCAACATCGGCTTCGGGAGTGGCATCATCAACCATTGTCTTTCGCTTTTTTTGCTTCAAGTTATCCATCTACTATACTATAAAGCTGTTATTTGAATATAGTGTTTCTGTTGACTGAGAAAGTTGAAGTCAATGGCAAGATATGCTATACAATTATTTTACTAGAGTTTAATCTATACAAGATCCTAACTTTGTTTGAATTTGAAGTTAAAGATCGCGACTTTATCCTTGACAGCTAATCGGTCTGGATTTTTTGAAAGAGTAGTTATCATTTGCTTATTCTATATAAATCATATCAATGTTGAGTGAACACTGGTCAATTTAATGGTGGATCAACTACTATAGTTTGGAACCTAATTCAGGATTTTGAATATGAACCCTTAAAGTACTCTATATAAATCATATCAATGTTGATAATGAACAATGTTTTGCAATTGTATATTTAGGTGGGTTGAAAATAATGATAAAAACTTAAGGAGATCAATGAGGGAAATTTTGAGAGGTGCGTTTTCCTTGCTTTGCTCCTAGCATCATGCTTTTACCAGAAATTTCGGCATCTGCATATGAAATTGTTTCTCTTTGTCGAAGCTCTCTTTGTTCGAACCATTTAGGCTTGGTTTAATCAATAGTTGAGTAGATAAAAGGTACTTAGATTAAGAAATTTATGTGAATACAGGGGAGGAGTTGGAGAAGCTTGCTTTAGATTGATGTAGCTTTTTCTGATGCAACATATTATGAAACTGGTGGAGGCATTATCGGCCACACTTAAAGACAAGGCAAGGAAAAGACCAATTATTCATACCCTGTTATCCTTATGTGCTTAGCTCATTTCACAACCATCTTTCTTATCCTTTTAGAACACTCTCTCCACTTAATTGTTTTCTTAATGAATTATTCTCAATGAAAACTGTACTAAAAGTTATCGGTTAAGCCAAACAATGCATTTAGTTCTTACAACAAAACCATGAACTGACTTTGTTCGCATTTGCTTCTTCTACTGATATTCTCAGTAAATACAGTATACTGTGGCACACTGGTCAAGTCTCTATCAGCAAACATAACAACTGCAACTCGACCCACCTAGGCTCCTGCAAAAGATGGTAATGAACAAGGTAGTACTTGGATTTTCATCCTATCCCAAAATCACTCATCAAGGGCAGCAGGCAGGTTGATAGTAGCTTCCAGGTATTCGACATGTTTAATTTTGATAAGAAGATAGGTCACCAATATGTTTACTTGGACAGCTCAAGAGGAAGAAGGTCAACAGAACAAGAAATGGTTATTGATGATTGCTCTGATCACAATTCCTATGATTATGATCCTACTGGGAACAATGATGTATTATCTAAAAAGGAGAGTACTCAACTCAATTGGTAATCTTCTTAAACTGTTAATATAACGTTAGTTCTTTCGCTAAACCTTGGGAGAAGAATCTAATTTGTTCTTTGTTCTAATTTTGTTTAGGGATTATAGACAACATTAAAAGATCAATTTATAGGCTCATATATGTGTAGAAGGTACAGACAGTTTCCGTGTGACTCTCTGTTTCCTTTCATATATGTTTAGAGGTTTTATATATTTCATAAGTTAGTGATGGATTAGCTGCTTCATGATATTACCAAATTGAATGATCTGGTCTGCAACATTTTGGGTAGTACAAAAAGATCATGCTTCTTCTTCTTCTTCTTATTGGTCTCTGGTAGCTAAAAATTTGATTTATGTAGTCCAAAATTAATGTACTAAAGTTCCATTCTTTACAATCAGCAGCAAGACAAAACCTATGTATATTACATTTGAGAAAACTTAGGCAGGAGAGTTGTGAATTACATAAGCATTAATAACCAAAGTACATTACATTTAGGTTTCAGATCATTGCTGGAATGTTCTCATTTGAGCTTCTGAGTTATTCATGAATTTGCTTTTTGTTACAGGAAGGATGAGACTTGGGTGAGCCAGACAGAATTGTCAGGAAACTGTTGCAGCCTAGGGTATATCTGAAATTGATTAATCTAGGTCTTGAGGGTAAGCAATCACTTTACCCTATTCTAGAATTGTGTACAATGAAAGTTGTTTACTCTAATTTCGGTACTTGTTCATAGTTTCTGCTAAAACTGAATGATTAGTAACATTCTAAGGATTATGGCACCAAATGCATGAAGATTACTGATTGTAAACGATACGTAAAGCTACTATATATGCAGTGGCCTTCATCTCTGTTCGACTGAATCCCCTCAGTTCGATTCAGAGTTTTCATGCAGATCGAGAAGAAAGAGATCCAAGATTTCAGAACCAACCCATCTTTTCCAACAAAGTTTACAAAAGAGGTGAAATACTGCTACTTTGAGTCTTTCATTTGCATCATTGTAAATAGGAAAACTCTTCTGCTTCTTCATCTGGTCAGTATAATAGGAAATATTGTTCGCTTATCATCTTTTAGTAGCATATAATGAATTCTATTGTTCTTTTGGATGACTTCTCTAGATGTTTCTTACAATAGTTTGGAACTTGATTATCACCTTTACTGCAGCTGACCAAAGGCAACTGGACAAAGACAAAGGATGTATGGCAGCTGAGATTTCAGTTCCTTTCATCTCTTTGTTATAACTATTCAAGGTTCTGATCCTCACAGTGATACTGAAAGCTACTATTGCAGGCATCAATTCCCAGGTAATGACAAACCATTCATAATAAGCTTCAGTTTTTTGGATCAGTTTGTCTTTACTGACAAGCTGATTTCGATTACAGCTTTATCCATCTTAATTTACAATTTTGCCATTTGCTCAATATATAATCAAAAGAACCAAGTCTCTGCTTCTTTCGGGAAGCATCGGTCAAAGTCGACTTCGACTGCTGCATTGTTGCAGAAATCTGGCATCAACATCAATCGAGAAAGAGACTGGGTAAACTTTTGCTTTCTATTATCCAATTTGAAACTGAAATATATTTGAAAACAAAAACCTGTTTATTTGTTTCCATCAAAAATGTTTCTGGGTTTTGTTAATTTCAGCAAATAGAACTAAATGGTAGGAGCATTATGATAGGTTCAGTGTGTAAAGACAGGAACTTTCATATTCTTTGAAGCATTATGGAGTGTTTATAGAATTGAGTAGTTTCATTTTCATTTTGCATCCCTATACGCATAATTTTTTTTTCTCTCTTTTACTAATGTTGGTATATAGAGTTTGGTAGTCTCGGGTGTTTTGAGTTTTCTGCCTTTTGATTTCTTGAGTTGGGAGAATGTAATCATTTTCACTTTTGACTGAATAGTGACAATTGTATACATTCTGCAAGTGGTCTATGTTGGTGTGTCTTTGTCTGAGATGTAATCCTAAAAATATAATAGTTTTTGCTCTTTAGTTCCCAACAATGTAACCTTCATCATATATTGGTTTTGTGATTTATGCCCGACAATTGGTTTTAAACAGGGTGGATGACCGGGCATATCGATGGACTCTGAGAGCAAAGAAAATGCAAGACCAGATGTTTCAATCATTGAATATAATGGTTTTAAAATAGGTGAGCCTTCTTATTTAAATTCTCTTAGTCAATAGAGTTAAAGACTTATTTGAATTATCTGATTTGATAACGTTTATTCAATGTGGTTCATAAGAAGAAATGGGAAAAGTAGGTTTGATCAAAACGAGATCTGTAGCTTGAAATTGAGAGTTTTGCTGCAATTGCTTGAATGTATACTAAGCTTTTGGTTGCATTGGTTGTGTCACTCCTCAGTCCTCAGTAGCTCATTGTTTTGTTTTTGAATGATAGTAATAAGCTTTTGGTGTTCCTGTTCTATTTTTGTTGAGGGTTTAGGGTGAACAAAACAATGTTCTGTTTTTGTTGATTCACAGACTAGAATCAAGCTTTGTGATTGAAAGTTTGAGACTTTAAGTTTGGACATTCTCTGTAACATAGTTGCAATCTGTAAGATTGTGTTTCCTTCAGTAGAAAAGTTTAGACTTGAATTTTATTGAAACTCTTTTTTCAGGCTTTCGTTTTTGATTTTCAAGCTTAAGATCCTAAAAAAATATTTTAGTTTGCAGGATGATAATGAGTATTCCCTTTCAAAAATGTGGGGTAGAGACATACAGTGTTGAAAAGGGATTCACTCTCGGATTACACTTTTACTCTGACTCCCTGTTTATAAAACCGACATCTCCAGCTGCTTTCCAATTCCAGAAGCCTCCTTTACTGTTACGCGATATCAGGCTTATCCATCACAATCAACATCACCGAAGACTGGGTAAAATTTCCCTTTCATACAATCAGTTGATTTCAATTAAGAAATTATCTACCTTCGTCTTTCTATGTAGATTAATCAATTGATGTCAAAACTTTGTTCCCTGTGATAATAGATTTTGATGTTCATTCATTTGTTCTTTGTTATTGGATGGGTTGACTTCTCATACAATTGCTAAAAATGTCTTTGCTATTTGTTTTTACTGAGATTTGTCTGGAAAGGTATTGTATATGATGATACTAATATATTTTTTTGCTTTTAATTGGTAAACTTTCAGTTCCTAATTGAAGAATAGTAGTGATATGAAACGTGATTTGATTTGTATCAGTGATAGTACTTAATTTGAGTCCTTTCCTTAGAAAAGTTTACACCATATCTATCTATGTCACCTAATAGCTTAAACTAGAATGACATGCCTTATTGTAATAAAATGCAATCACTGTTTTTTTGGTGTCTGGAAAGAAGCATATGAGGGATCTCTAGTTGTTGCAACTGGCCTAATACTTGGGTTCGTACTGGCTAATAGTATAGCAGAAAAATAAACATAAATTTGGAATATACTAGATAGTAATGTTTGTTTATTTATTCAGGTTGGCTACCTATGATCTATCTGAGCTGCAAATTGAGGGTGGTGGAAATTGGCAGGTTCAATACCAGACATATATGTCACCTCAATTTATTTGTTTGCTTGGATTAAGTCAAACACACTGCATCTATGATTTGTAATATACTTAGTTAACATGCTGCAGTTTCGAGCAATAGCTGATCAGTTGTTTCGCAATCCAGATTACCATAAGCATGTTAAAAAGCAGGTATGACTGATCAAAGCATCTACTTCATTCCTCATGTTAGCTCTTTCCGCTGATAGCCACTTCTTTACCTTGCTTTAGTTACTGTTAGGCAAAACTAATACCAGAATTTTTAAAACAAAATAAATAGTCTTTGTGAGCTTAAGAGTTTTACACTATGATGGAAGGCAAACATTTATCAGATATTCGAGTGTTTTTTTCACTTATCTCAATTTACTTCACCGCCAACAGATCACTTTTAACTTGCTTTCAGACACTGCAATTTCTGAGTTGCTTTAATTTCACATTTACCAGACATGTGATTTAACATATATCCATTATTTCAGAAATTAGTGATCTAGACAAGGAGCATTGAGTTCATGCCATTCTATCTTTCTCTTGCAACCTTCTTGATGAGTCTCTCTTTCTCTGCATACAGACTTTTCAGAGAAGATCCATTCATATATGAGTATTGTGTTTCCTGCTGACAAAAAGCAATTTTCAATTCTAACGTGCAAATTTCAGCAGTTAAATTATCGCCTTAGGCAGCAAACACATCTCACTTTATTTTATTTCTTGGCAACAGTTTACATTTCAATTGGCAAAATAAATATACATTTACAGTTCATCATACCTCCTCTGATAACATATCTGATTCACATTTTCTACAAGTCTGATTCTCTGGTTGATTATCCAGGTTTGACGAATCTGTGAATGTCAAGCAGCTTGAGAGCATATTGTGATCCATTTCAACTTCCACTATCAGATACCCTATCCGCAGCAAAGCGCGGGCATGCTTTCTAGTTATCTTCGTATAGCATCCATTATGAGATACCATTTTATTTAGAGACAAACTGGGCATTAGTATTATTACCTCGGAAATGCAGCAAACTCTTATCTCTTTCTTTTGCTTCGTCTTCCTGTCTTTCTCATCCAAAGTCCTTGGTGAAAACCAAAACACCTGCAGAGAATTGAAGTGTGGGAAACATGGCCCAGCTATCAGATTCTCTTCTAGCCTCAAAGGTAGCCACCCAGAAAATTGTGGGTATCCTGGGTTTCTTGTATCCTGCAATGAAAAGCAGGAAACCATTTTGAGCTGCCAATCTCAGTTAAATTCCCAATCAAAACCATAGACTATAAGAATCAGCAAATCCAGATACATGACCAGAAAATTGCTTGTTGGTGAAGCTATTGAAAGTCCACTACATGTCAATCTCTCCCTTCCAGTACTCAAAAAACCAATTGACTGATATTACCTTATTCAATTGTTCTTCAGCTACTGAAACGGAATCGACGTACAATATAGATCCAGTCCCGTGCTTGAGTGGCCCTGGCTACCTAATTTATTCGTCTTATTCCGGGTATTCCATTGGGAACTTTCCCCTTGTGTCTTGTACAAAGATGTATAATCGTTCATCAGTTCCATACAGGTGGCATGATCCTCAAAATCTATATTTGGAATGGGGGGAACCATATTGTGGACTACTATGGGAAGCATACGGCAACAAATGTGGATTGAAGAACAATGGCACCAAAAGTACTGAAATTGAATGCCTTCATAGGAAAGGAGGTAAAAGAGTAACATATATTTTGCTATATTTGTTATACATTCCAATCATACTGTACGTCCACATCATGTTTATTCATGTATTGATGAAATGAGAGATGCAAATGTTAGCATATGCATATGACAGTTCATTCCATCGGCATATTTGCACAAGAAATGGGATACAAACTTAAACAATTGGTATACGAAGGGATATCAAGATCAGTTAGTTGCATTTTACTTTTGTGAAAGCTATCACCTACAGTTCTTGGCTCCTTAGGATATGATAGCATTTATGTGTCATGTCTTAGTAATAGCTCATAACTCATACATAATTGATTTGACAAACATGGAACATAATTGATTTGACAAACATGGTATTCTGATTGTGCTATTATCTTCTACAGGTTCACAGAAAAAGTTAGTCGCAACAGGTGAGTTGTTTGATGTTTGACTAGCTTATTCCTCTGTTTCATGTCGATATTAGTGGCAATATTTACTGACTGCATAAATTTGCAGTTGCATCCCTGGGTTCATTTGTGCTCGTACTACTTGTCCCTGTAGTTTATCGTGTCTACAGTTCTGACAGGAAAGAAAAAGAGAATCAATTAAAGCTTGAAGTATTTTTGGAGGATTACAGAGCACTCAAACCAAGCAGATATTCTTATGCAGATATTAAGAGAATTACAAATCATTTCTTCCTAATTAGGCCAAGGAGCCTATGGGACTGTTTTTGAGGAAAAACTTTCTGCTGAATGTTTTAATGCGGTGAAAGTCCTCGGAATGGGGAAGAGTTTGTAAATGAAGTAGGAACAATGGGACATATCCACCATGTCAATGTGGTTCGATTGGTTGGATTCTGCGCGGATGGAGACGAGCTCTTGTTTATGACTTCTTACCTAATGGTTCACTACAAGATTTCTAATCATCAGCAGACAATAACAATTCTTTCCTGGGTTGGGGTAAGTTGCAAGTTATTTCTCTTGGAATAGCAAAAGGAATTGAATATCTGCACCAAGGATGCAAACAACGGATCCTACAGACCTACATTTTGATATCAAACCCCATAATGTTTTGCTAGACCATAACTTCAATGCAAAGATTTCTGATTTTGGTTTGGCCATGTTATGTTCCAAGGATCAAAGTATAGTGTCAATGACTACTGCCAGGGGACCGATGGGTTACATTGCACCTGAAGTGTTCTCCAGGAACTTAGGAAATGTGTCCTATAAGTCAGATGTCTATAGCTATGGAATGGTACTGCTTGAGATTGTAGGAAGGAGAAAGAACATTGGTTCAACCACAGAGAACACCAATGAAGTTTACTACCCAGAATGGATCTATAATCTTCTAGAAGAAAAAGATGACCTACCTATCAATGTTGGGAAAGAAAGAGATGCTAAAATTGCAACGAGACTTGCGATTGTAGGTCTCTGGTGCATTCAATGGCACCCTGCAGATCGTCCTTCTACGCAAGGGGTGATTCAGATTTTGGAAGGAGGAGAAAACTTAACCATGCCTCAAAATCCTTTTGCCTCTCAGGGTGCAGCAGGAACAAATACAAGTGCACCTTCAAAAAATTTAAATCTCCAACTAGAAGTAATTCCTGATGAGTTAGAACAGTAATATCTATGTTTAGAGACTATATATATACTTGTTTATGTTAAGTAGTCAATTGAGTTACCTGTGCATGAGTCCCATAGAAATGTATTCAGCTAGTTCTAAAATTGTCAGTTTAGTTCTCATATTTCAAGTTTGGATTCTGAATACACTCTATACCCTATAGGGTATCTAATGCAAGTAAGCACACATGCTTCCCTTCAAGATCGAGTATTGATCTTGTCATACACCTGCAGGTGGTCAAGGCTTTCTATATATGGCAAGGAGTGCACCTATGCCACCAGCCTGGTTCTAATTAAAGATTTCACACCCATGGATCAAGTGAGAGTTCGATCAATCCTGCTATGCTCGGGAAAACACCTATCCAAGTTAAATAGCTAAACAAATTGATTTTCCTATTTAAAAGTCAATTCCCATCATCTAGTTTCCTATGATATTTCAGGGTAACACGTCTTCATAAGAATCAGACGCCTATCCAAATCAGAAGTTTTACGATCCAGAATTCTAATCATGTCTTGTTCAACAGAAAACCAGGCACCGTCCACATCAGTTACACTGACTCTATTTTCCCCTTCCCATAAGTCTGGCAAATTGGTCATTAAAACTCCTTCTGAAGGATCTTGTTGTAGCGCTATGCTGTACTCTCTAGCAACCAGACATCATTCATTCTTTTTTTTTTCTTTTTTTAAACTTGCATCAGCCTTTTGTTAAACTTGCATCAGCCTTTTGTTAAACTTGCATCAGTATTACTGGGAATTGGAGGTTTGTACTGAATGCAGACTATGCATCATGAAGGCAAAAGAAAAAAGCTTTCACACATAAGTTCAGCCCAGCCCAAGTTCAGATCCAGACATCCAGTTGCAAGTTGCATGAATCATTGCGCTCGGAGAAGATAAGATCGAAAAAGATAGTTGGAAGTCATAACACGCTAATAAGACTTGAAGTAGTCTTTGAACGAAATTTCCATGGCATAAATTAGTGAAGTTCAACATAAGTGTTCTGGTGACTGGCAGATGGAGTGGAGTAAATTAGAAAGGAAATTTGCATTGTGAATTTGACGTTTTGTTTTATCCATCCATCCTCCTAATCTTCAAAAACGCGTCTCTTATGCCCTTCATGATTCTTCCAAATCGATCGTGGAAAAACTGCAACCACGGTCCCTAGCTCGATCTGTCACTGACCAAGACTTGATCTATGAGGGCATAGTATGGACCAAATGTGAAAGCTTCACGTACTAAAACCAGAAAGCTTCTGGGTCCGGCAACGACAAGGAAAGAGTCAACCACCGGAACAAATTATGGAAACTTCAAACTGAAGCTAGCCCCAACCCCGCTCCTCAGCTAGCCTCTAGTCCCAGCAACGAGACTTGGAGAAAAATATCCATGCTGTTATGTTGTCGATGTTTCTGCACATGACTTTTTTGTACATGATAATTTATGAAAAATGCTGACTTCTTTTTACCCACATGTGATGCGACTTTTCATCAAAGATATACCGAACAATGGATTATTATTTCTTGCCTTGGAACAGCAAACAAGCATGTTTGCATCATATATAGATCAACATTGAAGCCCAGAGTCAGTCAGTTAGATCCCAATACTAACACCTTCATCTCAGTGGCGAACCTGTGTTAAAGTTTTTTTTTTTGTTGGGGTGGGGGGCGTCCAGACCCCTAGCAATTTTGAATAGGGTGAGGCTATTGTCACCCTATAGTTTTCTTTGTTTACCCTACTTATTCATTACATACTACATTTTAATTTCAATTATTAGATTTATTTATCTAACTCATTTCTCTTCCAGGAATATCCTCCATCATATAACATATCAAATTAACAAAAAAATTTTGTTTAACGAAAATTTCTCATTTAATTTATATCAATTAAAATGACATCCTAAAATATATTAAAGTTTCCTAATAAAATCATAATTTGATTTACTTCCATTTTTTTTATTTTTTCCATTCAGTTTCAATGTTCGTTTATTTCAATCTACATTAAAAAAATAAGTAAGTGCTACTATGAGCAATGAAAAAAAGATTTTTTTTTTTCGTGTTTTAAATATTTTACTTTCGGTGTTTATAAAGGTATTATAAAGATTTTGATGAAATTAACACTAATAGTTTTGTGAATTGAATAACGAATTAACAATAAGGACGCAACAAAAAGATAAAAAAGAAAATTGTAATAAATTGAAATTTGGATAGAGAAGATGAAGACTAATGTTATCATAACATAAATTAAGTAGTTTTGTATTTAATTAGTTATGTATTTAGTTTTCCTTAAAGATTTAAATTTTAGAAAATTAGTGTACTGATTAGTCATTTTGTATTTGGGTAATATAGTCTTTCAATAATTCAAATATTTGTAGGGTGAACAAAGAAAATGATAGGTGACAATAGCCGCACCCTTTTGAATAACTTCCTTAATTATCAATTATCAATCTATACTATATTTGAGCTTCCTCCATATTTTTCTCCAAAAAAAAAAAAAAAAATTTCCTCTTTTTTTTTGTTTTTTTGTTATAGTCGCACACCCATTTTCTCTATTCACACACCCCATTTATTTTTCCATTACTTTAATACAATTTTTTTTTTTTACAAATTGCCCTAACTACACTTTCTTGTAATTATGTTTTTTTTCTTTTTTCATTTTTCTTTTTTCTGTTTGGGAAGTCAATCATGAATTAAACATCATTACCCAATAAACTAATTTTTTCCTCGTGAATGTCATTGCTGATTTAGAAAAAAAAATTATGGGCATGACAAAGTGCAATCTATCAAAAATTCTGCAATTAGTGTGGCAAAGTTTAGGCCTCAGATGAAAAATCACAACGTAACTGATTTTGAGGATTTAGATATGTCATGATTGCTATACAAAACTGAAGAAAAGTATAAGCATATCACCTAAACTAAAGGAGATCCAAAACCTCTCACATCTGATTAAGCAACGTTGATTCAAGATACTAGGGATGGCAATGGGGCGGGTTGGGGATGGGGATCACAATACCATCCCCATCCCCGGGGTCAAAAATTACCCCCATCCCCGCCCCAATCCCCAATAAAAATATATTGGGGATTCCCCGTCCCCATCCCCACTGGGGACTAAGCCTCCAAACCCGCCCCAAATCCCCAATAAGAATTTAATAAATAAATTAATTTTTTCTCATATTGCATTTTTTTAAATCAAAATCTACAACAAATAAATTTAAAATATGATTAAATTCATAAATCATAATTCAGTGAGTTCAAAAGTCAAAACATCATTAAAATAAAAGTGTACATATTAAAGTAAAGTAATAAATGTATATATTTGCAATTTATATTATAAACAATAAATTAAAATATATATAAGTTAAATATATGTATATATTATTGGGGCGGGTTTGGGGATGAAGATCACAATACCATCCCCGCCCCATCCCCAATCTTAAATAGCGGGGATTGGGGATCCCCATCCCCATTCCCCATTTGTCCCCGAATTCTCCCCCCATTAGGGGCGGGTATCCAATGGAGCTCCGCCCCGCTGGGGATTTTTGCCATCCCTACAAGATACCATTCCGAGTGACAAAACTTTCTGCAGAGTGATGATATGACTAAAGTCAAAATGAAATCAAAGCGTCAACAATTTCAAAATTATCAATCAATTCAAGTCAAAATCATGATTAGCAAGCAAGGCATACCAAAATAAAACTAAGACAAACATAACACACAAATTTAAAGCTCCCACTCTATCAAATCGCTGAGAAATTGATCTTTTCAGTGGAGAGCGATGGATTTAAATACACCAAATCATTTTAGTAGAATATTACCAGGAATGATGGATAGGGGCTCGAATGATCACTAAACTCATATTTTTCTTCTATGTCTCTCGCAAATTAGATGTAAAATTTTCTCCAAAGATGGGTATAAAGTTGTTTGTTCTACCATAATTAAACTTCAAAGCATCACGTTAGAGAGATAGAATGACTATGCTAGAGAAGTTTTTGATGGAAAAGAAAAGAGAAAATTGTAAAGAGTCTTGAAGTTCTTTGTGTCTGCGGGAAAATAAGGATTTAGGATTTGGGGATGATTGACTTGCCAAAAAGAAAAAAGAAAAAAAAAAAAAACATAATTGCAAGGGATGGTAGTTATGGTACTTTGTAAAAAAATTAAATTAAATTAAAGTAATAGATAATAGAGGGAGTGTGTGAATAGAGAAAATGGGTGTGCGAATAGCAGCACCCTATATATATATATATAATAATATATCATGACACACGTTTTACGGATTACGTCAAATTTGCCAATTTTCCTGCTATCGCCAATTTGAGGCAATTTTTGTGTGATTTCGTCATAATTTTTCGTCAATCTCTATTCACATGCTAGATACGTCAATCCATTGTGGTATCTTTTTAGTCCTAATAAGTTAATATGGACATGTTTCTAATTATTTTATCATGTTGTTTATGAAAATATATACCTTCACGTGATAGGTGTATGAGTTGTGTTTATCATAAGTTTTGATGAATTTATCAAATATTAGTGACAAATTGACGATTGGGGGTGAATCAGCAGAAATTGAAAATATTATGGTATAATTTACCGAAATCAAAAAGTTGAGGGATAAATACATATAAATTGATTGCAACCTCAACTAGCCTCCGACCCCTTATCGATATGTCATTTACCAGGACTTGATGAGTCATAATATCATACAGTCCATCAGTTCGTCCCACGTAATATCCAAGAAGCTGGAGCTCCACGTACCTAATGATAAAATCTTTCGGTCACACCTCAAAGAACTAAATTAATTAGGTATAGGTTTTGTGGTCCAGGATGTGAATGGAGAGTGTGTAATTGCCTTGGCTCATCATTTGCACAGTCTGCGTTACAAAATGAAGTGGAGTCCCTCCGCACAGGTTTGTTGGTGGTTGTACATCAAGGTTGGGATGAGATTGAAATTGAGTCAGACTGCTCTACTCTAGTTAATGCCCTTGAGAGGGATGTAGAGGACTTATCTAATTAGGTCGGATTTTCGAAGATTACAAAATCGTATGCACGTTGCTTTACTTTTCTTTTCTTTTTTTCAAATTCAATTTATTTATCATGAAGCAAATGATGCGGCCATGGGTTAGCACACCTTACTAATGGAGCTAGGTTAGATGATTAAGATCAAAATCTTCATCTCATCAAATAGAATATTAGTTCAATTTCTTTTCTTTCTTTTTTCTAATGAGGACAATGTTTGATTTATGAATAAATTTACGTTCTTCTCAAAAAAAGAAAATTACGTTATATGCCCTTTTTTCTTTTGAACCTTTCCTTGGTCGGATTCATCATTCATAACTTACTGCTACATTAATTCAATTAAAATCATAGGTAAGCTAAACCCATACATTTGTTTTAAGGGGAATGAAACACTCATTCATTGATTAAACATCATTACAATTAGAGTTTATAATAGCCTCCACACTTGGAGAAATATTTGAAAAGAAATCTAACATGAAATGGCCAGAAATGGCCTCCAGCGCTAAAGAATGTGCCACTAAGTTGGACACCACTCTAGGTTCCATAACCTGATGAAGCAAACCTCTCAAGTCTTCAATCAGGTAAGCCAGGCTTTGAATGATCAAGAGATGAGCTAGTAATGGTATGAACCAAATCCAAACAATCTGATTCAATTATTGCTGGTGTAAAATCGTGTTCAAGAATCAACTGTGCACCAAAAATCAAAGCTAACAACTCTGCATGCCAAGCCGAATGAGCAGCCATCACTATATGCCTAAAACCTCCCAAAAAAGCTCCTTCATGGTCTCTAAAAACACCACCCAATCCTGTGAGACCCGAACCCAATTGATAAGCAGCATCAATATTCAGTTTCACAAAACCAACAGAAGGTTTTTTCCAATTTGGTTCATTTCTGGTGACTGGTTTTCAGAATGCTTGGTTTTTGAACTTGTTCATAGTATATTAATGTGATACCCCGGAAATTCGTAATTATTTTATGAGGGTTTTTCGGAATTAACTTTATTGTTATTGGACGGTTTCGTGGCTCGTGGACGGAGCGGAAGTGGTTCGGACGAATTTTTTTTTGAAAAGAGTGGATTTAGGGGGGGGGGGGGGGGGGTTTCAAGGTTGACTTTTGATACGTTGAGATTCTCTGAAAACTTCCTTCACAAAAGTTGTAGAGCGCGTTGATACGAGTTCGTGGACATGTGGTTTGCATCAATCGGAGTTTGTATGAGAAAGTTATAATCTACGGAAGTTTTGGGAAAGTTCTATAAATAGGAGTTTCCACTTTTGGAAATTTACGATTTCCATTTTACTTTTACCTCTCTGGAAAAATCAGAAAAACGCTCTGTTCTCTCTCCTCACCGGTGATCGACTAGACCCGAACTCGGTATTCCGATCCGGTCGGAACTCCATTCTCCGGCGACCTCCTGATACACTCAAAGCAAGCGTATAATTTAACCCTATAAAATGTCATCGTTAGTATATATTAAATAGGGATCGTTATATTCTGGGGATTGAGGGTACACTTGTAATTGCAAAAACAAATAAAGAATTAAAATAAGTACAAAGTATTATTGACAAAAATAAAACAAACAAAAGGGGGTTTTAGGATTATTAAATCAAAAATTAAATAAATAAAATAAAGAAAATGTAAAAACATATATACAAGGGTGGAACGCGAGGAATAAAGATCAAAATCACAATCATATGCAAAAAATCCAATCACAATTCCTATAGTTGATTTTCTATGTCATGAGAAAGAAGTTGACCTTGTGAAACGTTAGAAAGCAAACGATTTCCCATTTTTTACTTTCCTTGAATAATTAATCTAAGTGAAAGCACCTAAATCAATTCTATTGAACATGCAATCATAGTTTAGAAAGCCAGCTAATCAAGAACACATTCAACGCATGAAGAACAAAGAAATGATGTCAACCAAAGTGCACAACCTAGTTATGAATAAGTTCACCTATTTGCAATCCTCCTTAATTGATTTCGACTTTTGTCCAAAGCCTTCACTACTTAAATCTAGCTCCAATTACATGCATATATCCTACGTTGGCCACCAAAGAACATAAACATGCAAAAGTTTTCTATAAAACAAAATCAATCAAGCAATCTCACCTAAGCAACATATAAATCAACATAAAGAAATCACAACTTTATTTCAAAACATATAAATGGGCTTTAAACTTTGCCCTTAACGTCATGTTAACTAGAATCCATAACTCTACGAATCAAACAAAGGAAAACAAAAGAAAGTATGAAATACACCGTGAAAGATGGACGACAAAGCCTTGAGACGAAGAACTTGAAGATCCTTGAAAGCAAGCAATCTTCTAGGGACGACACAAGGGTGGATGGCGGATAGGATCTTGATGTATTGCATGACTTCTTCTCCTCCTTGGTTGAGACACAGAGCTTCTAAAGACTAGAGAGAATTTTTCTGATGTTTATTTACTGAGGGAGAGAGGTGTCTAAAGTGGTGTTGTATAATGCTCCTATTTATAGGAGGGTGGCAACTTAGTCTCCAAGTCTTCAAGAATGATCCACACAGCATTAGCCAATCAGATAACGCCACGTCAGCTCTGCCATGTCACTCAACCAATCAAAAAGCTCCAAAATAATTCCATAATCTTTCCAAATATATTATTGCTGATTTTCCCAAGATTTTATCTGATTTTTCTATTAATTTTCGGCCAAAATAATCTTGAGTGAAAATAGGAATGAATCTGGACTTGTTTTGGACCTTTTCTCTCTTAAATCTCTCCATGGCATCATTATCCTTGATCCTCTCTTGATTTTTGACACTAACTCCATAATTTCCCATGGCAAAATCAGATTTAATTCCCCATTAATATCTCCAACGTAATCTTCTTATGACTCTCCCTTGATTTTCACGTTGTGTCCATAATCTTTTCTTGATAATTCACGGCAATTAAAGATTTATTCTCCCAAAATATCTCCAACGTAATTTTCAAGCCATGTGGTCTCCTAATGCCTTCAGGTTTCCTAGCCTCATCAGGATTCCTGCGTTGACTGGGATTCCTAGTCGGACCAGGAAAACTCTATTTCTTCATTTCAGCTCATTTCCTTGTCATTTATTCCAATGTACCTAGAAAATAAAAACTAAATTAAAATTTATTTATTTAAGGAAATAACTAAGTAAAATATGAGGAAATAATTATTAAAACGTCGCATTAAAATACTCCTATCACCTCTGGCCTTGAAATCTGCACAGAACGATTCGCCTCCCTTGTGCGATCGTCTCTATGGCAGCCTCTAGCGGCGATTCTCGGTGGAGGAAGTGCAGCAAGGCGGTGACTTTTTGGAGAAATCGAGAAGGATCAGAATTGCTCTGATAAATAGATTGCTCACAGCAATCTCCGACGATCACAGTAATCTCCCTCTTTGACTCACAGTAATCTCCCTGCTTATGATTTCGTTTCCAGTTTATTGAGGAGGCTATCAGTCAGCGCGTGCATGCATTACCTAGTTGGTAGTCCCTTCTAGGTAATAGTCTGGTTGGCAGTCCCTTCCAGATTACAGCCCGGTTGGCAGTCCCTTCCGATGCGTCACCTGGTTGGCAGTCCCTTCCAGATGACATGAGGTAGTTAGTTAGCAGTCCCTTCTAACTACCTGTGGTTAGTTGGCAGTCCATTCTATCCACCGCCTCCTGTTCCGGTTGGCAATCCCTTCCGATGGGTCATTTGGGTGACAGTCTCTCCCAGATGGCATGAGATGACTAGACAGCAGTCCTTTCTAGTCATCAAACGAACCTCTTGAAAATGATGTTTTAAAAAGGATTTCGGATGAGATTTTAAGAGATTGCAGTAAAGATGATGATTAAAAGTATTTCCAAGATTGTTACTGCATGCGAGGTTTTAGATAATAACTTGGGAAAGCATTAAGTTTTACTTTTCATTAGAAATTACTTATTTTTCGTCCACTCACTCTAACGATTTTTAAATGTTTTCCCCTGGGCCCTTCGGTTTTAAATGCCCAGTTTGCAGGCCAGTTTAGCTTGAGGTCGAGTGTACATGGGGTTGAGGCATAGCTGTCATAGCTTCCGCATTATAAGAGTATTGGTCATTTATCTTGTATTCTATTCTTTTGTACGCCTGTACACTAGATTGCTCTGATAACCCAAGATATTAATATTCTTAAGTTCAGAAATTTTTTTGTGAAATGGGAGATGTTGTGTTACGGGGAGCAGGGTGGCTCCAGAAGATTAAGGGTGGATTATTGTAGAAGACGTTTTTGGGTAGTCCACTTTTAGAGGGAGTTCCGCCAAATTTTTGGTAGAATTTCTTCTGACGTCGTACCGAGTTACTGCTTATGAGGTAGAGGACGCTCACAGTAATTCTTTGATATCTACCTTGTCATCTCATGCCATCTGGGAGGGACTGCCACCCAAAAGACGCATCGGAAGGGACTGCCAACCGGAACAGGAGGCGGTGGATAGAAGGGACTGCTAACTAACCACAGGTAGTTAGAAGGGACTGCCAACTAACTACCTCATGTCATCTGGAAGGGACTGCCAACCAGATGAAGCATCGGATGAGACTGCCAACTGGACTGTAGTCTGGAAGGGACTGCCAACTAGGTAATGCATGCATGCGCTGACTGATAGCCTCCTCAATAAACTGGAAACCACCTCTTTCAATTACTTGCTTCCGGAAAGAAACTCGCAGTTACTTCAATAAAACATTAAAAATTCACCGAAAGCATAACTCAGGATTATCTCGCTAAATCAAACCTCAATAAATCCTCGAAAGCATAAATCAAATACTCTGTAAATCAATAAATACTTTCGGAAAGAAAACTAAATCTAACTTCAAGGCTGATAAGTGCGGAGCTCAAAGCTCAATAAATCTCGATAATTCAATTATGCTCAAATATTTGCTAAATCCTTCGTACTCGTATATCTTCATAAAAACTGATATTCGAAATCAATAATTCTCATAATATTTTCTGAATCAGTCACTTCCCAAAAATCATTTCCCAACTCAATAACTCATAAATAATTAGCTTGAAAATCTATTGAAAGCCCTCGGGAAGGAAATCCACTAAAAATCCCGTGACTCATAGAGCATAATAAATCTCAAGAAATCAAGCTCATAAACTCATAATACTCAATAATTCAAATAATAAATTAAGCTTCAATCGGAAATTAATAATATACTGCATGCACATTTAATTTAAAATAAATGTCCACTCACAGTACACAACATCAACGTCAAGAAATTTAGGTCAAAGACTAGTTCAAATAACTCATGGGATTACTGTGAGCGTCCTCTGCCTCATAAGCAATCTCCACCAATTTTTTGGTAGAATTTCTCCTCAATAGATTTCTTCTGACGTCGTACCAAGAATTTCTTCTCGGTTTCCTTCTTTGACTCACTAGTTCAAATCTCCGATCTTCGACGTCGGCAGGGCTTCAAACTTAGCTTCGGGAGCTCACAGCAACCTCCTTGATCGATCTTTGGTGTTTGTTTGGATCGATTCACATGAAACTTGGTTCAACTCGGATTGAACAATAATCCAAAGCTTGTGAGGTAGTTTTCGACCCTTTATGCATGTTTTCTGACTTCGAGCTGGTTATGAAAATTCACAAGCATACTTAGATGAACATTTTTGATGTTGGGAGTTTTGGGAAATAATGAATTTTGGCCGGCGGCGGTGCGCCACATCCTATGGCGGCGTTCCGGCGGTGTTATGGCCATCTAGGGGACTGGTTCTGGTATTATATATGTTCTGCTCGTAGATATGAGCGTTTCGATATATAATATGCAAATTTTGGAGTTCGAATAGATTTGTTATGATTTTTACCGTTTCACATCGGTGAATTTATTCAATCCTTGAGGATTTAAGCATCGGATCGACTTGTGGTTTGGACATATCAATCGTAGAAGTATTCCAGAGACATTACGTGGTCTCAGATGTGGTTTTGTCTCAATTGGCGTCACTTTGGGAATTTTGGTTCGATTTAGGGTTTCGAACGTTATTCCTTGTGTTTCATTGACTGAATCAAGGTTGTACTTTCCTTAGGTATTTTACGAAGTATTCTTGGATGGTTAGTTGGTGGTTAGGCTGTTTTGTTCTGTATTGAAGACGCAGCTGGAGTTTCGAGGTGAGTAATCTCACAAGGTTCATTAATGAACGGAATACCTTTATAGTTTTGAGAGTTATTTAGTAACTGCAAACTATAGTTGGTATTAGTAGGCATTCCTAAGCAGATGACTACGTATATATATATATTTTAAGTGAAAAATATATGTATTTGTCGGTTTTTTGGATTTATGGAAACAATATGCATGAATGATGCATTTTATTGTTTTGAATTGTGGCTTTTCAGAAAACAAATGGTGGGAAATGATATTTCTATTGTTTTGAAAAGTGTTTGAGGATTTGAGAGTCACAGGTTGTGATTTGTCCTTTTGGTTTGATTTAACGTTTTGATCTGACGACTGGTGGTCTGAGGATTTGAGAGTCATAGGTTGTGATTTCTCATTTTAATTTGATTTAACATTTGTGGTCCAGTGCGACTCGTTTAATGTTTTGATCTGAGGGTCAGGTTGGCCTAAGGATCCGGGGTTGCAGGTTGCATCCTTATGGAAATATTATATCGTAAGGTTGAACCTTGGCCGGGTGACAGGTTACGATTCAGTTAGAGCTCTAGTCTGTCTGCTATCGTACCTCATGGATCTAAGTAGGTTACTTACGACTCCTGGGTACATATTTTGTCCAGGTTGGACTAAAGAATGATATTCAATTTGTTAGGTTAACAATTGATATGATTTATTGTTTTGTCCAGGTTGGACCTATTTGATTGTTTTGTCTAGGTTGGACCGATTTATTGTTTTGTCCAGGTTGGACCGATTTATTGTTTTGTCCAGGTTGGACCGATTTGATTGTTTTGTCCAGGTTGGACTGATTTATTGTTCTGTCCAGGTTGGACCGATTTATTGTTTTTTCCAGGTTGGACCGATTTATTGTTCTATCCAGGTTAGACCGATTTGTTGTTCTATCCAGGTTGGACCGATTTGTTGTTTTGTCCAGGTTGGACCGAATTATTGTTTTATCCAGGTTGGATCGGTTTATCATAATTGAATCGTTAGGTTAACGATTTACATGATTTTGTCACGGTGTGACTTTCGTTGTTTTCTTTTGGGAAAAAAGTATTGTTTTGGGATACATGGTATGTTTTCCTTTATTTTCGAGTTGAAAGGTTTTCCTCGTTTTGGCGTGCATTGTGCAGTGTTTTGTTTTGAGTTACTAATACAGGCTTGCAAAACCATACCAGGTTTGTTGTGTGGCAACCCGGTACACTATTCAAACGGTGTAGGGGTTAATCTTGGAGGTTAGGATAATCGGGGCTGAAGCTGAGGTAGCGCCTTTGCAGCTTCACGGTAGGAAGCCATTTTTGTAACTTTACCGTTGATAAGGACTTCCATTGTAGTAAACTCTGAGGAGTATTTCCGTTTTATCTTGTTGTTGACAATTTAATTCGTAAGATTGTAATATATGACTCTGTGGAGCGGGTCAATATTGATATAGTGGGTCCAGGGCATCAATTTGTACTTGGGTTAAAAGAGAAAAAGTTTCTAGGTATTTTGTATTGATGGCTGAACGTTCATGCATGTATAATTATGGGATTATATATCGATTTTTATTTGTGTTAAAAATAAGGGGCGTGACAGTTTGGTATCAGAGCGTAAGGTGCATATTTGGTGACAATCAATACTCCTCGAGTGATGGCCCGTCTGCAGTGGATCCCCATCTGATGCTCTTCGGTATTGATATAGTCATTGGGTATGCAATGAGTGTTGTAATGTGATTCTTCAAGGTAGTGTTGGCTCAGTGAACAAGTTGTAGGAGCTTAAGGTAGCTTCTAGGAGTTATAGTCTTTTAAGGAATGAGGACCTTTAGATTTAACTCTTGTTTACATAGGGGATAGAATTGTATCTTCTGACGTAGTGTGTGGTTGATTTAGTCATAACGATGACTTATACGTGTGTTTGAAGATTTTACAAGTATTAACCAAGATTGCTATGCTCCTTAGGTTATGGATTCATAAGGAGGACGAGCTAGGGGTCGAGGTAGACCCAGAGGCAGGGGTAGAGCTTGAGGTAGGGCAGGATCCCTCCTGTTGAGCAGATATTCGAGGATGATGTCGAGGCATCAAATTTTTGAGCTGCCTGTTCCACCTGTTGGGGATGTTGTAGATCCCACTCATTTGTCGAAGTTGGCAAAGGAGATTTCGAGACTAGGAGGAGTTCCATTCCAAGGAGGTACGGATCACATGTTGGCAGATCAATGGATCGAGAACATGAAGACCTACTTCGAGATGGTCATCTGCGACGACATTGAGAAGAGAAAGATTGCGGCGTTTATGCTCTAAGGCGATGCACGAGTATGGTGGAGCGGCACACAGAGAGTTATGAATGTGTCCACTATGACCTGGGATGGTTTTGTGGAACTGTGCAGGAAGAAGTACTTTCCGCATTCAGTGAGCGAGCAGTTGGAAAGGGATTTCATCTCATTAGTCCAAGGGACTAAAAGTGTGAGGGAGTATGAGGCTGAGTTCTCAAGGCTGTATCGGTTCGTGAGACAAATGGATGCTGAGAGCTTAGCTATGAAGTTTCAGTGGGGACTAAATGCTTCGATCCGGCGCGATGTTGCTCTTTTGGAACTAAAGACGGTAGAGCTCATTTTCACTAAGGCAATGACCATTGAGCACGAGAACCTGACTTTCCAAGAGCAGGAATCAGCTAAGAGGGACTCCCGAAGGAAGGGAAAGGCAACTACTGAGAGCAGTGATGGGACAGATAATCAGGGTGGGTCCTGGAAGAGGCGGATGACTCATTACCAGGCGCTAGCTAGGGAAGCAGCTGCACCTGCTGGGCAGGTGGCACCCGTGAGGTGTTTCCATTGTAATGAGATGGGCCATACTTCTAGGTTTTGCACGAAGTCGAAGAACATTGTATGCTTTAGATGTGGCCAGGCAGGGCATTACTCCAGGGATTGTACCCAAGCACAAGGTAGGGGACAAGGAAATCAACAGAGGCAACTACCTCAGGGAAATGCGAGGGTATTTGCTGTTGGTCAGCAGGGTGCTAGGGAAGAAGGTACCTTATATATTTCTGCTTGTGTTGCTGAAATGACATGTGATATTGATTACACGCATTTTTATATGTGAATTATATCTAAAATACTAGAATTAATCTAATCTTCGAGTCAATTAATATGTAATTAATATATTTTTATTTATTTTGTAGAAAATAAGCGGAATTGCTGAAATGAGAGAAAATTGGACGAAATTAGAGCAATTCAAGACTTTCGACAGAAGGACAAAATTGGGGATTGCTTAATTAAGCAATTAAGCTTAATTAAGTTTGATTGGTTAATTAACAAATACATAAGCATGCAGCACGTGAGGAATTATGGGCTGGTTGCCTATGTTTATGTTCAGGCCATTAGTTTCTTGACACGTGGCATTCATCTCCTTGTCTTACCAAAGTTATCAGCACACGTGGTCTTCATCTAATTAACCACCAACTCTTGACTTTTGTTGCTCTCTCACAAACAGTCCGGGATTGCTCATATATATATATACACATTCTCATGGAGAGGAGAACCCTAGACCTACAGTAGCCTCACTACACCAAAACAGGGGGCAGCCTTTGGGCCGCTCTCATTCTCTTCTCCTCCATTTTCCATATTTTCTTTAGTTTTATTTTAGGGATTTGAAGGATTTACTCACCCAAAGCTACAAGAATCCATCAAAGGCTTCTACCTCTACAAGATCCAAGACTTGGGTAATTGTGAGAGTTGTAATTCAAGACTAGTCGTGCTAGCTTTTTAGCTATTTGTGATTATTCTTGTTTTCTCCTAGACTTTTATACTCTTTTCCCTTTGAATTTTGTATCTTTGATGTTCATAATTATAGGTTGCGAGTAATTTTCTTGTTGGGGATTAGGGTTGTGTCCCTAACCTAAATTTTGTGTAAAAGATGTTTAATTTAATGTAATGATGCAATTTTCATATGATGGATGCTTATATCTATTTTTATTGGGTTGAAATGCATGTCTAAGAGCCTAGTCAACTCTAGGGTGTGTATTTTGAGCATGTCTAGGACGGAGTTAGAGGCTTGACCCCCTCTAAATCCTAAGCTAGAAACCTTCAATTTTGTATTCGAGGGGTTATAAGCATGGTGATTTACACTCGTTGCGTGATTGAGCCGGCGGGTCTGTTACACCCCATATCTGAGATACTCTTTTTACTGAGTTACATGAAATTCTTTATGGTTACCGTTCGCGGTTATAATTTTAACGTTTAGGGGGTGGTTAAAAATTGACTTTTTATGAGTAAATAATTTGAGAAAATTTCCTTCATGAAAGTTGTAGAGGACGTTAAACCGAGCGCGTGCATATGTGGTACGTAAAAATCGGAGTTCGTATGCAAAAGTTATGAGTGAATTACGAAAATTACTGTTCATGGTAAAATTTGAATATATATGGAAAGTTACCCGGGTAGGTTTCCAAAACCGGAAACCCACCCCTCTTTCTCTCTCCTCTCCCCCGATTCTTCTCCCTTTCCCTTCGGGTTCTCCTCTTCCCCTTCGATTCTTCACTTTCCGGCCACCAACCGGCGTGCAACCGGTCACCACAGGAGCGCCTCAACCCGCTCTTGACACTAGTGACCTAGGATTTTGGAGTTTTGGCAGTGAAAGTCCGGATCGAAGCAAGGTTTGCTCCGGTTGCAGTTTTGGGATTTCGCCGATTTCCGGCCATTCCGGCCACCTCCCCACCAGGTTAGCATCGAAGGTTCGGTTTTTGATGGAGATCATTTCCCCTAAGGTAGTTCGTTCCAATTTGCATTGTAGAGGTTGAATTGATGATTTTTCATTTCTAGGGTTCTTGAGGCTTCGGGGCTTTCCTTCACCGGTTTGATTCGACCACTTCGAGGTAAAATTGGATTATGCTGTAGTTGGGAAAATTGTTAAGCCTGTTGTGTAGATGCTAGTGTCGGAATTTGGCGGTCATCGGAGGTAGTGGTCCACGCGCCGCCACTGTAGGTAGCGCGTGGTGGTGCGTAGAGCTGTGTTTTAATTGCAGTTTTAATCCCATATACCCTATAACGATTGTAGAATGTAATGTATGAAGTTTGGTGGAAATCGGAGGAATTACGAATTGAATTTAATTGATTAATTATTGATTTTCGCGAGTTCGATCGCCGAATTCCTTTTGGTTTCACTTTAGATATTACATCGATGAAAGATTAATGTTGGAGTTTTAAGGATGGATGTTGTAGAGAGTTGAGGAGTCGGATTTTAGGAAGGGGGATGTTTTGAATTTCCAATTATAAGTATCGTATAGTTAAAATTCCGTCCTGTGAATTATATATATTTATGAATGTTATTCATACAGGACGAGAGGAGTCTCCATACGAGGAAAATCACGAGCGACGTCAGGATTGACCGCATATTGTGAGTGGACTTTTGATTTTAATTGATGCATGCAAATTAAATTCCGCAAGTTTAGAGTTTATTGATTTATCAACTTAATTATCGAGCATTTTATTTTGGTTTGGTTTATTGATTGAATTATTGGTTTGAACTTTTGAATTAAGATTCATTATGCTTGATTTGAGGATTTTGATTTATGCGGATTTGGAATTTATACTATTTATCTTGTATTTATATTCGGCTATTTGAGCTTACTATGAGATTTTCGAAATAAGAATTCGAGGAAGCAAAAGTTTATACTTCTTTATACCCTACTTATATTGGAACTTGAGATGATCTTGGCGTGCGGGGTCACGTCTTTATACACTTGGATTCTTATTTCGTGAGATATGTGGGGAAACTATACAGATTTATTGGCTTTCGACGATCTTCTTCCTCACCATACGCGGGTCATGTGCTCAGGTCTCCTCCTCACTTACTTTGTGTTTGTGAGTGTCAGTTGAGGTAGCTTTCTCCTCCTCACGTGGGTGGTAGTCGAGGTGATATTCTCCTCCTCGCACAATCTATGTGTGAGTGGTAGTTGAGGTTATTAGTTCTCCTCTTCGCACAATCTATGTGTGAGTGGCAGTCGAGGGTAGGTAGAGCCTGAGGGGCTCCTTTCCCGTATGGTGAACCCATTTTTCCCCATATTCTTTTGTTGTTGTTCTTGACTAGTGGGGCTAGTCGGTTTTTCTTATTTATTGCATGCATCGGGAGTTTTATGGATATAAATGTGGAAAAGTATAAAACCCTTTTTCTTTCAATTATTTATTTTTGTCCACTCACGCTAACGTTTTTATATACTTTTCCCTGGGCCCTTTGGTTTCAAATGCCCAGATTGCAGTATTGTTGCTCGGTGTACGAGTGTGAGCCATAGTGACCGCACCTGCTTCCGCCATCACCTTCTGTAGGTTACCTGTTTAACCTACTGCACTCCTTGTCTATTTATATTCCTAGAATGCACTGATTACTAAGGGATATGTGACCCAAACTTGTATGAATTATATTTGAGGTCGATGACCTAACTTTGGTGATTGTAGTAACTTTTACCTTTTGGAGATTATGTATGATGTTATTAACTTTGAGATGGGTTTGGTTGAATTTGGGAGCAGGGTGGCTCCAAGAGTTATGGTTGGATGATTAGAAGTGAATTTTGGTTTTCCGCAGCATTTTGGGTTATCCATTTTTTAAGGGAGGTTATGCCGAAATTTTTGGTAAATCTCCTTTAAAGGTGGGTCCCGCAGGACCACTTCGGATTCCAGGGTGGAATTCGGGGTGGGTCTTGTCAGGGTCACTTTGTAGTCTAATTCCTCGATTTCTACGCCTCTTGATGTGAATTAGTGACCCTTGAACCGACTCTAATTCATGCCAAGTGAGTTCCCACGGCCCTTGAACCGGTGTAGGAATACCATGAAAGGGAATTTCGGTCCTTGAGCTTTGAACTGCCTTGGATAAGACTACCGCCAAAGTAGGAATTTGCATATACATTAGATTAGCTTCCGACACATAGAATTTGGGTGAAGGAGCCTCCCTAACAGACTTTTTTTTTTTTTTTTTTTTAATCCCCACCCCTCCCCATCCATGATGGGGCTCGAACTCCTGACCTCCCAAATGAGAGTTCAGAGCCTTACCACCCCACCAACACACACACACAACCTCCCTAACACTCGGCATTCTCATTTTTATTGTTTACATTTCATTTTTATTAATTGCTTTACATTTCATTATTATTTGTTAATCTAAAATCAACCCCCAAACATTAAACTCTTCCACTCATTTGTGCATATCCACCACTAGGCTCTTAGTTTTCATTAGGCTTTGGTGAAAATCAAAGCTGAGCATTGCTAAGGCTTGGTGCCTTAGAGTAGTATTAATTACTGTTTAGTACCCTGTGGTTTTAGTCCAACATCAATTTAGTCCCTCGACTTTCAATTTCATCAAAAACAACCCTGTAATATCATTTTCTCGTCCAATAAGTCCCTCCGTCGGGATTCCGTCAATTTCAGCCGTTAACTGCTGACGTGGCAGTCCAACTCAGCAAAAGTGGGACCCACATAATGACCCTGGCCAACAAGATATGGAAAAATCTAAAATAAACCCCAAATTTTGGGGTTAGGGAGATTCGAACCCAGACCCCCTTGCATGCAAAGCAAAAGTCCTGACCACCATGCCACTTGCACGACATTAATATACCCAACAAGATATGGAAATATCCAAAATAAACCCCAAATTTTTGAGTTAGGGAGATTCGAACCCATACCACCATGCATGCAAAGCCAAGGCCCAACCACCATGCCACTTGCACAACATTGATATATGGCAAACAACATAATATATATATCTGTATATGTCAACAAAATCTGGGATTTATTTTATATATTATGTCAACATGTGTATATATGTTGACATAATATATAAAATAAATCCCAGATTTTGTTGACATATACAGATATATATATTATGTTGTTTGCCATATATCAATGTTGTGCAAGTGGCATGGTGGTTGGGCCTTGGCTTTGCATGCATGGTGGTATGGGTTCGAATCTCCCTAACTCAAAAATTTGGGGTTTATTTTGGATATTTCCATATCTTGTTGGGTATACAGATATATATATTATGTTGTTTGACATGTATTAATGTCGTGCAAGTGGCATGGTGGTCAGGACTTTTGCTTTGCATGCAAGGGGGTCTGGGTTCGAATCTCCCTAACCCCAAAATTTGGGGTTTATTTTGGATATTTCCATATCTTGTTGGCCAGGGTCATTTTCGGTATTTGACTTTCATGTGGGTCCCACTTTTGCTGAGTTGGACTGCCACATCAGCAGTTAACGGCTGAAATTAACGGAATCCCGACGGAGGGACCTATTGGACGAGAAAATGATATTACAGGGGTGTTTTTGATGAAATTGAAAGTTGAGGGACTGAATTGATGTTGGACTAAAACCACAGGGTACTAAACAGTAATTAGCCCTTTATTTTATTTACTTTATTTTTCTTTTGTTCGCTTAGTGACTTTAGTTCCGACCACCCAAGGATTGTGGGTTAGCCACAAATCCCCGTGGTATGATAATCTTGGGTACAATACTTCCCTATCTTGACAATGATACGTACGCTTGCATAAATGTGTATCAAGTCAGATATTAGTGTACTTCTTTCAGTGTGTTGTGTTGTGTTGGGTTTTGCCTGTTGTCTATGGTTAGAATTTTGAGTGTTGTATGTTGTGTGATGCATCCTTCATTGTTGTGGTAGTAGAGGATCTATACCACTTTAATTGTGATTACAATGATAGGTGATGATTTACGTGTACCCCTTAGTTTGATTTTGTGTTCTCAGGTTGGGTAGACACTTATTAAGTTGTGATGTATAGGCTTGATTTGAGTTGAAATGAAGGTTTCATTTTCAATTTTTGTAACGTAAGGGTTACATTATCGATGAGTGATGAAGATACTGTCATGATGACAGCATTCCAGACTCTTGTGTGATCTGTGTGTAGTACTGCAGTCACAGAGTCTTTGTTTAGATAGTGTACGAGGATGAGATCCATGAAATGATTGGGTTACCACCAAGCGGTGTGATAAAGATTCCTACTGTTGTGATACTAGGTGAGGTACCTGTATCCATTATTGATCGAGGTAAGTTGTACTTTGAGATGAAGGCATTCTTATTAAGAATGAAAATTGGATTTGAGCTTGGTTTATGTGTACTTGTGGGAGTGGTACGTGTAAATTTCGAGACGAAATTTCTTTAAGGGGGGTAGAATGTGATACCCCGGAAATTCGTAATTATTTTCCGAGGGTTTTCCGGAATTAACTTTATTGTTATTGGACGGTTTTGTGGCTCGTGGATGGAGCAGAAGTGGTTCGGACGAATTTTTATTTGAAAAGAGTGGATTTAGGGGGGGTTTCAAGGTTGACTTTTGATACGTTGAGATTCTCTGAAAACTTCCTTCATGAAAGTTGTAGAGCACATCGATATGAGTTCGTGGACATGTAATTCGCATCAATCGGAGTTCGTATGAGAAAGTTATGGTCTACGAAAGTTTTGGGAAAGTTCCATAAATAGGAGTTTCCAATTTTGGAAATTTACTATTTCCATTTTACTTTTACCTTTCCGGAAAAATCAGAAAAATGCTCCGTTCTCTCTCCTCACCCGCGATCGACCTGACCCGAACTCGGTATTCCCACCCGGTCGAAACTCCATTCTCCAGCGACCTACAGCCTTGAAATCTGCACAGAACGATTCGCCTCCCTCGTGCGATCGTCTCTGTGGCAGCCTTTAGCGGCGATTCTCGATGGAGGAAGTGCAGCAAGGCGGCGACTTTTTGGAGAAATAGAACCCAATTGGCGTCACTTTGGGAATTTTGGTTTGATTTAGGGTTTCAAACGTTATTCCTTATGTTTCATTGACTGAATCAAGTTGTACTTTCCTTAGGTACTTGCCAAAGTATTCTTGGACGGTTAGTTGGTGGTTAGGCTGTTTTGTTCTGTATTGAAGACGCAGCGGGAGTTTCGAGGTGAGTAATCTTACAAGGTTCATTAATGAACGGAATACCTTTATCGTTTTGAGAGTTATTTAGTAACTGCAAACTATAGTTGATATTAGTAGGCATTCCTAAGCGGATGACTACGTATATATATATTTTACGTGAAAAATATATGTATTTGTCGGTTTTGTGGATTTATGGAAACAATATGCATGAATGAAGCGTTTTATTGTTTTGGATTGTGGCTTTTTAGAAAACAAATGGTGGGAAATGGTATTTCTATTGTTTTGAAAAGTGTTTGAGGATTTGAGAGTCACAGGTTGTGATTTCTCCTTTTGGTTTGATTTAACGTTTTGATCTGACGACCGGTGGTCTAAGAATTTGAGAGTCACAGGTTGTGATTTCTCCTTCTGATTTGATTTAACATTTAGGGTCTAGTGCGACTCTTTTAATGTTTTGATCTGAGGGTCAGGTTGGCCTAAGGATCTGGGGTTGTAGGTTGCATCCTCATGGCAATATTATATCGTAAGGTTGAACCTTGGCTGGGTGACAGCTTACGATTCAGTTAGAGCTCTAGTTTATCTACCATCGTACCTCATGGATCTAAATAGATTACTTACGACTCTTGGGTACATATTTTGTCCAAGTTGGACTAAAGAATCATATTCGATTTGTTAGGTTAACAATTGATATGATTTATTGTTTTGTCCAGGTTGGACCGATTTATTGTTTTGTCCAGGTTGGACCGATTTATTGTTCTGTCCAGTTTGGACCGATTTGTTGTTTTGTCTAGGTTGGACCAAATTATTGTTTTATTCAGGTTGGATCGGTTTATCATACTTGAATTGTTAGGTTAACGATTTATATGATTTTGTCACGGTGTGACTTTCGTTGTTTTCTTTTGGGAAAAAAGTATTGTTTTGGGATACATGGTATGTTTTCCTTATTTTCGAGTTGAAAGGTTTTCCTCGTTTTGGCGTGGATTGTACAGTGTTTTGTTTTGAGTTACTCATACGGGCTTGCATAAACTTACCGGGTTTGTTGTGTGGCAACCCGGTACACTATTCAAACTGTATAGGGGTTAATCCTGCAGGTTAGGATAATTGGGGCTGAAGCTGAGGTAGCGCCTTTGCAGCTTCACGATAGGAAGCCATTTTTGTAACTTTACCGTTGATAAGGACTTTTGTTGTAGTAAACTCTGAGGAGTATTTACGTTTTATCTTGTTGTTGACAATTTAATTCGTAAGCATTGTAATATATGACTCTGTGGAGCGGGTCAATATTGACATAGTAGGTTCAGGGCATCAATTTGTACTTGGGTTAAAAGGGAAAAATTTTCTAGGTATTTTGTATTGATGGCTGAACGTTCACGCATGTACAATTATGGAATTATATATTGATTTTTATTTGTGTTAAAAATAAGGGGCGTGACAATTTATGGGTGCGTCTATTGACACCCTACCATTTTCTTAGTTCACCCTACAAACATTTGAATTTTTGAAATACTATATTACCCAAGTGTAAAATGACTACTAAGTACATTAATTTTCTAAAATCTAAATTTTTAAGGAAAAATAAATAAATAACTAATGAATTAAATAGAAAGATTACTTAATTTTTCATTGGATAATATTAATCTTCATCTTGTCCACCCAAATTTGCATTTATTACTATTTTTTACCTCTTCATCATGAATTCGTTATTTAATTCACAAAATCATTAGTGTTAACTACATCAAATCTTTGCAATACCTTTTGTGAATAATGAAAGTAAAAATTTAAAACACGAAAGAAAAATCTCAATATCTTCTTCATTGCTCTTAGTTGTTAACTAACTAATCTTTTGACATAGATTGAAATAGATGAAACATTGAAGCAGAAAGAAAAAAAGAAAAGAAAAAAAAAGTAAATTAAATTATGATTTTGTTAGGAAACTTTAATATTATATTATAGTTTTTTTATTAGTATAAATTAAATGCGAGATTTTCATTAAGAAAAAATATCTTTTAATTGAATATGTCATATAAGGATATTCTTGAAAATAGAAATGGGTTACATAAGTAAATTTGATAATTAAAATTAAAATGTAGGGTGTAATGAGCAAATAGGGTGAACAAAGAAAATGGTAGGGTGACAATAGTCACACCCTAAAAATATTTATATCAACGACATTCCTAACTGCCATACCTTGTAACAATTCCATACCAAGAAGTTTAACATGAATTTCAGAATTAACACTCTTTATCGTAAGTAAATCCGGCAATGAATTCACCTTTTTCATTACGCAAGACATCTCTCACACCACTATGAGTTGCTGACCATAGAAAATTTCGGTATTGAAAATGGGTTCACAAGAGAAATTTTTCAGTGCTCCCGTCAAACCACGTCATCACTCTGACATGGTTTGACGCTCCAATGAAATTTTAACACCTGGATTTTTAATTGAAACCATAATTTCTTCTTTTGTGAAAAGTCATTTTTGGGTCTTCCACCATTGCCTCTGTTGTCTTCCTCTCAAAGCTGTTTGGTTTCTCACAGACCTGTTGGAATATCACTCACTGATCCAGTCCATCATTCAAATCTTGCCGAAACAGAAAAAGGTCATGCAAGTCAATAGACGAAAATCTCCAATTAACAATTGGAGGTCCATTTTTGATAACATCGCATCTAGATGCCTCTACGAGATGATACATCGTGTCCTTGAAGATGATAAAACCAGTGGGATCGAAAAGAGCAATAGCATGAGAGTCGAAATTAGCAGTAAGAATGCCCGAAAGCTTATTGAGAAGACTTTGAAAGTTGCAGACTCTCCCAAAAGAAAACTTTCGCTTTTTGATATTTTGTATAGAGATCAAAACCATGCTATAGCTATCAAATATATAAATCCCAGACTCGTGTATCAATTCTTGGTGTTCATTAATAATTTGACAAACCAAAATAAAATTTTAATTACAAAGACTTATCTCAAAGCTTCAAAAATCCCATTAATCAATGAAATATATGTGAGATTTTCAATTGTAATTGACCCAATTAATAGGATTATACAAGTTGCTGAAGTTTTGTGGTCGTGGCCCTAAATACAAAACTGGGCTCAACATCATATGATGATAAATTTGCAGAAGATGAAGAGGATGGAGATGAACATTTGCAGAAGTTTAAAAAGACCCAGAATAGTCTTTGATGAGACAACTAAAATAATGATATAGAATTAATAAAATGGAAAGCCAGGTGTTAAAATTTCATTGAAAGGGCAAACCATGTCAGAGCGCGGACGTGGTTTGACAGGAGCACTGAAAAATTCATTAAATCAAGCTGGGCCCGTGTTATTCGATCCAAAAAAAAAAAAGCTGGGCCAGTGTTAAAGGACCACTCTGCACTTCTTTTTTCTTGACTTGTGAGTTGTGAGTGGAAGACTTTTCTCTTAATTTTCTTGATTTACCATCCAAATGATCCAAATTATTACTGTGTCGAGAAGAAACAACATCAGTGGAAGGCATTAGTGTTAATACTTCAGAAATGCAGCAAACTCTCATCTCTTTCTTTTGCTTCGTCTTCCTGGTTTTCTCATCCAAAGTCCTTTGTGAAAACCAAAACACCTGCAGAGAATTGAAGTGTCGGAAACATGGCCCAGCTATCCGATTCCCTTTTAGCCTCAAAGGTAGCCACCCAGAAAATTGTGGGTATCCTGGGTTTCTTGTTTCCTGCAATGAAAAGCGGGAAACCATTCTTGAGCTGCCAATCCCAGTCAAATTCGCAATAAAAACCATAGACTATGAGAATCAGTATATCCAGCTATATGACCCAGAAAATTGCTTGCTGGTGAAGCTATTGAAAGTCTACAACATGCCAATCTCTCCCTTCAACTACTCAGAATACCAGATGACTAACATTACTTTATTCAATTGTTCTTCAGCTGAAAGGCAACTGGCGAACAATAAAGTCCCCTGTTTTGAAGGCCCTGCTGGCTACCAAATTTATTCGCTTGATTCGGAGGAGGAGGAGGAGGAGGACACCAGTCTCATTCCCCTTCTGTCTTGCACAAAGATGTATGATTATTCATCAGTTCCATACAGCTCGTATAAGCCTGCAAATCTTCATGTGGAATGGTCAGAACCAAGTTGTAAACGATGCGAAGCACAGGGCAACAAATGTGGACTGAAGAAAAATGGCACCGAAAGTACTGAAATTGAATGCCTTTATAGGAAAGGAGGTAAAAGAGCAAAATACATTTGGCTACACATTCCAATCACACATTCACATCATGATTATTCCTGTATTCATGAAATGAGAGATATACATATTAGCATGTGCATATGACTGTTCATGTCGCATATTTGCATAAGAAATGGAATAGAAACTTAAACAATCGGTACAAGAAGGAATATGAAGCTCAGTAATTAGTTGCATTTTACATCTGAGAATGCTATCACCTAGACTCCTTGGCTCCTTACAATGTGATAGCATTTATGTATTATGTCCTAGTAATAGTTCATAACTCGCATACATAATTGATTTGTCAAACATGGTAGTCTGATTTTGCTATTATCTTCTACAGGTTCACAAAAAAAGTTATTAGTAGCAACAGGTGAGTTGTTTGACAGTTTCACTAGCTTCTTCCTTTGTTTCATGTCGATATTTAGTGGCAATATTTACTGACAGCATAAATTTGCAGGTGCATCCCTGGGTTCATTTGTACTCGTACTACTTGTCGCTGCAGTTTATCATGTCTACAGTTCTGACAGGAAAGAAAAAGAGAATCAATTAAAGATTGAAGTATTTTTAGAGGATTACAGAGCACTCAAACCAAGCAGGTATTCTTATGCAGATATTAAGAGGATTACAAATCAATTCAAGGAAAAATTAGGCCAAGGAGCCTATGGGACTGTTTTTAAGGGAGAACTTTCTGCTGAATGTTTTGTTGCGGTGAAAGTCCTCAATAGTACTAAGGGGAATGGGGAAGAGTTTGTAAATGAAGTAGGAACAATGGGACATATCCACCATGTCAATGTGGTTCGATTGGTTGGATTCTGTGCGGATGGATTTAGACGAGCTCTTGTTTATGACTTCTTACCTAATGGTTCACTACAAGATTTCTTATCATCAGCAGGCAATAACAATTCTTTCCTGGGTTGGGGTAAGTTGCAAGATATTTCTCTTGGAATAGCAAAAGGAATTGAATATCTGCACCAAGGATGCAATCAACAGATCCTACATTTTGATATCAAACCCCATAATGTTTTGCTAGACCATAACTTCAACCCAAAGATTTCTGATTTTGGTTTGGCCAAGTTATGTTCCAAGGATCAAAGTATAGTGTCAATGACTACCGCCAGGGGAACGATGGGGTACATTGCACCTGAAGTGTTCTCCAGGAACTTTGGAAATGTGTCCTATAAGTCAGATGTCTATAGCTATGGAATGGTACTGCTTGAGATTGTAGGAGGGAGAAGGAACTTTGGTTCAACCACAGAGAACACCAATGAAGTTTACTACCCAGAATGGATCTATAATCTTCTTGAAGAAAAAGTTGACCTACCTATCAATGTAAGGGAAGAAGGAGATGCTAAAATTGCAAAGAGACTTGCAATTGTAGGTCTTTGGTGCATTCAATGGCACCCTGCAGATCGTCCTTCTATGCAAAGGGTGGTTCAGATGTTGGAAGGAGGAGAAAACTTAACCATGCCTCAAAATCCTTTTGCCTCTCAGGGTCCAGCAGGAACAAATACAAGTGCACCTTCAAGAAATTTAAATCTCCAACTAGAAGTAATTCCTGAGTTAGAACAGTAATATCTATGTTTAGAGACTATATACATACTTAATGTGTGTTAAGTAGTCAATTGAGTTATCTGTGCATGAGTCCCATAGAAATGTATTTAGGTAGTTCTAAAATTGTCAGTTTAGTTCTCATATTTCAAGTTTGGATTCTGAATACACTATTTACCCTATAGGGTATCTAAGGTACTACTTATATGTGTTGTATGAGCAAGCACACATGCTTCCCTTCAAGATCGAGTATTGATCTTGCCATACACCTGCAGGTGGTCAAGGCTTTCTATATATGCCGAGTTTGTTATTGGCCAGGAGTGCTCCTATGCCACCAGCCTGGTTCTAATTAAAGATTTCACACCCATGGATCAAGGGAGAGTTCGCTCAATCCTGTTATATATGCTCGGGAAAACACCTACCCAAGTTAATTTGCTAAACAAATTGATTTTCCTATTTAACAGTCAATTCCCATCATCTAGTTCCTATGATATTTCAGGGTAACACGTCTTCATAAGAATCAGACAGCTATCCAAATCACAAGTTTTACGATCCAGAATTCTAATCATGTCTTGTTCGACAGAAAATCAATCACCGTCCACATCAGTTATATTGCGTGTATTTACCCCTCCCACAAGTCTGGTAAATAGGTCATTGAAACTCCTTCTGAAGGATCTTGTTGTAGCGCTATATATGCTGTACTCTCTAGCAACCAGACATCATTCATTCTTTTTATTTTTTTTATTTTTTTCGGTTCCACATATGAAATTGACCACAATTTTGCATGCGTATAGCCCACTTGTTTCTCGAGAAGGGATGGGAAACACGCTCAGTTTCATTTGATTGAATAGTTGACCCAGCTCCTTGTTGTTTGAAGAAAACCTAGGAAGCAAACAGCATAGAAACACAAAAGCGTTTAAATCCCAATAATAAGGCAAGATTAAGTCAAAAACCCTAATTTAGTCCCAAACCCTATTTGCTCAAAAAAAAAAGAAAAAGGGACAACCCTCAATTCCTCAAATTGCATCAGCCTTTTGTTAAACTTGCATCAGTATTTACTATGGAATTGGAGGTTTGTACTGAAGGCAAAAGAAAAAAGCTCTCACACATAAGTTCAGCCCACCCCAAGTCCCCATGTTCAGATCCAGACATCCTGTTGCAAGTTGCATGAATCATTGCACTCGGAGAAGATAAGATAAAAAAAGATCGTTGGACGTCATAACATGCTAAAAGACTTGAAGAAGTCTTTGAACGAAATTTCCCATGGCATAAATTAGTGAAGTTCAGCATTTTTCATATCTTTGTTTACGACGATGGATGGATAAAACAAAACGTCAAATTCACAATGCAAATTTCCTTTCTAATTTACTCCACTCCATCTGCCAGTCACCAGAACACTTATGTTGAATTTGACGTTTTGTTTTAACGTTAGCATTTTGTTTTATGAAAAATGCTGACTCCTTTTTACCCACATGGGATGCGACTTTTCATCAAAGGTATACCAAACAATGGATTATTATATCTTGACTTGGAACAGCAAACAACCATGTTTGCATCATAGATCAACATTGAAGCCCAGAGTCAGTCAGTCAGATCCCAAATGCTAACACCTTCATCTTAGTGGCATGTTAAGGTTTTTTTTGTTGGGTTGGGGGGGGGTAGGGGTGTCACAATTTTGAATGACTTTCAAACTTCCTTAGTTATCAATTATCAATCTATACTATATTTGAACTTCCTCCATATTTTTCTCAAAAAAAAAAAAAAAAGGAAAAGAAACTCCCTCTTGTTTTAGGTAATCGATATTTGAGAGAAAATTGTTATGTATTCTCATTGATAATAGGGGCCTCTTTATATAGAGGATTACAATACATAGAATCTGAATTGTACAAGGAAAGGTAATAATACAATGAGTAAATATCTATAAGATAGTATCCGAGATTATCTCTAATTAAAACTCTATTACCACTAGGTCAAGTAACCTAGAGTTTGGGTCAAACACAAAATAGAGATTTACTTGAACACTCCCTCTTGTGTTGCCCAAACGCGGTGCTTTTCTCGTTGCCTCACTACAAACTTTGCCGAATAACAAAAACCCAGTGGGACAAAAATAACCTTGGTCGAAGGGGAAAAAGAGCACAACACACCCTTCACGTTTCGAGATGAACACGTAGACATCTCCCCCTGATGTCTGCGCCTCCCCCTGATGACAACGATCATGGGAGTTCAGATAACCTTCGCAAGCCAATTCTTGCCACATGTTTACGTAGATTTGGGCAATGACTTAGTAAACAAGTCTGCCATATTGTCCTCATATCAAACCTGGTTCACTTTGATCTTGAGGAGCTTCTGTTGTTGCTGATTGTAGAAGAATTTAGGTGACATGTGCTTGGTGTTATTGCCTTTGATGTAACCTTGCTTCATTTGTTCAATGCAAGCAACATTATTCTCATAAATGCTTGTTGGCTCATCTGTGGAAGACTTCAGACCACAATTGCTTCGAACATGCCTAACTATGGATCGAAGCCATATACATTCACGAACTGATTCGTGAAGAGCAATAATCTCTGCATGATTTGAAGAGGTAGCGACTAAGGTCTGCTTTGTAGACCTCCAAGATATTGCAGTCTTTCCCACGGTGAATACATAACCAGTTTGGGAACGACCTTTGTGCGGGTCAGAGAGGTATTTAGCATCAGCAAAACCCTCCAAAACACTTATATCATTTTGGGATGGGGAGATGGAACTTAGTCCACCATGTGTGACGTCCCTGGCACTTGATGGGTCCGAATCCATCGTCTCTTTGTAGAGATAGAACAAGCTCATATCAATCGTACCACTTAGATATTAGGTATCGAAAGATATCTTTAACACTAGTCCAATGGCATCGTGTTGGCGCTAAGTAATATCTAGCTAGCAAGTTCACAGCAAATGAGATGTCCGGTCTTATGCATTGTGCTAAGTATATAATGCGCCTACTGCACTTAGGTAGGGCATTTCCGCCTCTAGCACTTCTTCATCGTCATCTTTTGGACGGAATGGGTCCTTCTTTGGATCAAGACTACGGACTACCATTGAGGTGCTTGAAGGCTTGATCTTGTCAGTGTTAAAACGCCTAAGCATCTTTTGGGTATAAGCTGATTGATGAATCGGGATACCATCTCATGGTGCTCAAGTTCCAAACCGAGGCAAAACCGCGTTTTCTCAAGATTTTTCATCTCAAACTCGGATTTCAAGTGTTCAGCAGTTTTTCTTAACTCTTTAAGAGTGCCAATTATATTCATGTCGTCGACATAAACTGCTACTATTGCAAATCCGGAACTTGTCCTTTTTATGAACACATATGTGCATAGTTCATTGTTGACATATCCCTTACCAATCAAGTAGTCACTTAGACGGTTATACCACATCCGTTCAGATTGTTTCAATCTATATAGTGAACGTTTCAACCTTATAGCAAACACGCTCCGTGGTTTAGAGCCACTTGATTTGGGAAACTGAAGTCCATTAGGAACCTTCATGTATATTTCTGTATCTAGATCCCCATATAGATACGCAGTAACCACAACCATAAGCTGGATGTTCAGTTTTTCAGAAACTACCAAACTGACAAGGTAGCGGAATGTAATGACATCCATTACGGGAAAATAGGTCTCCCCGTAGTCGATTTCATGGCGTTGTGAGAAGCCTTGAGTCACAAAGCAAGCGAGCTTTGTACCTTACAATCTCGTTTCTCTCATTACGCTTTCTAATGAATACCCATTTATGACCAACTAGTTTGGTGTTGGGCGGTATTGGTACAACCTTTCCAAATACCTTTCTTTTCGCTAGAGAATCAAGTTATGCCTGGATTGCATCTTTCCATTTTGTCTAATCGGCTCTACGTTGGCTTTCATCAACGGAGCTTGATTCGATGTCATCGGTATCAAAAATCTCACGCGCTACGGAGTACGTGAATACATCATCAATGATGATGGAGCTTCTTTCCCACGTCCCTTGTACATTAGTGTAATTTACAGAGATCTCTACGTTCTCAGGTATAGGTTCTGACATTGAGGCATCCCTCAGTGATGTCTCTTAGACATAACCATAATCCAGAACATTCTCATGGGACGGATTTTGAGTATCGATGATCAAAGGATTTGTTTGTGCCTCATTCGCTCTCTTTCTAGGGTGAGTATCCTTCGAACCAATGGGTCTACCGCACTTCCTTGCAGGACCTGCGGCCATAGACGCCACATTATTGCCATTCTGGGCAATGGCGCCATCTCCTAGTGTCACAGGAGTGGCGTTATATCCAGTATTCGGGACATCGATCCTTGCAGGGTTTTTCCCCTTTGATCGAGATTATTTTTGTCCCACTGGGTTTTTGTTACTCGGCAAGGTTTTTAACGAGACAACGAGAGAAGCACCGTGTTTAGGCAACACAAGGGAGAGTGTTCAAGTAAACCCTAATTTGTGTTTGGCCCAAACTCTAGGTTACTTGCTCTAGTGGTAATAGGATTAAATTAGAATGATCTAGATTCCTATTCAATGTACGATTACTTTCCTTGTATGATTGAGATTCTATGCATTGTAACCCTCTATATAAAAAGGCCCCTATTGTCAATGAGAATAGACAGCAAATTCCTCTCAAATTCAGTTTCTCTACAACAAAAATAAAATTTTACAAAAATTATAAGAGGTCTAAATAGCAGATGAGAAGGTCTAACTAGAACCACCTTTTTTTTTCCAGCTTACCTCTCCTTCTCTTCCCTATCGGGCCAGCTCACACTCCTTTGATTTCTTTCATTCTCATAGATCAATTCATAAGAAACTATAATTGGTGTAGGCTCACCAGACTCGTTGTTAATCATATCAGACCTCTTAAGGGTAGCATAAATTAAGCTCTGCCATTATTCTAGCAAAGATGCATTTCTTAGCAAGGATAGTATTTTCATCAGCTTGGATAAATTTACTTATATGATTCAATTTCCTCGATCTAGCCAGGAATTTCTCGATCCGACTGACTCAATTTCCTCTAAGTCCTCTACTTATCATCCTTGTCTCTTCTCTCTCTATCATCCCTCTCTCTTTCTCTTTCCTTCTCTATTTCTCTCTTCTTCTCCTTCTCTTTACTGCTTCTCTCTCTGTCACTCCCCCCTCTCTCACTTTCTGCTACGATTCTTATTCGATCGAGAGAGTGTGGAAACTTCCTTGACCTTGTTGTTATCGGCGAAGAAGTCCCTCTCCTCCATGACCTTGCGCTGGTTGTTGTCCGATTCCATCGACGAGTTTTCATGCTGACTGAGAATTGCAGAGTCTAGGCGGCGATGGTGACCTCGCGTAGTGGTGGTGGTGATAATAATCCATTGAAAACCCAAAGAGGTGGTGTTTTCTTTAGGCCCATTTATGTCACATATAAATCGGTATGTGGCTCTGTTCAGTTTGACTCTTGGAGGGGCCTACCTCTATGTCCGTGACAGCCTTTACTATGTTCTATTATCCTTTTATCCACGCCTATATGCATCCGTGACATCCCATCTCCATTCAAACCTAATTTAGTAGTTTAACAATTTCTGTTCTATTAATATGATGATGACGATGATGATTTAACAAATCTCCATTGGATTTTAACCTGCTTTGCAGGGAATTGAATTTTCACCATGCCCAGAAAAGATGAAAATAAAATTAATAACTTCATTCATTGTACCATAGAGATTACAGTAATGTCACTATGAGTACTATAAATCAAACCCAATACAGTATTACATAACCCATTCCATCCCAATAGACTGTTATCACATACAAGTTTCTAACTATAAAGTTCTCAAGGCTAAGATACAGCTCCAGAAGAAGTTCCAAACTTAAAATTCAGTGTGCCCCGTGATTCTGGTACAAACTTTGCTAGGGCTATGCTGCAAGTTAAAGTTCAGATTATGCAATCCTTACACAATCATGTCACAGTTTATGCAATGACAAAATACATCACAATTGTCTTCTTTTTGTTAGACAGGAGTGAATTCCAATCAATGATCAAAGCCAATGGCTTTGCCTCACATATTTGATGGAGAACACTTTCCTTCAATGCCTAAATAATCATCAAAGAAACATTTTTAGCACTACAGCATGAATTACATATTATCTCTAAGAAAACACTACGGCAAAATTAATCTTGCATAGGAAATTTGGTACACCCTGGCAACTTCGGACTTATCCTCGACCTTCTGTAAGAGCATCTGCTATGGTAAGGTAAATCCTTATTGAATATGGCTTACGATGGGAGTGAATTATACCCCATATTTGGCTTTTTGGCTTACCGTGGCAGATGGTCTAATGCTTTAGCTTTAGAGGTTTCTGGTTCATTCGTTGTTGAAGCAAACTGCAGGAGCAAGATAAGAAAGAAGAAGCATATGACTACCTTTAAAGAGATATTCATATACAGTAAAGTACAACAAAAAGTTGCATCATGTAAAATGGGATTCGGATCAAATAAATCTAACAGAAAGCTCCTTTCAAGTGGTACTTCATGCAGCAATTCAATATTGTTTGATGCAGTAGTATTAGTGGATGTTAGCAGTGCTAAGAAAGATACAAGATTGGTCTCCTCAGGAAAACCCAATTCAAAGTCGGTTTCAAATCAATAAAAACTTAAACCCAGAAACTATACCTGAGAGATGAGGTTGGCAGAGGGTTTTAACGGCCAAACAATACGGCCTGCAAGTATAAAAAAATAAAAATAAAAACCCAAAAACTCAATTCATAATCAAAACTCACAAAAAGGAAAAAGAAATTTCTACCACACAAACAAAAGATACACAATTTTTTCAAATTTACAGCCAAATCGAAGAAATCGCAATATGACTGAAGAAAATATTACAGTTATAAAATTGATCAGATCCATGTGTGAAGGAAAGTGCAGATAACATGGAAAAGATAGGAGAGGCCGTCAGTGAAAAAGATAGGGAGGGGGAAGAGCGGGACTGAAACAATATTTTATAAAGAAGTCACCCAGAGAGAGAGAGATTTACCAAGACCAATGCAAAAAGAGCGGACTGAAGCAATATATTTTAAAGAAAAGTCACGCTTGTAAATAAATGTGGCATGCATCACCCGCAGATTCATTCATAAAGTGATTGAATTGCGTTGACTGAAACTCTTGCGCACAAAACACTGCAACCGTGGCTTGCCTTCCGTAGCCATTGCTCATAATTGTAGTGGTGTCTCTGTCCATGGGAATAGGTGGGATAAGGAGCCTCTCCCTGTGTGGGTGGGTGTCAATTGTAGCCTTTTTTGTTCTTGGCTTATCTACCGCTTCTTCCTCCGGCAAGATCCACACAACAAGTGTTCTGGGCGATAAGGGTACGTGTGTCCCTTCTTCCTGCGGCGACTTCCAGAACATAAGCTTCCCTTTTCGACTGAAACATGATCCAAAGCACTGTGGCGGCCAAGAGTTCTTCACTTTGGAATGTCACAACAACATCACAGTGCTGCGCCTATTTTCTCACGAGTACTACGTGAAGGCCATTGACTACGATAACAGGACAATCCGAGTGGTAGATCCTGGCCTTGAGAAGAACAACTGCACTTCCCTTCCTCGTTTTCCTTTGGCCCCTTCTAACTTCAGTTATGATTCAATAGGTGAAACAGTCTGGCCATATTCATATCTTGTAACTTTCTTGAAGTGTGCAAATCCAGTGAATTCTTCTCTGTATGTGAACACTGCTCCCTGTATTAAATCCAAAGGGTATGGTTATGCCATTCTAGACATGAGTCCGCAAGATGTGGAGATTGGGTGCAGAATAGATTGGATGGGTATGATCACTTCGATGCACGGAAAGGACCGAAACATTTCCTATCAAGATATACACAATGAACTGGTGTATGGCTTTGTGCTTCAATGGTATGATTTCAGTGTCTGCCCCGGTAATCACTGGCATTACATTGATCGTCTGCACACCTATGCACCATGTTATCGGCGCAGCATCTCAGGTATATACAGTAGAGTACGCCATGATTTCTCATCTCGAATAATCACAACTTAATTTTACGACTAACTGTGCTAATTTTGTATTTTCTTTGTCATGCATTCTAGGTTTCTTTAACCTTGTGTTGACGGTGTTAATCGGTAAGGGCCATTTCTTCAAATCTTATTTTGGTAAACTCACCAAACTTTTCTATCCACTAATTTGTGAGCCCAATTTTACGTCAAAGAGATGGTTGTGTCTCGTATTGCATGTGGCCTTGCACTTTCAAAACTTAATATATAGTCGAGCGCCTAATGAAGAAAATATTGTAAAAAGAGAGAATATATATGTAGCTTTTGTGGTGCAATTGAACCTAACCCTTGTTACAAATTTTGCAGACCGTGGTCATCTTTACTTGGATCTTATCGTTGCTGCCAGTGTTGTAGGGGTAAAACTTATATTTGGAGGTCCGTTTGTGATTGCACTTCTGATATACAAGTGGCGAAGAAGACATTGGTCAACCTACAACACTATCGAAGATTTTCTGCATAGTGACAATTTCATGCCTATAAGGTACTCTTACTCCAACATTAAGAAAATGTCTGACGGATTCAAAGATAAGTTGGGGGAAGGGGGTTATGGGTCTGTATTTAAAGGCAAATTACGGAGTGGCCACTTTGGAGCCATTAAGTTATTAGGCAAGTCTAATGCTAATGGTGAAGATTTCATGAATGAAGTAGCTACTATTGGAAGGATTCATCATGTCAATGTGGTTCAGCTTGTTGGTTACTGTGTCGAGGGTTCAAAGCGTGCCTTAGTATATGATTTCATGTCAAATGGGTCTCTTGATAAATACATTTACTCTAAAGAAGGATCCATCACTTTAAGTTACAGGAAAATGTATGAGATTGCAGTTGGAGTAGCTCAGGGTATTGAATATTTGCATCAAGGTTGTGAAATGCAAATTCTACATTTTGATATCAAGCCTCATAATATTCTACTTGATGAGAATTTTATCCCAAAGATTTCTGACTTTGGGCTAGCGAAACTATATCCAGTGAATAATAGCATCGTCTCTTCAATGGCAGCAAGAGGCACTTTGGGATACATTGCTCCCGAGTTGTTTTATAAAAACATTGGTGGTGTTTCATACAAAGCTGATGTCTATAGTTTTGGAATGTTGTTGATGGAAATGGCAAGCAGAAGGAAAAATCTAAATGCAGATGTAGATCACTCAAGCCAAATTCACTTCCCTTCCTGGGTGCATGATCAATATACTGATGGGAAGGACTTGGAGATTGGAGATGCAACAACAGAGGAAAAGAAATTAATTAAAAAAATGATCGTAACTGCCCTGTGGTGTATTCAAATGAAACCAAGTGATCGACCTTCAATGAAGAGAGTCACACAGATGCTCGTAGGAGATACTGAATACCTAGAAATGCCGCCAAAGCCTTCTCTATGTCCACAACCAATGCCTGCAAGCAATTTGATTCCAATATGTTCAAATGTGGAGCTAACATGTACTCTTTCAGCTAGGTGATGATCAGCTAGCTACCATTCACTTTACTTCGTCTAGCTAATGTAATTTCAGATTTTCTTAGAATTGCAGATTACTGTAATAATAAAAGATGAACTGCCAACGAAGTTCAAATAATGTACTTCTCCATTACTTTGCTGCCTCATGGTTTCTGTATGAGCCTTGTAACTTCAACCAGAAGCAATTGTTGAGTTAGAGTGCACACCTATGCAAGTTAAGCTATAGTAATAGCTATTACTGTGTTATTTAATCATGGAATGTGCAACAATTCTACCCTAACAAACATATGCTTAAATTCCACAGATTCTAGATTGAATATATGAATTGTCATACACCTGCAGGTGGCCAATGCTTTCTACGAATGTCTAGGCACTTAATACTCAGTGTCGACAAATATTGAGCAGTTGTCCTGAGAATTATGAAAGCAGTCCATCAGTATTGGGAATCAACATGATTTGACATCTTTAAGGGAGAGTTAGTTGCAATCCCTTTATGCGTGGGAAAACAGAGTTGGAACTTGGAACTACCAAAGATAATACTATCGTCCTAATAGTTGAGACAGAGTTGAAAATCTATGCAAGAAATGCCCCAACTTTATAGTTTGAAAAGAAGAAGCCAAAACACCAACCTCGAAATCTCTAGTTTTTCTCACTTGAAATGCTTCGGGTTTCTTAGTGGGTTCTAATGGTAACTAGGAGCAGCTGAGTTAAACTATAGTCCTGCTCAACTTTCACAATTCTGGGGTATATAAGACCCTTTGATTTTTGCTTCTACAGTATCACGCAGCCAAGCACAAAACTAATTAGCATTGGCGGTTATTATTTTTTTTCCCATTACCATACAAGAATGTGTTTCTTAGTATAAAAAACCGAACTGTAACTATTTTTCATTCTATATTCAAAATTGTCTGTGCGCACATTGATATATAAGTACACATCTTGATTTTACTCAGTAATTGCTTCGAACTGAAGACTTGAATCTCTTGCTAGTAAACGTGCAAGATGATTTCAAAAAAAAAAAAAAATAAGGCGTAGGAGCAAAATGATTGGGAAGCTTTGATATCATATAACCTACAAACTTTGGAAACTGAAATCAACTACCAAATACAGGGAGATCTCTATCAAGATCTCGACAAATACAACTCCAACGTTGCTATAATTTAGTATCATTATTATAAACCTTTCTGAACATAAGAACACCTAAGATAATGGAGACAAGAGCAGATGAAGCACCTTGGCGAGAAAGCCAAAGTTCAGTCCATGACAAGGGCTTTGTGACCTCAAATAGCACACTTTTGAACTTCTCTTTCAAATCCTCATGTGACCCAGTGTTATCAATCACTATGTCTGCCTTGGTCCTCTTTAAATCGAGTGACACCTGAGCATTTATCCATTTTCGAGCATCATCCTCAGTTCCTCACGTGTTCTGTCCCTCAACATGAATCTCTGAAGCTGTGTTTCAGGATCGACCCATACAAAAACAATAGGCTTGGTCCATCTGTCCATCTTGGCCTTGAACAATAGAGGGACATCAAGAATACTAATCTTAAACCCCTTCAACCATAGCTTCAAAATTTCCCAAAAGATGCCAGATGATATGTAAGGAGCCAGTAGTCTACAAAAGGATAAAACACAGACATAAAAGTCAATAGGGTATGTAATTTTTATTATAAGGCATCTCCAACGCATAATCTCTGATAAAGCATTTCAAGAAATTCTGACAAAACCTAGACAATTTTGACTAGAGGGAATTTGCTTATTTTTCCTAGCTACACAATTCAAAACTAGGGTGAGTATTACAAAAGTTGTGCTATAATTTCAGCCCATAAGGGAACATTTCTTTCCTTGGCCTCCTAAAGCTTATTACATCAATTTTGGCATTTTCAAAAGTGATTAAAACCACTGAATTTCAGCAAGTAATCAGTAAATCAAATGGTGACTGTAACCCTAAACATCTAATAGTGTTACAAAGAGATACTCTAAGCGAGATCACATAATAAAATTAGGCAATCCGCAAGAATGTACATACCAGTTCAAAAGTTGACGCTTTTCGGGATTGGAGAATTCAATTTGCCCTAGTTTAGGTCTATCAACTTCTCCATCAGGTTGCAAAATACCCTGCCCAAATGCTGAAACAACCTTTTTCCATCCACCAGTTCCCTTCTTCAATATATCCTGAAACCAAAGATACTCAGTTCATGAAAGAGCTAAAGAGAACTGATTCACATATTTTTCATAATTGTCAAAGTTAGTATGCTTCAGCTTTGCTCATCAATTACACGAGCCACAAGATTAGCGTCGACAACAGGAATGTCATGGGCCTTGAAGAGATTTGAGACAGTACTCTTCCCAGATGAAATCCCAACCGTCAGTCCCACTATCCTCATTCTTCTTATGGTCTATTCAGAAATATCAATGAATAGTGATTAACAAAATTCCTGTGTTTGATTAATTCAGTAAGAAAATTACTAATCTCTGAAGTGTTTAAATTTGCTACACTTAATAAGAGCACTTGCACCACAAAGAGCAAGAGCAAACCAAAACAAAGAGGCAAAACTTTTGGATCATGATCAAAATTCAGTCAAAAAGGATCATGGGAAACAATGATGAAGCAAATTTATCTCAATTCTCAAGTTTTTCATTATCTGACATTACACCAGTAGGGTTCTAGGCATCACACCTAGGTTATGTTGCATCACACAAACCTCGAGAGAAGCAAAAGCCTTTAATTTTAAACATCTTCAAATCTGAACTGCAAAGATCACAATATAGGAGGCTAAGATAATTCAGAACAACTAGAATAAAATAATCCTAATAAAATCCAAATAATAAGGAACCGTCCTATTCTGCATTAAGAAGAAGTCCTTAAAACGCCAGCCATTATTAAACTTCCCCAAACCAAGCTAGAACCAGAACCCAACGTCCATCACCATCTACAGACTCCTAAACTAGGTCTACGGGTTTGGAACCTTTTTTATGAGGCTTTGGATAAACCCTAGAGGTCTTCCACTTATATTCTTCATCAGAAGTACCTTAAAAGGAAGCATTCAACAGCTACCGGCCTTTAGGTTTTAAGAACGGCCATTTAAGGGATTGTAGCTTTGGAAATCAAAAAGTCAAGCCTAAACAACAAATATAAACTATGGGGCATAACTTTCTTAAGTAATCAGTTGTGAGTGTCAATGGCAAACCCTTAAAGCTATTGAGACCATCTTAACTAAGTTTAGAAGCCCAGGTAACTAATACAGTAAGCAATCATACCTTGAAAACCTAAGATAAATATAAGCCTAACATCAATATTATTAAAACAAAAATAAAATACTAGAAAAATAAAATTGAAAAACATAGAGAAAAGAATATTCAAAGATAAAAGCAGGCTTTAAATCGTGCAATACTCAAATTCTGAATCCTGTGACAAACACTATAACAAATTTTATAGCAGGGAATTCCAGGCAGGAAACTACGGGAGCTGGAACAGATAATCAAAAGATAAAAGAAATAAAGAGAAAGATAATTGATTAATCAAAGGGTTGTGTGATCCTCAGTACTGAATGATGAGAAACCGATGAAGATGCTAGTAGAAAAGGCTGAAAATACATTTAAATGAAAAAGTATATTATATAGCACAAATTATAGAATGAGAATTGAATGTACAAGTATAATGATAGTTGGGAATACTTCAACATCTGAATGATTTCTATCATGTGAAATACTTCTATATCCCTGACTGGAATCATTTCTTAATATCAAACCCCATCCAGAATAAGCATCGAAATTTATGGCAAAACAGCACTTTAGTGGCATAATAACATTGGATACCATAACATTTCAAATTAACCAACATGCACAGACTATAAGTAACAAAAAAAAAACCTTCTTTTTATTGGGCAGGAAAGAAATTACATTGTATGGTTAAATGAATGGATGAAACAGTATAAGAGATTGTCACTCATAAGGAGACTTGATTCCTTCTAGAACAAACGTCTATGAGCGCGCAATGCATTACCTAAGCATTGTTCAAGCCAAACTAACATCATACAGAAACACAATAAAGCAACAAAACAAAAATATCCAAATAGAAATAACTTCTTTAAAAGTTGTAGAAATATGATATTCTGAGTGAAACAAGAAACACTTATCCATCATTCCAGACTTGAGAGTAGTCACTGCATAGCTTTGAAAAGTTATCATTCTCAATCATCATAGTACAAACATATTGAATACAATAAAAAGGCAACTGCGTAAAATTCACTAGATCCAAATTAAAGTATATATACGATGAGCAAGGGGTTTAAATTACAGTCTAGAGGAACTCAGGAGGCGAACTGGAATCCGGCTTCCCATTGTCACCCAGTCCGCATAGATGCTGCAAATTCTGCAAAATTTGAGGTGGCAGAGTCCCTAAACCACCTCCAAGGCCATCATTCATTGACCCAAAAAATTGACAGACAAACCTAGCCATGACCCCAAGAATCTGCATTTGGTTCTGGCATGCCTCAGCATGCATTGGTATCATTTGCCTCTCATGCTGAATTTGCAAACCTACCATCCTCTCCCGCCACTCCAACTCCTCCTCCTCCCTCCTCTCCTCCATCCTCATCCTCCAGTGACGCTCCCCGTGTAACCTCAACCTTTTTTCAAATTCCCTTCTTATCTACATGACCTCTCTCTCTTGCAACTCCAATTCTCTATCTTCTAACAAGTCCTTGTGCTCATTCCTCCTCTTCTCTCTCCTAAACTCTAACTTCTTTCCTCCTTTCCTCTCTCTCAGCCTCACCTTTTTCTCTCCTACACTCCCTCTCTCTCCTCACCTCTTCCCTCTTCATAACCATATTCTGCAAGTCCAACACCTGAGCATTCATCAACCCCATCCTCCTATGCAATCCAACCTTACTCAATTTCCTTTTTTGGGCCATTCCCATGTCCCCAATTTCCCTTTCACCCCCAAACTCACCAACTTCACTTTTACCCAATTCCTCGCCACCATTATCGTCATCACCAGCAGTACCATCTTCTTCTTCTTCCAAATGTTCTTCTTCTTCTTCATCTTCTTCTTCCTCTAAATCCTGAAAATCAATCCCAAACCCTAAGTCCCCACAATCCCCAATAACATCAAAGTTGTTATTTTCACACGACCTCTTGCCCTTACCATCAAGCTCCACATCACCAAACACTTCCTTGTACTTCAAAAAATTCTCCCAGTGATTTTCACCATCCTTCCAGTTGAACTTGTCCTTGGAGACCCGGATTTTCTGCGTGACTCCCAGGTACTGGTGGCGCATATTTTGGACCTTGATTGACACGTCACGCCAGGACCATTTGAAAGGGAAGGTTACAGGGTCGTCAAGGTTGTGCACTAAGTTAACATGCTCAGCTATGGGCTTGAATTTTTTCTCACACTTTGAGCTTGGCTAGAGCTCCAGAGCTGAGAAGCTCAGACTACTTCGTGAGAAGGGTCAGTTCTTCGAGCTCTGACCATTTCTTGCGCTTCATTTTTCAGGAAGTGTGAACATTGAGGGCATGACTCAAAGACAAGGCCGTCTGAGACTTTAGGGCCCTGTCCAATAAATAATGATCCCAGTTTAACAAAGTCTCTCACAAGCAGATACTTATAGAAAACCTATCATGTATTGAAATCACCGTGAAAATTATACTAATTTCCCTTGAAGCTTTCTATTCGAAACCCTGTTTTTTTTTTTTGCCAAAAGTCTTGCCAATTCACCATGCAAGCAGTAAACTTGAATCAAACAGATGTGTTCCAACAAATAACATGTCACGGTTCTTACTTTGTTTAATTTGAATATGGAATTGGAGAGGCCACCAAACACAGCAAAGCAACCCAGTCTACTTATCAATTTAACTTCTCGGTACAATTTGATTCAACCAAAAACAACAGTTTCAGCCCTTACAAATTCCAGATTAGACCAAAAGAAAACATTAATCCAGAACTCAATCAATTTATCACAAGAGATAATTAAGATCAAAATCTTCATCTGAACAAACAACAGTTTCAGCATTTAGAAATTGCAGATAATTAAGAAAAACAAAACAAAACATGAACCCAGAGTTAGTAATCTGGAGGAGAGAAGTCAATCAATTTATGACATCAGATAGTTAAGATCAAAATCTTCATCTGAACAAACAGTAATCATATACACAACTAAGATCAAATTTCACACACGAAAGACACTAGTAACTTCAATATAATTTGGCATCTGCAACTAAACGAGTGGCCCGAATCGATTTAGGGGTTTTAAATACCAGATGATGAAATAGGGCTCTAACCTTTTAGTATCCGGTGGGTAATGAAGACGACCCTTTGAGAGTTCTTTGAAGAGTGAAACAGGAATTGGAGAGTGACAACGGGCTCTAATCTAGACGGCAAGTAAAGCTTTCATTTGTTCAATTTCTTTTTTATATATACTAGTCTTCATCCATGAAACTTTTTTTTTTTTTTTTAATGGATTAAAACAGTTATTGTAAAGAGAAGTTGGTGGGAGATAAAAGTGGGTTGTGGAAATTTTTTTGTTTATTTTTTTAATAAAAATATAATTTGTAATTTTCATAATTGCCCATCTGATTTAATTAATGCTCAAAATTTTTTAATATTTCAGGGTTATTTCTGTCAAATTTTTTAGTTTTGGCTAACAAAGCATTTTCTCTTAATAATAGTATAGAAGATATATATATATATATATATATATATATATTTTAATGAGGATGATGTCTGATTTTTGAATAAATTTACATCGTACCGCTATGTTAATTAAATGAGAAATTTTATCTGCACACCTCTAAATATTAAATACGCACTCCCTGACCTTTTTTTTGTCAAATTTTTCCTTCAAACTTCCTCTTATGTCCTCATCATGTGAAAAACAAAAATTAACATAATGAGTTACTATGGAGGTTGCTAGTTTGACGAAGAGATGGTGATGACAGACGATGACAAGACTAAGAACAAGTTCATCGGTGCTGTGGTGACCGGTCTCCAGCTAGGCAAAGTGAGGTGGTGACCGGCATGGGACAAAAAACTGCTTCCACTGGTAGATCTGTGACCGGCATGAAAGTGACCCAAGCTGCAAAATGTCAAGAAATATGTCATGCTGTTGACATTTTTCATGACCCATCAAGACCGGCTGCCACGTTGGCCAAGCCCAGTTGGGGCCCACATCATGCCTGCCGCAGGGAGAATTGACGAGAATGCATGGCGCGTTGGAAGGAATTTTTTGTCATTTTGTGAGCACATGGTGGGCGCGCGAGTTGGCGGACACGTTTATTGCGTAGCGGCTTGGTATGCTGCGGAAATAGGACACGTGGAAGCTAGCCGTTGGGTTATTTGGGAGTTTGAAAGCAACGGTCCTTTAATCTGGACCTTTGATTTCAATTAATGATGAAATCTGACGGTCACTAATCAACCTATGTGTATATATATAGCTGCAACGATAATAAAACGGCAACAAAAAATTTTGTAAAAATTTCTAAAAATTTTCCTATAAATACCACCATTTATTTTACCTCTCACACCCAAAAAAATTATCTTTCATACAAAGTGTTTCTTCCTCTTCCTATAGCTCTTATCTTCTAAATTTTTTTATATCCAATATGGCCTCAACAATGATAGATCAAAGTGATGATGAAAATCTCAAATCCGGTACGAGGTGGACAAATGAGGAAGACATTCAATTGTGCAAGTCTTGGAAATATGTAAGTCAAAATTCGGCAAAGGGTAAAGACCGAAAGAAAATCGATCTATGGATGGGCGTGAAGCAGCACTTTGCCGCAAATTGGAGTGGAAAGGGAAGATCATCCCAATCTTGCATCGGAAGGTGGAAATGTTTGAAGATAGAACTCTTTGAGTGGCATTGTGCATTAAGGCAAGCGACTAATTGGTATAAGAGCGGTTCGAATGCGGTTGATGAGGTATGAATTTGTTGATAAATAATTTAATTGCTCGATACATTATAGTTAAAATTATTACTTGATAGTGGATGTTGTAATTATAATATCGTTATAATTGAACTAATTGATTTTCATTGCAATACGACATACATTATAATTAAAATGTTTACTTGATGAATAATGAAGTAGATATATTTGTACTAATTGAATATTTTATTTTTTAGAATAATATAGCGTGATAAAGCACATAAATTATGGCATGTGGGGATGATCAGGAAAGGGAAGAAAAAGCGATTTGATTTCAACAGTTTTGAATGTTATGAGGTTGTTTTAGGCTTTGCACAATGTAAAGACATCCCTACCCATACAACCGGAGGAACATCAAATGAAGGAAATCAATAGACACGCACACAACCAAATGCTGAAAATTCTCCCATCAACTTGGACATGGATGTAGATGAGGTAATTGCCGGTGAAACTGCAGATCATAATGTGAGGCCTCAAGGAAGGAAGGTTGCGAAAGAAGCAATTTGGAAAGGAAAGAAGGCAGCAAAGGATCAAAGTCATTTGTCAACCGATGTCGAGAGTATAGCGAGTAACCAAAAAGAGGCAACTGCTGCCAAAAAGAGGCTCGATGTGGACTTTGCTAGAAGTCTCCAAGAGGAAAATCAACGAGCATGTATCCGATTGTAAATTGATATGCGAAAAGAGGCATTCCGAGTTCAAGAGATGGAAGAGTGAAAAAATGAGAGGAAAGAGCGAATTATGGAGATGGATACAAGTCAGATGACGCCAACTAAAAAGCGTTATTGGTCAAGAAAGCAAAAGAAAATAGCGGAGAAAGAAGATCTTAAAACAAATGGTGGGTCAAGTTTTCAAACACCTTTTATGGGTGGATATTATCCGCAATCCAATTTTGGTGGTGCATTCCCACAACCTCCTTTCCCCGATTTATTCCCACAGCCTCCTTATCCCGATAGATTCCCACAACCTCCATTCACCGGTGGATGTCCTACACAACCACATTTTTCACCTTTCTCAATAGGTGATTCCACCAACCCTCACTCTAATGATGACCCTTCAAACACAAATTGGATCCCTAGAGAGAATGAGGATCACGATGAGAATAATTAGGTGATTATGCATGTTGTGTAATTGTATTTGACTTATTTCTAGTTTTTCAATTATGTAAGCATAAATTTTATGAAATAAAAGTTGTATTTGAAAATAGCATTTATTAAAGCGCACAACTTACATTAAAAATCAAAACACACAAAAAACATAATACAAGCCAAATTAAGAAAAATAGTAAATTACATCAATTATTAGTAATTTGTCAATTATACCATCTATTTACATCAAATATATTTAAATTTTACAAAAAATAAAAATAAAAAAAATCAATGAACAGTGTTTCTGCCATGTCAAGAAACAGAATGGGTGGAAACACATGTCCAGTGACAGTGAACATTGTCTTGACCCAATGACCTTGACATTTTCTAACAACGGGTGAACTTGCTCTAAAGAAGAAGGGGACGATACTGATGAGCCAAACTAAATATAGGACAGTGTACTAGCCTTAGTTGTGTGTAATCATGGAACATCATTCTCCTTACTTCCTTCTATTTCTTTTTGGCTGGGAAATTATATTTAATTAAACTCGATGCCTTGATGGATGGAAGATCTCAGAAACTAGTACAGAGCAACTTGAAAACAAAAAATAAGAGAAAACTAGAGAAACAACAGATAAAAGCAAGCCAAGGGGGGAGACATGTAAGTTGAGTAATCATCCTATTATTACTAAATAGATCAATATCAATATCTAAATAGATCAGAAAGAGTGTGGCACAGATATGTAAGTTGAGTAATCATCCTATTATTTAGATATTGATTAAGAAAAAGAACCATGATTGATTAATGAATAATATGAATAAAATGACCTACAACGATGAGCAGAAGTGAGTGGGAGATCGGATTGGATAGAACTGCAATGAAGGAATTGTGGGAAGCTCTCTCTCTTAAAAGGGCAAAAAAGTATTTAATTTTTTTTTTTTTCCAAAAATTGGGGGTGTGTATCAAGTAGATAGAGATGTGTGGATATAATTTCTCTAATTAAATTAGTTCAATAGCTCGTCCGAGTTCATACATTAGTAAATTAGTTTAGAATTACTCTACATGTCAATTTGATATATCGATACCATTTGGTCTAGTGACATACGTCTCCTCTTTATAAGTGAGAGGTGGTGAATTGACTCACAATAGGCTAGTTGCTGCATATGAGTTGTTAATTTAATCCAAAAAAAAATCTGATGTATCGGTACCCTGATGAACGTCGAACTTCCCTCTTTTCTTCTATCTTCTCTCACTATTGGAGTCTTTTTCCTCTCTTCAATTTCTTTGATATGTATCTGGAATCCCTCTTCCATTTATTAACGACATTTGATTAGTTGTCTTTGAACTTTTGCTAGGTACTCTCAATGTTGAAGGCCCCACCCTTACCCCAATTTGGAGCAATCCGTCTTCCATATTTTTTTTTTTTAGTTCATTTCTCGTTTTGTTTTTCAAAATGCTTAATTTTTTAATACGGTTCACACTGTATTTATATTATGTATCAATACATCAAGTTAGGGGTCATCATTTGGCCCGCGGGCCTAAAAGCCCATGGGCGCCCGCCCGGCCCAGTGGCCGGCCCAGTGGGCAAAAGCCCGGCCCGGCCCACATAAAAGCCCATCTCGGCCCTGCCCATTGGGCACGAGGCAGGGCTAGGGCGGAGGGTTCAAAGCCCAGGCCCGGCCCGTTATATGCCCATTAAAGCCCGCCCGGCCCGGCCTTATAAGCCCCCCCGAAAGCCCATTCAATTTTTGTATTAACATATTTTTATGTAGTTATATTGAACTAATTATTGCATTATGCCATATGTTTTTTTAATTTTGTATTTTATTTTGTTCAATAATTAACATATCATCATTTTTTCATAGGTTTTTGTATTTTTTTAACAAAATAATATGACATATAAATATAATGGGCTCGGCCCTGCCCACCCAAAAAAGCCCGGCCCGGCCCGGCCCTAAAAAGCCCGTAAGGCCCTCGGCCCATGGGCAGCCTTGGGCCTTGATTTTTAAGAGAAGCCCGGCCCTGCCCGGCCCGAGCCCATTAATTTTGGGCAGGGCTGCCCATTGACGACCCCTACATCAAGCAGACATGGTTCGATACAATGGTAGACTAGTCGATACAGAAGTAGAATAATCCCAAACTAGCTTACTAATACATAGATCCAATCTACCTCTAGATTAAACTAATCTACTTCCTGTATTGATACAGTGATATACCGTAAACAAACCATCTATCTAAGGTATGGAATGGTGAGAAAATGCAAATCAGTTTATGAAAGGTCTTCGTTTTGGTAACTTTCTAGTTTCTATACAAATGTTGTGACTATTTTTGTTATATCTTTTGAAGGCGAGTCATTTTTGTAACTACGCTTCAATCTACAATTAATTTGTAAGTTTAAATTAGAACATTTTTCTTTGTAGTATCATTTGGTTTACTGGCATAAGTCTCCCATTTATAAGTGAGAGATCATGAGTTGAATTTACGGAAGACTAGTTATTGCATATGAGTTATTGATGTGATAAACAAACAAACAAACAAAAGAAAAAATCCTTCTCTCTCTAAGAGCTAGTTCTGCTAGAGTTTCTTTAGGAAGCATGTCGGCGACATTCGTTCTCAAGCTTGTGGCTGAGCATCAATAACTTGCACAGCTCTCTTGTATCTGGTAAGCTCTAGCATAGTAGCATGGTTCTTCTTACCATCAGATATTGATTAGATCCGTATCGATGACTCATCCTGGGTAGGACGATTTTTCACTGCGATTTCAAACACTTGCCCCGGTATGCATGAGGCCAATTTGTTTGGCATTCGGTTTCTTGTACCAGCGAAGCTCAAGTAACAAGTGGAGATTTTGGCAGAGTTTTGGTGTAGAGTAAAGAATGTACATGTTTTGCACAGTCTTGGTGTCAGAGTTTTGCAACTATGTATTGGAAAGGGCCCAATAAGCAGAACCTAGTTCCACAAGTTAAAGGAAAAAACAGATACTTAAGATGTATATAATTAAGCTCATCACATAAGGATGTGAAGCAAAAGATGATTGACAGGCTTAAAATGCAAAAAGGATTCAAAACATATGGATCAAAACAACCCTTAATGATTCACTAACTATGAATTGTACAATTAGAATTACTCCCAACTTTCGGCAAATGAACAGGAAAATTCTTTATTAAGTAAAATGGACCACGAGACATACTCTGAACAGAAACCAAGCTAAATTGCCAGACCTACCAGTCAACACGAATCCACCACCACGTCTGGAAAACAGAATCAAACTTCTCAAGAATTACAAAAGATAGCACAGCAACAATGTCTTTTGCTAACTTCCGCAGCCAGAACCTGCAACGGCACATGGCGAAGGTAAGAAAATACTTTACTATCATTAGTCAAAAGGTAAGCTCATTGAAAATCCTTAAAAACCTAAATGATGAATAAAATCATCAACTCCCAAGTAATAAAACCCCTAGTAACACTAAAGGGGAAAAAGGCATGGTTACTGAATGGTGAGCCAACAGAAATATCTTGTTTAAAGATTTCAGTTCTGATGAATAAGAACTACCGTGCTTGTCACACCTGACCAGAGAATTGACTATATTAACTCCAATAACCAATTTAACATATCCATGAAATATACTCAACAGAAACTTAGTCGAATTCCTCATCGCAACTAATTTAGTTTTTCATTTCATTTCATTCTAAAATTAGTTCTGTAGTGCCAAATCTATGAAGTTTACCTGGAATCACAATAATAAGATTTTCTTAGAAAACAAAATATCCTGGTTATCAAAACTCTACGTCAAAATTTAACAACAGTGAACCTTGGTGGCCCAATTACTTATTGTCTCACATATTGTGTTGCATACCACAACCTTGACAATTATATACAGTATCACTTCAAATCATATCTGTAGTCCTATTTATTGTAAAGTATCATTCTCTCATCACGAACGTATGCAAATGCTCTGATCTTGATTATGCATCAGTAAACAAATCTCTACTAATTAAGCATTACCAAAACAATTACCTATAACTAAGACTTGATTAATAAGCCTCTAAACTCAACGAATTACTGAGGCATCATATTCAAGTTTGTCCTTGTTCTAATCTAGAGCTTCTATGATGTCATTTCAACATATGAATCCACACACGCATGCGCGCGCACACACACACACACACGGAGACAACCACACACACGCGTGCAAACACAAAAAACAGATTATTTATTTATTTTAATTTTTTCAGAGAGCATACATAGCAGGCCAAACTATTACAATATCTGCACAAATGTATGAAAGCAGCACAATGAATAAATTGGTTAGCCAACTGCATAACATAAAATATTTTGACATCCTTTTCAAAATCCAATTAATCCACGACCCCAAAGTTCCAAGTTAAGGTTGTGCTTTTGTTGGTTTCTAAAGTCTCCATCATCCAAAACCGATTCATATGTAACCATCTTATTAAGCCAAGTAGAATGATATGGCAATTCATGTACAAAAACAGGAAGGCATGATATCAAATAACAATTGCAAAATCACACCATTTATTTCTCTTCAATCTCCAACTATTGAAAACATCACATGCAACATTGCAACAACAATTTGCAATTTTTTTTTCCATGTGAGATTTCTTGCAAAAACAAGAACAGTCACCGCTCAAAATATTTGCAAATCCTACTAAAACAATGATATAAGAGTAACTTGGGAATTAGCCATTAATTAGACTCTTAGTTCTCTAGGATATTCAGGGCTCGAATCTCATATAAGTCCATACACTTTCCTTAGATTCACACCTGAGTTTCATTGTTCGAGTACAACTGATATATCAATCAGTTTTTCAACACTTACACCTCTTTACGGAATCCCACATTGTGGCAGCAACCTCAACTTTTTTATTTTAACTTACAGTAAAATGTTACTGTTTCTATTAACTGTGCCAAACCAATCATATCAACCTGTCCATGACATATATCTCAACTAGCAAAACTTCACATAATAGAAATTATTACTAAAGACCTCCAAAAATACTAATATACAGTATCGCTCTGTTTCCTAAATCATGCTTCACCTTAACAATTCCAATCACTGATATTTATAGTTTTTTGGTTCTTATAAAACTGATGGCTATTTAAACACTATATTCTTCAGAAATAATACAAGATCAAGCGTGTTGAAAGCCGGTCACTAGCCAAGGCTAGTCATGTAGCTAGATCAATCAAAAATGATAACATAAGAAACCAAAAGATAATTGATACTCATATCAGTATACTATCGACATGTATCTCTATACAAGCAAGTCAAACCATTCCAAGTGAATGCCAACTTAAACCAAAGCCACAGAAAAAAAATTTGTCAACTCCTACCCCAATTTAGACTATTGTTGAACTTGGTCAAAACCCCTCTATGAAACAGAATAAAGAAGAAGGACAAGAAATGCCACAAGCCCAAGCCAGAAACAGAATCTAAGAACTTGTTGCACAAGCAGAGAAATAAAGCCTAAACACTGGAACGACCTGAAGACAGAGAAAAAATTAATAGAAAAGGCAGGTCCATGAACCTTTTTTTTTTTTTTTTTTTTTTTTTTCTGGAGAAGTTTACAAGGCCTGAATACTATAGGAACACTGAAGTGTACGAGGAGAACTGCAATCAAAGGCACTGATGCAAAAAGAATGCACTTCCACTACATCATCCCTCAGTGATTTAAATGCAAATAGACATCAGTCTACACAGAGAGAATTCCATATGCATTACACACAGTTGAGGAGCAGATCCTTGTCTGTGCGGTTCTCATAACCTAACTTTCAAGAAAACTTAAAGGAGACAAGATATGAATCCTGATCACACAGCGATCATCTTCACACAGTTTTGGGACAGGCCATGGTTCTCTATGATTGAACAAACATGTTTATCTAATTACTATAATACAATGCGACATATTCTTCAAAACAAAACAAAATAGCTAGCTTAAACTATAGCCGAATCGACCTAGCAATTAGAAGAAAACTAGGCAGAAGGCTGCGGGTATACTATTGATATGGTTGAATTTTACATCGAAACTACGTTCTAAATATATTACATATAGTAAAACTATATTACAGATTGTTCTATCTTATAGATATATTACATTGAAACACATTGTTCTACATTATAGATATATTACATCGAAACTACATTATAGGCAGATGTTAAAGGCTACAGATGCTAACCAAAAATCTTGTACCTTTTCCAGATTGCAAATGTGATGGCTCTGCCAGATTTCCAAAAATACAGATGTCAACAAAGTAGTTGTTTATGTACATTGTGCCAAAAATGGTTAGGCTTGGCCAAAACATGTGAAGACGGGTAGCTATTTACATCAGGTCTTTAGATGAGTCTTGAAGTGAGTCTTCAAGTGAATCTGTAAGGATGTCACCCCTACAGTAGATGAATGGATGCTGCCACTATCTTGGTTTTCAGACCAAAATTGGTTTTCAATGTTGTCCCTTGTTCCAACAGACATATCCTAGTATGAAATTGAAAGACCATTACAAATAGAAAATACAATAAACAAATAAATAACCAAAAAAAAAAAAAGAGAGGAGAAAATCAACTGCATAGGTCATTAGCAACTTAAGAAAAAAAACAGCAAATAACTGTTTAAAATTAGATTCATATTAACTGCCTCTACTTGTTTTCTATTATTCATCAGCTGTAAAGGTAAATGAATTTACGAATTGAACTTTAACAGAAATAATGCACATATTATAAGAGCCTAAACACAGTAATCAAATTTCATTGTTTGAGAAATAACAAATGAGATAGATAGAGAAGCAAAACTGATCAGAAATGCAAAGTTCAAAAGATTTGCATTCTGTTTCTTGTTTTGGACTACAACATACTAAATCAAATAAAATGATTTCTTTTCATTTATTTTAATTCTATTTCAAAAGTGTCAGTATAGACTATGTCAAGTGGAATATGGATGAATGTTTGAAGTTCTTGAAGTTTATGATATTAGTCTTAATAGTTGTGTGGAAGAATGCATACATGCATGTTGGCTCAAGGTTTAGTTCCTTTCACAAACCATCTTACATGAGACGTATTGATCAGTGATCGATATGAAAACTTAATCGATGCAGACCTAATTAAAGTGAAATAAAAAGAGAGAAATGTTGCAGCAGAATTCATGTCACTTACTTGCTAATCAAGCTGCTGCCTAAAGGTAAAAATGCTCTGTTGTGCTTGATCCCTCTTATCAGGTACAATTTTCAGCTCATCCCATTTGCTTATCTACGACCTTAATTGCATCATCAAGTTGCTGAATTTTGGACCTAACTGCTTGTTGCTCTTTCCTTACTCCATCCAAATCACCACGTTTAAGCTACAATCAAATGATGATGAAATGTGAAAATGATCAGCAATTCAGCATACAATACATAATAAAGAAAGTCAGCAAAGAAAAATCAAGAGATTGTTAAAAAATCACCCCTAGTTATGCTAGTGCTGTGTGAACAAAAGAACATACTCATTGAATTAAGTAACATAAATTAGGCCCTTTTCCACTTTATTTACATGATTTCCTGGATCTCTTAATCATAAAAGGAAAAAAAAAAAAAGGAAAAGATGCACACACATAATCCTTCTCACAACTTATCACAGAACCTTCATTAACAATATAGGGTTCATAGAGTGACTTTAAGCGAGCATTATAATCTATGTCCTGTTTTCCTCTATTATTCTCTCAACTAATAAACAATCAATTAATTCAAACAATATTTAATAAGAGAGATGTCAACTCAGATAGATTTCACCACATCACTAAGCTGCACATGCAAATAGATGAAAAAACAGAAGAGAACAAAATAAGTTGTGCTGTGGTATATATATAAAGCTATATTTGCTGCAGCACCATCTCAAACAGAAATTTGCATTCTTATATCACCTCAATGATTTTCTTCGTAATAACACTACACCAAAAACGTTAACACACAACACTTTTTGCACAACGAAAAAAAAAAAAAGTGTTGTGTGATGAAGAAAAGTGAATCACACAACATGTTTACTAAACTTGCGTTGTATAAGGTGGTTAAAATTCTGAAGTTTTTGTTTAGAAGGTCATTGCACAACGGTTATAAGAATAATCTGTTGTGTGAATAAATAAAAAAATAGCGGCAGATTTCCCTCCTAGATCGACCCAAATTTGGCTCCAAATTGGTACTTCATTGTACAATAGAATAGTTATATCTGTTGTATGAGTGCAATTTGCAAATTGTCATACAACAGTTTTTGTTTTTATGTTGTATGATCAAGGAAGATATATTAGATGTTTTGATGCGTCTCCATTCCCCTGCTCCCAAACTGAATTTTGCTTACACAGAGCGGGAATTTTCCCTACACAGAGCGGGAATTTTCCCTCCTTGCTGCCATAACTCAAATTTAATGTGTGCGGAATCAGACAACATAACTTCATTATGTGTTGTCTGATCCATGAAGACAAAATAAAAATAGCCCAGCAGCCGGTGCATTTGACAACTTAATTGACTAGGGCTAATGACTTTTGTCTCCCACTTCATTTTTTTCCAACACCCAGATGGCCAGACAGAACACCATCAAAGCACAATTTCTTTTTCATCTGTCTTCTTCTCTCCCTGAAAGAAAAGTACCTTCATCTTCATCTACAACCAACCTCCGTGTCCAACTCCACTGAAACCTGCATCCCTGATCCCTAATCATCAACCCCTCAACTCCCGACCCCAAAATTTCTTCAATAGTCGAAACCCTAAACTCGCTTTCTCCAACTTATTCGCGACCCCCTCATACTCAACTGCACTCCGACACAATTCCTACCTCTACAAAGAACCAAAGAAGTAGTTAGTGAGGACAGGAGGATGAATGAGAGAAAGTAGTTAGGATTCCCCACCTCTCTCTTCTATCTTCTTTCTTTCCAAGCTCCCACTCCCCCAATTCCTCCCCCAACTCCAAACCCTGTATATTTCCCCCTCTGTTGCCTCTATTTTCTACCGCATCGATCAACACTTGTCTCGGACAAGCCAATTTTCTGCCTACTTTCTCCCCCAACACTTACCTCTATTTTCTTCTCCTTACCACTACTCGAGAATGAGATTGTGGCCCAGAATTTGTTATTACTCCTCCCTTCACTTTTACTCCTGTGGAGAAAATCTTTCAGAAAGACCCATCTTTTCGAGTTTCTTCCAGCTGAGGATGATCTTGAAGACGAAGCTGAAACCGAAGGAGTAGTCTCCAAGCTCCCAACTTCTTCCTCCTCCTCCTCCTCACCATTCTCCGGTTTCTTCTTCTTTTTCCCCAAATCATCCTCCTTCAGATCTTTCGCAAAGCAACAGAATGAATTACCAAAGGGCATGTTTCTCATCGGAGACATGGATCTCGTTCTCCGCCTTAGGGACTTGTCCCTGATCCTCAGATCTCTGCCTCTCAGCGGCCCGAACTCGAATAGATCATCTCCATCTTCCTCGTTGACAGCTTGCAACGGCGCCTGGGGCTTTTCCAGGTGGGTGGAGAGCTTCATGGGCCGGATCTTTCTATTCAAGAACAGCTCATCTGCCGAGCTCATCGGCCAGGTAGCAGTAGATCCATTCGACCCGAATCGAGCTGAAAACTCGAACTCCGACGCCGCCGTATCAAACGAAGAAGAGTTGGGTGATGATCTTATACGAGATGATGTCCGACGAGCAACAAGGGGATTCCAAGTTCAATCTCCGGTCGGAATCTCCACCAGAAAGTCCACAAGCTCCTCGAATTGGCGCCGTTTCAGCTAGTTTCTGGTGATGTGAAGTTCACGGTGGTGGCCAAGGACAAGTTTTGTTAACTGGTACTTCTCTTGCCTCGAATTTTCATGTTTTTGAAATCGATTCTGTTTTAGGTTTGATTGATTTTCTGGTTAAAATGGATTTGGTGATTGGGGACGCTGTCGCGCCATAGTGGACGCCATGAATTTATTCTTTTTGTCCGGTAAGCCTGCTTTCATCACCCCTCCCCCACCCCCCTTGTTGATTGAGATCTCTGCTTTGATTTGGATTGGAAAACCCTAATTACTTGCTGTTTAGTTTGGAGCAGTTGAGGCTTGAGGAATCTAGATAATAGAAGTTGGAGAACGGAAAGTTGTTGGGTTAGTTTGAATCGGAAATTGGTAAGGACCTTGAACTCTGTTTTGATTATAAGCAGCAGGATATGTGTAATTTTAAACTCTAAGGTCATTCTTTGTTAGTTGGTTGTAGTAGGATCTAGTTGGTTTCTTAGTGCATATGTGTGAGTTCAGTTTGCTGAGTCTTTAGCAATGTGAATTAAGCATGTCATGATCTTTTGATTGTTGTTAAGTGCATGTCTAAATGTGTGTTTATAGACAAGTTTATATATGAGTTTAATTGTTAAGTTGAGATTGAAGTAGTGATGAGTAAGAGGATGAATGGGAATTAATGCTTTATGAATTGGTAATGAATCAAGTTGCTGACATTAAAAGGGTGCATGACTTTGCTGCAGATCTTTGAATGTTTGCTTCAGAATGACTATTTGTAATTGAATAGAAATAGAGTTTTCAGCCAACCAACCTAAATTAGGATCATGAAGCTTTCATCAATCAACTGCTTGTGGAACTTGATGGGTAACTTTCATATCTTGTTTCATTCATTGGACTAACAACCTTGAATAAATTCTTTAGCAAATAATGTGAAGTGATTTTAGCTAAAAGTTACATAACATACCCAGAGGTTTAAAAGTTCATGTTTTTATTTTTGTAAGTCTTTTAAGTTTGCAGCTTCTTTATGTTCCTTCATGTGCTCTACTATGTTTGTGTAGCTAATAATCTTTAAGTCAAACTATGTTACTCAACAGGGCATGATCTGCCTGTTTCTGTTTCTCGATTAATTTTACACTTTCTGCTGGTTTGAGAAACAAGATGGGGTTGTATTGATGGCTACTACAGGAAATCTCAAGTTGATGATGCCTTAAAGCGGCCTGGTCGCATGGATAGAGTATTTAATCGTCAAAGGCCAACTCAAGCAGAAAGGGAGAAGATACTACACATAGCTGTAAAAGAAACAATGGATAATGAGCTCATTGATTTTGTAGACTGGAGAAAGGTAAAATGCTTAATCAGTTCTTAGCCTATTAGTTTTCGCACTAAAGCTGTTATTGAGGTTCATGAGAATTCTGAATGGATTGGTAATTTAGTAGTGTGCACATGTGTGAGGATGGTTGCTGCAGCTGTCAGTTTTCTCATTGCATTGTGGTTGTTATATGTCCTCTGAGAGTTATGTCAATGTTCACATCATTGCCTAAATATAGTCTTAAATCATATAATCTCTTTTGGTGACTTGTGGCTTCTAGGAGTACTTGATTACTCGTACTAGTCCTTCTATCTATATTAATTTCTGATACTTCTATCTATGACCAATTTAGAACCTTTATTATATGTTATTTATTTATCCTTGATATCTTTTGTTATAATCTTTTCTTCACATGGCAACATTCTTTTTTTATAATACTGTGCATCATTAAATTCTCTCATCTCATTTGTACATTAATATCGGTGCAACTCTGTGTTCTTATTTAATTTAAAGTAAATTAGTTGTTTCAATATACTTGCTTTTCATTAGTTAGCTGCGAGAGTGTGAATAGCTTGGTGAAGTATAATTTTCTCTTCCAAAGTTTTCACTGTGTCAAATGATTTCTCCTATTTCTCCTGTTTAATCCCAACATAGTAAGCAGCTTAGACTGAAGTTATCAGTACAGTTTGTTGTCTATGCTTAATTTATTGAGATTTTTTTTAATTTCTCAAAAAATACTGATTTATTTTTTTCACTGATGACCTTTGTTATTATCCAAGAAAATAAATTTTCAGTTTATTTTACTCCTGGAATTCACTCCTTTTTTCATACTCATAGAGTTGGGATGGAAGCTTAGGTTCCATTTGTTTCTGCAAGACAGTGAATTAACATAAGTTCATTAACTTTCCAGTGGACAAGGGAGACCAAGTTTTGGGCTGGCAGGTCGCGGTCACATTGCCCTTCTGTTGCCAAACTTTGATGTTGTAAACAATATATTAATATGGCTGGAGCCATTCTCTTGGCAGGTTTGCCTCTTCCTCTATATCGTCATCCTATTATATCTCTATAAGTATTTTGTGCATATATTGTAACTCTTTTTATCTTTATCTTCCAGTTGTCTTCCTCAAAAATGCTGAAATTGGCAATTTGCTTTCCTCTGATTCTGATACGTAGTGGGTTGTTGTTTGTGTGGATTTTGAAAGGTTTAACATCGACGGAAGGTATTGTATAAGGTATTCTGTAATGGATTGCTGGATCTTTTGGTTTTTGTTGGATTTTTTGTTGTGGTTGTCTTTGAATTGATAAGGGCTTTGATGTTTTAGCCTTTAGGGTATTGTTTTTTCTTGAGCTTGGGATTTCAGTTATTGATTAGAAGAGTAAGAGGTTTAAGGTGACGTTTTGATTTTAGGTGATCTCAAAGTTTTGGCTTTCAGTTAATATATGGGTTTCGATTTTTGGAATCTTTTCTTTGTTACGGAATATTGATAGTTATTTTGTTTTGATTATGTAGGTTCTATGTGAAAAAGTACTTGGATTGTTTTTCTGCCAATGTGTTCCTGTTTTTGTTCTTTGATATTGGTTCATTGTTCTGTCTTCATTCAGGTATGGAATCTTTGTATTATTACTGATGTTTGTTATTAGCATTGGTTTAAATTAATTACAATTCTAAGGAGCGAGTATATTTAGGGGATGATTTGTTGCCAGTGTATACAGTACGTAACCAACCATGCGTCCTTTGGGATGTACTGATGATAATGATTAGATGCCATGAGAAAGTCTGCACCTGCATTTAGATTATGGTTTAGATGTGTTTATTATATGACAGCTGGGTGGTAGGCAAGAAACAGATATATGAGGAAAAAATAGCCACTATAATTTAGAAGTTAAGGCTTAATGTAATGTGTTTTTAATAAGATAGAAATTTAACTAAAGTTTTCTTTGGCCTTTGGTTATTTTGTCATTAACGATACCTCTAAATTGAGGAAAGTAGGAGCAATGGTTGTGTTCAGCACTTGCAGGGTTTAGTTTTTGTTTACTCATGTTCATATATTCGGTTTGGAATGAAGTATTTTTCTAACTTTCTTTGTTTTTCTGGCGGGTTTTGGGTCTTGCTGAGATGGTTATGTATGTAATAGAACTTGGTAGTTTCAAGTGTGTTTGGGTAGTATTAGAGATATACTGATTTGATAATGAGGTTTTTGTACTGGTGTTAATCTCACTGCCACCCTCCTTATCATATCCATCACAGAAAGTAGTTTCTACGAGGGAGAAGGAGAGCCCCTTTGCGAGAGAGATTTTCATATATTGTTGTTTTTCACCATGAATTGATAAAGCTGTAGCCTATCCCTCATGTCAGCACAGTACAAGTAATCAATAATGGAATGGAATGTACATTTATATTACTAGTGGTGACTTTGCCTAATTGTTTTTAAAGTACTCATGCATTTCACTTTTGTTTCGTACATAAATGATCACTATATCGATTCAAAGTTTGTAAGTAACATTGGTTGGTATATATTAGCATGTATCAATCAAATCATATTAAGAGTGTAGCAAATGACTACTATACAGCTCAAAGATGTATATGACTTCTATTTGGACAACTTGACTTGCAACTTTCAATATTTAAATCATAAGCATAACAATTGGATATATTATAACGTCCCGAACCTAAATTCACCGGTTTACTAGTTGTTGGACAGTGAACGACAATTTGTTTTACCTTTACTCTTTTTCGGTAACTTTAGTGGCCCTAAATTGTTGACTTTTGTTTGGGTCAAAATTTGAGAAAGTTTTCTTCATGAAAGTTGTAGAGGGCATTAAACCGAGCGTGTGCATATGTGGTACGTAAAAATCGGAGTTCGTATGCGAAAGTTATCAGAGAAAAGGTAAAGTTACTGTTCATGGTAGAAATTGGTATAAATAATGAAAATTTACTGTGGTAGGTTTCCAAATCCGGAAACCCACCTTTCGCTCTCCTCTCCCCCAATCTCTCCCCTTTCCTCTTCGGGTGATTTCTTCTCCCTTTCGATTCGTCGCCGTTCGGCCATTAACCGGTGGGCAACCGGCCACCACGTGATCGCCTCTTCCTCCTCTTGACGCTAGTGCCCTTGTGTTTCGGCGATTTGGCCGGAAAACACCGGATCGAAGCAAGGAACTCACGGGGGCAGTTTGAGCTTTTCCGGCGATTCAGCCGTCTCCGGCCACCAAACCGGCGTCGAGGGTGGAGTTTTTGCCAAGGATCAGAGCATTAGGTTGTCAGATTCTGTAGACTTGATCATATCTTGTTACCGTATATGCTTGTTGTTACTCAGTACCTCCCGAGTGATGGCCCGACTGCAGCGGTTCCCCATCATATACTCTTCGGTGCTGTTGTACTCATCAAGTGTGTCTGGTACATGTCTTGTTGGTTTTCCTTGGATTCTATGCCTCCTGTATGCCGACCTCATAGGAATTTCGCTACGTATCGGATTGATTCATGTCATGCACCTTTCCCTAGTATTGGTAGAGTAAGGCTACTCTACATATTCGAATTGTGCTATGTAGTAATTCGAGGAAATGTTGTGGTTATTTCTTCCTCGATGCTGGTAAGTTTGTTGGAGCTGGGTTTAAGGTGCGAGAACGGAGTTTGATTTCATGTTCGAGTATCTGAGATGAGCGATTATAGCTTTGGGCTGTCTCTAAATACTTGGAATCAGAATTGTGGTTTGATGTGAGACTAATAGTAATATTGGTTCTAACCTTGAACCGAGTTACGGGGGATGTATCATGTAGACGTGGTTGGTGTTGTGAGAGTCATTTTGGAATGATACTTTGCAATTCACAAAAAAAAAAACCGGATTGGAAATTTCCTCTAATTGGACACCTTGGTCTGTTGACCTGACCATGACTTGTGGACATATTTTTGTCCAAGTGAAGGATATTGTCCGAGATTGAGTGTTTTTGGTTATTGATTACAGTGAAATGGTTTAATACAACTTCGGGGATTGACGGTAGTGACACCGTTGGGTATCCATAGTGGTTCAAACGAATTACTATGTGATACTAAGTTTGATTTGAATTCTGAATCTTGGGGTCATAGGAATTGAAATGTAGTAAGTTCTTGATGGAACAATTGATAGATTGAATGATGGAGATTTTGTAAGAGTAGTAAGGACGTGGATTTTCCCAGCGGATTCATGAAGTAATTCAGGTCATAGATTGACCAGAGTTCTAGTTATATTTTTGAGTCAAACCTCTTACGGGTTGAACTTGGAATTTGATTGGAAGAGTGGTGGGACCACCTTCGGATCTTGGTATCGCTGAGAGCGATACATAATGTTGGACGGGTATCCATCTTATGATGGGTGATGTTGCCAGGGAAGGATGACCGGTACAGCAAAATTTAGGAATTTGCAATCGATTAAAAGCAAAAGTGAGAATTGAGGATTCGAAAGGTTTCAGAAATCAAGGACATTCGAATCGTTTTCGACGGTTTTGATCACTTTTATTGTGTATGAAGGTACTACTTGGTATCATTGGATATCCGTGTGGGTGAAATCATTGAACTTGGGATCAAGAATGGGTCGTAATAACCCCACGGAGTGTCCGTAGTAATGCAAGTGGAATTCCTACGTGATGTGGTAATGATCAAAGTTTTGAATCTTAGAGTAACGAAGAAGGTTTGGTGATAGTTTTCCTTGCGGGGCGATGCTAGTCAACAAGTTTTGGGATTCTGCCAGCATTCAATGATGGTTTTCTCGATGAGTCCTTTGGGGACTATTAAAGAATTTCTTTCCTGCTTGTGGATTTCATTATAGCTTCGATATCTTTTCCTTAATTCGCGAGTCGATTTTCTTCTTTGCAATATTTGAGGTGCTTTACGCTCACGTAATACGATGCACTTTTGCTTACCTATCGAACCATTTACCGGTTGCTTTGCACATGGGGTTTTTCAGTCACAAATGGAGGTAAACCTTTCTTTTGGTATGTTGAGTTTAGCGGGGTTGCTATGAAATCGATCAAATTATAATGTCTGGCAAGGTTTCAGTTTGAGAATCGTTCATTTCAAGAGTTGAATTTCTTTTATAGTTGGTTAATTCTTGGATCGGATTTGGAACATTTATAAGTGTTGTTGGATACAGTGTAGTCCAGTAAAGGAGTTGGTACATACAAGGTTAGGAAAAATTTCCACAATGTTGTATCTGTAATAAAATTGTCATGAGGTTTTGTCAGCTGGTTTTAGATGTTGCTATTTGGGCTGGTGAAGTAGTTATAAGAGAGAGTTTTCCTAACTAATTAAGAAAGCTATTCTATTTTGGATTGATTAAGATTTGAGTCTAACATCTAGTAATTCAGATTGTGGTGCTCTCGGTAGTGAGAATTACTGAGGTATATGAATTAAGAATATCATTTGGGGCAATAGAGACCAACGATAATGACATGGATTCAACCAGATTTCCGGCCTATGATTATTAAAGAAGTGCAGCCTTGGCTAAGAACAACTCGAGTGGGATGCATCTTCTTCCGAATTTAATACGTTAAGCTGGAGTAGAGTTGGTAGTTATAATTCTTGCTTGCACTGGTACATGACCTGGTAGTTAAGTAAGTGCTAACTTGTGAGAGATAGTAGTGGATGATTGGAGACATTAGTAATTAGTAAATTCCTTGTGACACATTTGATTTAGAAGAGTTTCCACATTATCATACTTATAAAGGTTTTGAGGAAGGTATTTATGTGTGGCTAGTAAGGTAGCTATCAATGAGTTTTCTTAGTCGACTCAGAACGTCATCTCATGGTTTGACCAATGATTTAGTCAGGTGTCAGAGTAGCGCAGTGGAAGTGTAGTGGTCCCATAACCTACTTGATTAAGAACTTTTGGGTTCGTTCGAGGTTAACCTTTGTGTGTTGACAACTATGGGACCTTTATGTGCATGACCTTGATTAGGAATTTGAGCACAAACAAACAAGGAAGGAAGGGATGCCTTGTGGTAGCCAAGGAAGTCCTTTGTTTTGGAATTGTTAACTAACAATGACCATCTTATGGTTATCACGATATTGATGGTGAATGGGTTGGTTTTTCACTAAGCGAATTTTTTGAGTAAGTTTTGGATGCTATAATTTTAATAGGGTGGTTTGTAAAGCCATTACCATGTGTTATCTCAGGTATGAGTATTTAAAGGAGGATTGGTCAAGGTTGAAATTGCGGATCTCATTATTTCTTGTTTAGTTTGATTTGTTTTTCAAGGAAAGATTTGAGGTGAATTGCACACAATCCAATATTCTTCGAATTTCATACCTGGGCATATACCTACGATTTGTTTGAAACAAAATTGACAACAGAAATGTGAATCCTCAGTTGCCTATGATTTAAATTGTGTGTCAGGCAGCGTTTGAGAAATTATGGTGCAATATTTGTTCACGTAGTATGGTCTTTGAAATTGTTGCTGTAGCTGGAACCTTATTAAATCAGTGCTGTTTAGAGAGCAGATTTTCAATAGTCTCATCCCCAGCTTGGTAAAGGACAAGTGTTGCTTGGGAATGTCAATTTTGAGTCAAGGGAGAAAAGTTGACTATATTTAAGTACTTTGTAGTTTGATATTGATTGTTGGAATATTACCATCATGGAACATGAAGAAAAGAGTGAAGTATTATGATAGTAGTACATGTGCAAGGATTTGAACATGAACAGGTGAGTAGTACCTGAAGGGTGTTGCTTTATGGCAGTCAAAGGTTATACGATTAAAAATTGATCTTTTTGAGCGAGCTACCCTTTGATACTCGTGGTCACAGTGAGACCTTTACGTGATGACACTTGATCAGAAATTTAAGTACAAACAGACAAAAGAAAGTGTTGTTTTTGTGGTAGTTAAGGAACTATTGTTTTGGGCTTGTAGTTAACAGTGATCACCTAGTGGTTTCGATCACGTTATTGGTGAACAGAGTGGATCTTCACCATACAAGTTATATGAAAAGATTATGGATACCTCTTTCCAACCGAGTGACTTGTGATGTCAATACTTTGTGCTGGCTGAGCTATATACATGTTGTGATTTGCTGGAGTGGGTGGGATGGTCGGAGACTCTATGGATTGTTAAGCCTTACCATCCCCACTGTAGTGAGATTGGTGTGTACTACTCAGCGGTATGAAATTTCGAGGACGAAATTTTTTTAAGGAGGGGAGATTATAACGTCCCGAACCTAAATTCACGGGTTTACTAGTTGTTGGACAGTGAACGACAATTTGTTTTACCTTTACTCTTTTTCGGTAACTTTAGTGGCCCTAAATTGTTGACTTTTGTTCGGGTCAAAATTTGAGAAAGTTTTCTTCATGAAAGTTGTAGAGGGCGTTAAACCGAGCGTGTGCATATGTGGTACGTAAAAATCGGAGTTCATATGCGAAAGTTATCAGAGAAAAGGTAAAGTTACTGTTCATGGTAGAAATTGGTATAAATAATGAAAATTTACTGTGGTAGGTTTCCAAATCCGGAAACCTACCTTTCTCTCTCCTCTCCCCTGATCTCTCCCCTTTCCTCTTCGGGTGATTTCTTCTCCCCTTCGATTCGCCGCCGTCCGGCCATTAACCGGTGGGCAACCGGCCACCACGTGATCGCCTCTTCCTCCTCTTGACGCTAGTGCCCTTGTGTTTCGGCGATTTGGCCGGAAAACACCGGATCGAAGCAAGGAACCTCACGGGGGCAGTTTGAGCTTTTACGGCGATTCAGCCATTTCCGGCCGTCTCCGGCCACCAAACCGGCGTTGAGGGTGGGGTTTTTGCCAAGGATCATTTCCCCCCTAGCCTTGAGCCGCGATTTACAGCGTGGAAGGAGAATCAAGGAAAGCCCGATCCTAGGGTTTGGGATTTTTCTGGAAATTTTTCACCTGCCGAATTGGAGCTCTTAAAGGTAAAATTGGATTGTGTTGTGGTTGAGAAAAATGTTGGGTCTGATGAGTAGGTGGCGCTGCTGAAATTTGGTGACCATTGGAGGTGGTGGCCACCGGCGCGTGAGCCCCACGCACCGCCACTGTAGGTGGCGCGTGAAGGCGCGTAAGGTAGTGTTTTAATTCCGGTTTTTAGCCCATTAAATCCTATAAATTGTGTAGAGCTTGTACTTGAAGTTTGGTAATTTTTGGAGAAACTTGGAATTATTTATGAATTTTGAAGTTTAGGGTTTCGATTATCAAATTACGAGAATCCGACCGTCGGATATCTCTCAGTTCTGCCTTGGAACCTTTAAATTAACGAATTGGTATTAGTGGTATAATTTGGGCTAAATCCGAGGAGAATTGGGAGGTGAAATTATGAGGAATTGATTTTAGGAATTGTATTAAATTATTGAAGAATTATTCACGGAATATAATTGTGTACAGGATGACATACCGAGTTATTGCTTGATGACGGAACACGAATGCGTGATCGTCGGAATAGTACTGTGAGTGGACTTTTATTTTTCAAAGATTGATGCATGCATTTATTTATTTGGTTCTGAGGTTATAATTTGTTTATCGTATTAATTTCCCGAACATATGGTTAATTTCAGGAATGGTTTTGGATATTTGTTTATTTGAAGGTTTTATGGCGTGCGGGGTCACGTCATTGGATTATGCTTATTTTCTTTTATTTATTTATTTCCGATGTGATTTCCGGATTTATACTATTTATATTATATTTATATTCGGTGATATGAGATTTTCGAAATGAGATTTCGAAGGAGTAAATCTTTATATTTATTTTTATTTTTGAGTTGGGATACTCTTGGCGTGTGGGACACGTCATTGGAAATTCATTTGCAAGAGATGGGGAAGCTTTATGTACTTATGGATTTACTTGGTTTTCGGGTTTCTTTTGCCATACTTTGGGTGACTTATCATTGCTAGCATTGATTTTCCGCCTTTGTGGCGCGGTGATGGGATCATCGTAGCCCTCCGCCTCTGTGGCGCAGGTTACTGTCTCTGTGACAGTAATTCTGTAGCCCGGTATCCTATCGCTACACTTAGTGGCGTAAGGGTATATTACGGGAGTAATGGGAGTATTTTAGCTTGGGAGGCTATCACCCGAGCCTGGGAGGCTCACTCGTATGGCTATCGTCTTCCCCTACTCACTTTACTACTTTTGACTAGCGGGGCTAGTTCGATTTCCGTTTTACCAGCGGGGCTAGTCTTATTTTCTTGAATACCAGAGTTTCAATCTCTTCATTTAGTTTGTGACTAGCGGGGCTAGTCGGTTTTTCTTGTATAGAACTTCTCTGGTTTTGCTTGCCTTAAACATTGCATGCATCAGAAGTTTTTAGAGAAATAAATGTGGGAAAGTATAAAATCCCTTTTGTTAAAAATTGTTTATTTTTGTCCACTCACATTAACGTGTTTTTATGTACTTTCCCCTGGGCCCTTCGGTTTTAAATGCCCAGTTTGCAGGCGAATTGGTTGAGGTCGGGCGTACACGGAGTTGAGGCATAGTCAACAGCATGGCTTCCGCATCTGCCTTAGAATTAGGTTTTCCTCTTATACCTTTCTGTTAGAATTGCTCTGATTACCTATGAGATTTATGCTATTCGAGTTGAGATGTGTGTTTTGTGAATTGGAGACTGATGTTGATTTGGGGAGCAGGGTGGCTGCAGGAGCATAAGGATGAATTGTTTGAGAAGTGTAAATGTTTTCTACAGGTTTGGGTAGCCCATTTTAGGGGAAGTTCCGCCAAATTTTTGGTAGAATTTCTTCTAAGGTGGGTCCCGCAGGGTCACTTCGGATTTCAGGGTGAAATCCGGAGTGGGTCCTGTCATATATGCACTTTTGGATGGCATGCAGAAGGTTGTGTTTTGATGGATAGAAAGGAATTTCAACTTTATGAAGCTTATTTGTTTGTATATAGGTTCTGGACTGGCTTTTTTGGCTGAGGTGTCTTTGGTTGGACATTTGGATAGAAATTGCAAATCACTTCAACTTTAAAGGTTTGATAATATGGCTGCACAGACTAAGTTCCTGGAATAGTGGGAAGACAAGAGTCTGTATCAATATGTTGGCTATTGAAACCAAGTTCTTGCACAAACTCTATATGTGGCATGTTTTACGTAGTTGTATCATCTTTTGGGAAATGCTTTCAACATTAAGAGATATATGGAATAGGTTTGATTACTCATTTGAGCATTTGCAATGTGTTTTCTTTCCAATTGATCAACGATCTAGACGTACCATTATTTAGGTAATAATAGAGCATTAATTTTGCCTAATTATGATCACACAATGATCAGGTAACAAAAATAGGACAAAAACACATTGTAATCAATCATATCACACATCGGTTTTTAACAAATCAGTGTCTTCTAATTTATACTCAGACAACAGAATTAATTGAACTCTGTTGTCCTAAAAGTTAATCACACAACAGAATTAATTGAACTCTGTTGTCTTAAAAGTTAATCACACAACAGAATCAATTAAACTCTGTTGTCCTAAAGTTAATCACACAACAGAATTAATTGAACTCTGTTGTCGTAAAAGTTAATCACACAACAGAATCAATTAAACTCTGTTGTCCTAAAGTTAATCACACAACAGATATAGTCCAAGAACTGAAGTTTGAAGATCAATCAGACAACAGACAAAATAAAAAAATGTTGTCTGACAAGCTTAACATACAACGGCTTAAAACTGGCACTGTTGTCTGATGACAGTGCCTCAACTGCTGTGCAGCTGCGCTTGGCATCTGCCGAGCCATCTGCCAAGCTATCACACAACAGTTATAACACATACCTGTTGTCTGAGTGTTTCTCACACAACTGTGTTCCACCGTTGTCTGATTTTTCATCAGACAACGGCTCACTCTACAACGGTGGGTCTCCAAATCCCACAACGGTTTTCTGCCGTTGTCTGATAAGATTTTTGGTGTAGTGTAAAGAATAAGTTTTTGCTTTATCTTGGAGGCATATATTAATACAATACTTACAAACAAAAGGAGGACAAACTATTTCTATGGACACTGCAAAAGGATTCTGCTGCAGTCTTTGGACAGCAGTAGCAGGTCATGCATTAACAAAAACCAAACATGCTTTTCTCCATTCACTCTATCCTACCCTAACTCTCAAAACAAAAAAGAATAAGCAGAAGGTCTCCTTATTCACATAGTTGAACTTTGATTCATACATCCACACCCCTACCTCAAACACCAAAAGAGATATAGTATCACACTATCACTATTCCAACTATTATTCATCACTTATAATACAATAAAAAATGTCGCCTACTAAACCCTCAATTAAAGACAGACAAACTTCATTACGTTTACTGTGCTAACAATTCTTGTGCTAAATTCAACAAACGTCTAGATAGCAAAAGGAGGTCTTCTTTGCCGAATCTATTCATGATTGAAATACTTGCTGTTATCAAAATATGGAACCTGCATGTATTTCTCTGACTTTTCTTTAGATGAATTCCATTTCAATCATGAATTCTAGGATCTGAGGAAGAGAGTAATCATGAATAACTGGAATTTGCATTTATAGAGGAAAAAAAAAGGATTGATTATTAAATACATAACTGAAGTGTTTTTAGCATAAATTGAAAGTAGACAACAGATGATAATAAGAACAGAAAAGCTAGTATATTTATAGGTTCAATTTTTATTAATGAAATAGAGATGTTGTAAAATATGAGTAATATGAATGCTGTGAAAATAAAGATGTTCAACTTGATCTAATCTTGGTATGTACCTTTACAAAGAAAACACACACTGATTTGCCCTCTTCTCTCTTTCACTGTAGTGCTTAAGCCTTTATAAAGATTGCAAATAATGGAAAATAGAGAAACTTCAAAACAACATAATATAGAGCAAAAACACAGCTCAGATTTGACATTTCTGAACAGGAGATTGTAACCTCTGTTCAATTTAAGCAGGGGTTACAATCTCCTTCTGTCCGGAAAACTTTGGGTTTAAATTTGAAATTTCTGAATTTTTCAGGAAAGAACCAAAAACCGACGCAAGAGAAATCGGAAAGAACCAAAAACCCACAGAGAGAATTTGCAGCCAAACAGAGCCCTTAATTTATCAAACCCATGAATAACTCAACCTTACAAACCAAATCCAAATTACCAACTGAACACCATAGATCGAACACTCACCATGACTTCAACTAGGCCTGGCATTTAAACCCGTAACCCGCAAACCCGCACTATATCCGCACGCTAAAAACCCGCACAAACCCGCCCGTTTATTAATCAGGGCTAAAAAAAGCCCGCACGCCAAAAACCTGCAAATTAACGGATTTTGCGGGCTAAACCCGTTAGAACCCATTGAAACCCGTTAATTCAAAATCCTTCCCAAAAACCCATTTCCCATTACCCATACGGGTTCCCCATATAAATATATATATATATATATATATATTTTTTTTTTTTTTTTCAACGAGGGCATTTTTATAATTTTTCTTATTCTCCATGAGGATCTGACAGTTGGATCTTCGTATAATTGTGAAAAGATGATTCAAAAGGATATCCGTGAGCATTCAACCGTTAGATCGTCGTATAATTTTGTGAGGATGATTCTAAAGGCGATCTGGGACGATCTAACCGTTGGATCTTCGTATAATTGTGCAAAGATGATTCAAAAGGCGATCCGTGAGGATCCGACAGTTGGATCGTTATATATTTTTGTGAGGATGATTCTAAGGGCGATCCGGGATGATCCAACCGTTGGATCTTCGTATAATTTTGAGAGGATGAACCTAAGGGCGATCCGTGAGGATCTGACCGTTGGATCATCGTATAAATTAGTAAATATGATCATCTAGGTGATCCGTGAGGATCTGACCGTTGGATAGTCGTATAATTTTGAGAGGATGAAACTAAGGGCAATCCGTGAGGATCTGACCGTTGGATCATCGTATAAATCAGTAAAGATGATCCTCGAGGTGATCCGACCGTTGGATCTTCGTATAATTTTGAGAGTATGAACTTAAGGGTGATCCGTGAGGATCTGACCGTTGGATCATCGTATAAATCGGTAAAGATGATCCTCTAGGTGATATGTGAGGGTCTGATCGTTGGATCGTCGTATAATTGTGATTTGTGAATTATTTTTTTGTCAAAAAAGAAAAGGAAAAAATCTAAAAAGATAGAAAATAAAAAATTTCAAAATAGAAAACCAAAAAAGTTCATATAGAGAAAATGGCAAATGAGGGGTTATATAGAGTCTTTAATTGGTTTTAGTTGCTTTGATAAAAAGTTAAAAAATAAAAATAAAAAAAAGTTTACGGGTCTTAACGGGTTCTAATGGAAAACCCGCAAACCCGCCGGGTTTGGCCCGCGAAACCCGTTAAGCTAACGGATTCTTACCGGGTCGACCCGTTAAGAACCCGCACCGTACCTGCACTATACCCACACATTGCCAGGCCTACTGCCACCTGTTAATCCGTTGAGCTACCACCGAATGCTTCACGTGTCTTCCTTTCTCTGCTCCACGGAAGCGGATAGAAGGTGACGGGTAGAGATTTAGGTAGATTGATAGGGAGAGAGAGAGAGAGAGAGAGAGAGAGAGAGAGAGAGAGAGAGAGAGAGAGAGAGAGAGAGAGAGAGAGGTTGTTCTGTCAATAGACATTGATTTTGCCCAGGTACTGTACATCTGTTTTTCAGATAATTTCCTCAAACTCATTCTGAAGCTTTGCATGTCACTGATTTTGGGTTTGGGTGGTGCAGGCTTTGCTGAGATTGATATTGATTTAGGGGCATTTGGATTTTCAATCAGGATGAGAGCAGTATCGAAATTGTATGAGGTATGTTGATCCGGATAGTTGTTTGTAATTTTCTGGGAATTTGTTTGGGTGTATCAGTTGTATTAAATTGCATCATACAGGATACAATCACTATTACTTTATGTTATTGTGATATAGTACTGAACCTCTAATGTAAAATATGTTGTATTATATATATATATATATATTTGTAGCTTCTTCTCATTAATGTTCATTCATTGGTTTGATTGCAGCATTTGTTATTTCTAGAATTGTAGTTCTCTGTATTTGCAGTTGTTTCCGGTTTGATTTGTGGTTTGGGTGAGTGGTTTCTCTGATTGGTGTGTTGCATGTTTTTCTGTTTTTGTTGGTGTTCGATCTATGGTTGAAGACTTAGGCCTGGCAACGTGCGGGTATAGTGCGGGTACGGTGCGGGTCTTTAACGGGCCGGGTTCTTAACGGGCCGACCCGGTAAGAACCTGTTAGCTTAACGGGTTTCGCGGGCCAAACCCAGCGGGTTTGCGGGTTTCCGCGGAAACCCGTTAAAACCCGTAAACTTTTTTTTTTTTTTTTTTTTAAACTTTTTATCAAAGCAACTAAAACCAATTAAGACTTATGTATATAACCCCTCATTTGTCATTTTCTCTATATGAACTTTTTTGGTTTTCTATTTTAAAATTTGTTATTTCTTATCTTTTTAGATTTTTTTTCCTTTCCTTTTTTAACAAAAAATAATTCACAAATCACAATTATACGTCAATCCAACGGTCGGACCCTCACAGATCACCTAGAGGATCATCTTTACCGATTTTTACGATGATCCAACGGTCGGATCCTCACGAATCGCCCTTAGGTTCATCCTCTCAAAATTATACGAAGATCCAACGGTCGGAACACCTAGAGGATCATCTTTACCGATTTATACGATGATCCAAAGGTCAGATCCTCACAGATCGCCCTTAGGTTCATCCTCTCAAAATTATACGAAGATCCAACGGTTGGATCATCTCGGATCGCCCTTAGAATCATCCTCACAAAATTATATGACGATCCAACGGTCGGATCCTCATGGATTGCCTTTTGAATCGTCTTTGCACAATTATACGAAGATCCAACTGTTGGATCGTTCCAGATCGCCTTTAGAATCATCCTCACAAAATTATACGACGATCCAATGGTCGTATCCACACGGATCTCCTTTTGAATTGTCTTTTCACAATTATACAAAGATCCAACTGTCGGATCCTCATGGGGAATAAGAAAAATTATAAAAATGCACTGGTCGAAAAAAAAAAAAAATGGGGAACCCGTGGGTAATAGGAAATGGGTTTTTGGGAAGAATTTTTAGTTAACGGGTTCCAACGGGTTCTAACGGGTTTAGCCCGCAAAACCCGTTAATTTGCGGGTTTTTTGCGTGCGGGCTTTTTTTAGCCCGGATTAATAAACGGGCGGGTTTGTGAGTCACAGTGATACTAAAAGCTACTATTGCAGGCATCAATTCCCAGGTATTGACGACTCAAACTATTCAGAATAAGCTTCAATTTTTCGGATAAGTTTGTCTTTACTGACAAGCTGATTTCGACTACAGCTTTATCCATCTTTTCTGGCAATTTACAATTTGGCCATGTACCCTTAATATATAATCCAAAGAACCAAGTCTCTACTTCTTTTGGGAAGCATCGGTCAAAGTCGACTTTGACTGCTGCACTGTAGCAGAAATCTGGCATCAACATCAATCGAGAAAGAGATTGGGTAAACTTTTGCTTTCTATTATCCAATTTGAAACTGAAATATATTTGAAAACGAAAACCTGTTTATTTGTTCCATAAAAAATGTTTCTGGGTTTTGTTAATTTCAGCAAATAAAACTAAATGGTAGGAGTATTATGATTGGGTTCGGTGTGTAATGATAGGAACTTTCATATTCTTTGAAGCATTATGGAGTGTTTATAGAATTGAGTAGTTTCATTTTCATTTTGCATCCCTATAAGCATAATTTTTTTTCTTTTTTTTTTACTAAAGTTGGTATATAGAGTTTGGTAGTCTCGGGTGTTTTGAGTTTTCTGCGTTTTGATTTCTTGAGTTGGGAGAATGTAATCATTTTCACTTTTCAATGAATAGTGACAATTGTATACATTCTGCAAGTGGTCTATGTTGGTGTGTCTTTGTCTGAGATGTAATCCTAAAAATATAATAGTTTTTGCTCTTTAGTTTCCAACAATGTAACCTTCATCATATATTGGTTTTGCGATTTATGCCTGAGAATTGGTTTTAAACAGGGTGGATGCCAGGGCATATCGATGGATTCCGAGAGCAAAGAAAATGCAAGACCAGATGTTTCAATCATTGAATATAATGGTTTTAAAATAGGTGAGCCTTCTTATTTAAATTCACTTAGTCAATAGAGTTAAAGACTTGTTTGAATTATCTGATTTTATAACGTTTATTCAATGTGGTTCATTAGAAGAAATGGGAAAAGTAGGTTTGATCAAAATGAGATCTGTAGCTTGAAATTGAGAGTTTTGCTGCAATTGCTTGAATGTATACTATGCTTTTGGTTGCATTGGTTGTGTCACTCCTCAGTCCTCAGTAGCTCATTGTTTTGTTTTTGAATGATAGTAATAAGCTTTTGGTGTTCCTGTTCTGTTTTTGTTGAATAGGTCTACCATAATAGTAGGTTCTACAATCTTCGAGGTCCTTAATCACATATTTGGTTTACTGATTTTATTGTACAAAATCACAGACTGGAATCAAGTATCAAGCATTGTGATTGAAAGTTTGAGACTTTAAGTTTGGACATTCTGTGTAACATAGTTGTAATCTGTAATATTGTGTTTCCTTCAGTAGAAAAGTTTGGACTTGAATTTTATTGAAACTATTTTTGCAGGCTTTCATTTTTGATTTTCAACCTTAAGATCCTAAAAAAATATTTCAGTTTGCAGGATGATAATGAGTATTCCCTTTCAAAAATTTGGAGTAGAGACATACAGTAGAGACACAGTGTTGAAAAGGGATTCACTCTCGGATTACACTTGCTCTGACTCCCTGTGTATAAAACCGACATCTCCAGCTGCTTTCCAATTCGAGAAGCCTCCTCTACTGTTACGCGATATCAGGCTTATCCATCACAATCAACATCACCGAAGACTGGGTAAAATTTCCCTTTCATACAATCAATTGATTTCTATTAAGAAATTATCTACCTTCGTCTTTCTACGTAGATTAATCAATTGATGTCGAAAACTTTGTTCCCTGTGATAATAGATTTTGCTGTTCATTCGTTTGTTATTTGTTATTTGGATGGGTTGATGATAGGAGCATTTTTATGCGACGTTTTAATAATTATTTCCTCATATTTTTCTTAGTTATTTCCTTTATTTAATCATTTTTAATTTAATTTTTATTTTCTAGGTACCTTGGAATAAATGGAGCTGAAATGAAGAAATGGAGTTTTCCTGGTCCGACTAGGAATCCCAGTCAACGCAGGAATCCTGATGAGGCTAGGAAACCTGAAGGCATTAGGAGACCACATGATGACGTGGGAGATATTATGGGGAATTAAAGCTGATTTTGCCATGGGAAATTATGGAGTTAACGTCAAAAATCAAGAGAGGATCAAGGATAATGATGCCATGGAGAGATTTAAGGGAGAAAAAGTCCAAAACAAGTCCAGATTCATTCCTATTTTCACTCAAGAGTATTTTGGCCGAAAATTAAGAGAAAAATCAGATTAAATCTTGGGAAAATCAGCAATAATATATTTGGAAAGATTATGGGATTTATTTTGGAGGCTTCTGATTGGCTGGATGACTCAACAAAGCTGACATGGCATTCTGTGATTGGTCGAAGCTGTGTGGCATGATTGGATAGTTATTTGAGGAGATAAATCAGAAAATAATCATGCAATTAATTCAAAAATAATCTCGCTAAATCAAGGTGTTAAATTGGAGGTTTCTTATTGGTTGGATGACATAGCAGAGCTGACGTGGCATTAATTCATTGGTTGGAGCTGTGTGGTGCAACCAGAAAATTCCTTGGAAATTAAATTCATGAAGCCTTGCCTGCTCCTATATATACCCACCTCTTTGACGTTGAGAAAGGTTCCTCTCCCCACACAATTTACACTTTAGAAAAAATCAGAAAATCTTCTTAGCATAGCCGTGAGTTTCTCCATCCTCTAGTCATCTCCACGAGTTCAAGCAAGGCCAAGGGAGAAGAAGCATAGCCGTGAGCATCCATCATCCATCTCCAACCTTGAAGCTTGCTTTCAAGATTCAAGAGACCACCACATCAATCGTTCATCACCATCCCCATCTCACGGTGTAATCCGATTCTCCTTTGTAACCTTTGCTTTGAATTTCGTTGGTTATGAACTAGTTGACATATGTGTTTGAACAAATATTAATTTCTGGAATTTTTATGATTAATTGAGAATTTTCAGATTCATATTATTGTTCTTCGAGAGTTGCTTATGTGGGTTTGTTTAATTAAATTTGCGTTATAGATAACTTTTGTATTTTAATCTTATGTGGTTGCAAACACTTAGGGTTTCGATATAATTGGTGCTAGGTTTAAGAACATGAAATTGACTTTTCGTTTTGTGTAAACTTGAATCAAAGTAGTAAAGGTTCTGGACAAGAATCGAATTTAATTGAAGAGGATTGCAATTAGGTGGACTTTTCCATAACTAAGTTGTACACTTGAGTTGATAGCCTTTCTCTATGTGTAATGCGTTAAACATGACATGATTGACTAGCTTTCTAGGGTTTGATTGCATGTTTGATAGGATTAATCTAGGTGCTTTCGCTTAGGTTAATTAGCATTGAAAAGTAAAAAATGGGAATTCATTTGCTTTCGAATGTTTCACATGATCAACTCCTTTCTCATGACTTAGATGAACAATATTAGGGTTTGAATCGATTTTAATCATATGTTTCGATTTTGATCTTTGTTCTCTCATTCCATTCATATTTTTATGTTTTTGCATTTTAATTGTTTTGTTAACTTAGTTTTATTTTCGAAAAACCAAAAACAAAATCCCCCCTTTTTCGTGTACAATGTTTATAGTTGTGAATATCTTTGTGAATATTATACTTTGTTTTAATTTTAATTGTTTGACAATGACAGGTGTACCCTCAATCCCCGGAATAGAACGATCCCTATTTATTACGTACTACTAATGACATTTCAGGGTTAAATTATGCGCTTGCTTTTGGCGCATCAATTTTTGGCGCCGTTGCCGGGGATTGAAAAATCACCTGTTAAATATGTGAATATTTGTTTTGTTTATTTATTCTGTTTAAAAAAAAAAAAAAATTACTTGTTAATTGTTTGTAATTCTGTAAATTAGTTAATTAATTACTTAGGTTGTTATTTATATTATTGAACACGAATTTTAATTGTGAGTTGTAAATTAAAGAGGAATAGGTGAAGTCGTGTTTATTAATATTGGCCTAAACCCCTTATTGGTGCCTAGTTCAGGTCCCTTAAGGTTGAGGGCGGCCTTTATTAACATTCATTGAACTGTCTTCACACTTAGGACCTTTTTCATCTTAGTAAGTATAGCCTATGTGGAATGGTGTCTAGGAAGGGGACAACGTTCATGACGGGTTTTTAAATCCAGAAGTGCTTGCAAATGGGCCTAAACCACTATGTGGGAGTAGCTCATGCCAAAATGGATTTTTCCTCTCGTGTTCGTCCTCCCCCACCTGGCCATTTCAGTAAGGTTGCCCAAAGGATGTAAAAGGAAATCTGTGTCTAGGCGACTATACTTGGGCCGCACGTCCACTTGATTTACCGCTTGGAATTAAATTCGATATCAATAATATTTATAACAAGATAAAATGTTGTGATACACTAAGGTACCAAAAAAAAAAAAAAAAAAAAAAAAAAAAAACACTTGTGTAAATATTTTTCGTGTTTTTTTTTTTTTACTCACTTGTGTACTTAACTTGTGTCCTGTGTGAGAAATTATGTACAATATACTTGCTAATTATATTTGTAGTTTGTAATTCTTAGTTACTTGTTTATACTTTGTATTTCTTTGTTAATTATAGTCACTAACTTTATTTAATGGAGGTACCGTCTGGCTGAAAGACGTTAAATACAAGCGCTGCTTGGGAGGCAACCCAATTCAGAAGCAGCTGTGAAGGAGTCAACAACACAGATTTGCTTTCTCTTTCCCAATTTCTTTTTATTTTTATTTTTATTTTTCTTTTTTGTTTTTATTTTAGAATTTTTCTTCGTAAATATCTTCTATCTATGCTTATTTGTTTCATTGCATGTTTATAATTGATTACATTGAGGACAATGCAATATTTAAGTGTGGGGGAAGAGATTTATACTTTTGTTCTTTTATTTTGAGTCATATATATTGAAAAATACAAAAAAATCGAAAAATGTCAAAAATTAAAAAAAATTTCGTTGCTTTTATTTTTGTTTTTGAGTCATAGGATGCCCTTTCAACTGTCTAGGATGATTCTATATCTCTGAAATTATGGCTAAAAGAGGATCACAATATTGAGATGATTTTAAATGGTATTCTTTGGTTAATTGAGATATATGAAAAGCATATGCATGAGTAGTGGATATGGATTCCTGACCTTGGTACAGAATATGAGCATGTTAAGATGAGTTTTGATTCATAAAAACCCATGTGAGATATTTGAGCCCATGTCCCTTTTTCTTGGAGTGATAGTTGAAAAATATATTCTTATTTTCTTGGCGATATTTTGATGATCTCATTATTCTTTCATTTGATTGATTACTTGCCATAGATTAAGTTTGATGGACTAGAGAATGCTAGAATTCACTCTTGTGCTTGTTGAGACATTTTATCAATACATGGCCCTGATTCTGGAAAGGATAGAGGCACCCTAGGAATTATCACCATTGCCAAATAAGCCTGTGTCCCCATTTGTGCCCGTCGTGGGACTCCCCTAGATAAAACCCTTTGAGCCTACATTAAGCCTTTTCTTTCATCACCCTTAAAATCTTTAACCTAAACCTTAGTATAGTTACAACCTTACCCTTTGTTCTAAAAACTTAGTGGGGCTAATTTTGAGACTTTACTTGAGGATTTGGCGTCAATGACGAAGGATGAGAAGAGGTGAAAGTTCAAGTGTGGGGGTAGACTTGTCCATGAAAAAGAAAAATTGTGTGAAAGTTGTAAAAAAAAAAAAAAAAGAATGAAAAAAAAATGAAGAAGAAAAAAAAATGTTTATGGATTTTAGTCCCCCATACTTGGAGGAATTGGAGTTTACTTTGAATTGAAGGCCCACTATTGGAAAATTTGGTCTTTGTCCAATTCACTAGAGTTCAAAGGAAGTTTAGAGTGAAGTTAGGGCCCAACATGAAGACATTAGGCCCTTTTATAAAACCTCTATGGGAAGTGACGTTTTTGCATAATTGGTGGATTTCTAGAAGTCTCTTTACATCTGCATGAGCTCTACTAGGTTTTGAGGACACCTTGTTAAAATTCCTTACCCTTCGTTTCTTTAAACCTTGAGCCATGGCCCCATTACAACCCTTGAGAAGACCTTCTTGATCCTTAAGATGGGACAGCCCTTGATGTGGAGATGAGTTACAAGAGTTGAACATATGGCTTGGGTCCATCTGTGCAAGTAGTTTGTACCTTTCATGAGATCTTTAAAAGAAAAATATACATGTGCTTTTGTTTCATATAATATGTGATATACTTGCTATCTTTCACATATAATTGAGTGATTATAAGCTTTTAAGCATTGCCTTGAATTCTGAGAGAAGAAAGAGTGGATACACCTTGTGAGGATTTGAATCATACTTGTTTGAAGCATGCTTAACAGAAACCATCACCATTGTTCCAACCAAGTCCTACTTGTGTATGTGTGAATTATGTGTTTTAATTAACTCTCGAATGCTTAAACATTGATTCTTGGTTAAGTGCTACTCTTGATGTTGTGAAAGTAAGAGATTTCTGAGACAAAATGTTGAAAGGCAATAGAGTCCTTGTATGTCGTAACGTTTTTGTATTTTGTTTCTTTAAGTTTTCGTTGAGTCTAAGTTTGTGTCTTTGTTTTGATTTTGCTAAGGGACTAGCAAAAGCTAAGTGTGGGGGAATTTGATAGGAGCATTTTTATGCGACGTTTTAATAATTATTTCCTCATATTTTTCTTAGTTATTTCCTTTATTTAATCATTTTTAATTTAATTTTTATTTTCTAGGTACCTTGGAATAAATGGAGCTGAAATGAAGAAATGGAGTTTTCCTGGTCCGACTAGGAATCCCAGTCAACGCAGGAATCCTGATGAGGCTAGGAAACCTGAAGGCATTAGGAGACCACATGATGACGTGGGAGATATTATGGGGAATTAAAGCTGATTTTGCCATGGGAAATTATGGAGTTAATGTCAAAAATCAAGAGAGGATCAAGGATAATGATGCCATGGAGAGATTTAAGGGAGAAAAAGTCCAAAACAAGTCCAGATTCATTCCTATTTTCACTCAAGAGTATTTTGGCCGAAAATTAAGAGAAAAATCAGATTAAATCTTGGGAAAATCAGCAATAATATATTTGGAAAGATTATGGGATTTATTTTGGAGGCTTCTGATTGGCTGGATGACTCAACAGAGCTGACATGGCATTCTGTGATTGGTCGAAGCTGTGTGGCATGATTGGATAGTTATTTGAGGAGATAAATCAGAAAATAATCATGCAATTAATTCAAAAATAATCTCGCTAAATCAAGGTGTTAAATTGGAGGTTTCTTATTGGTTGGATGACATAGCAGAGCTGACGTGGCATTAATTCATTGGTTGGAGCTGTGTGGTGCAACCAGAAAATTCCTTGGAAATTAAATTCATGAAGCCTTGCCTGCTCCTATATATACCCACCTCTTTGACGTTGAGAAAGGTTCCTCTCCCCCACACAATTTACACTTTAGAAAAAAATCAGAAAATCTTCTTAGCATAGCCGTGAGTTTCTCCATCCTCTAGTCATCTCCACGAGTTCAAGCAAGGCCAAGGGAGAAGAAGCATAGCCGTGAGCATCCATCATCCATCTCCAACCTTGAAGCTTGCTTTCAAGATTCAAGAGACCACCACATCAATCGTTCATCACCATCCCCATCTCACGGTGTAATCCGATTCTCCTTTGTAACCTTTGCTTTGAATTTCGTTGGTTATGAACTAGTTGACATATGTGTTTGAACAAATATTAATTTCTGGAATTTTTATGATTAATTGAGAATTTTCAGATTCATATTATTGTTCTTCGAGAGTTGCTTATGTGGGTTTGTTTAATTAAATTTGCGTTATAGATAACTTTTGTATTTTAATCTTATGTGGTTGCAAACACTTAGGGTTTCGATATAATTGGTGCTAGGTTTAAGAACATGAAATCGACTTTTCGTTTTGTGTAAACTTGAATCAAAGTAGTAAAGGTTCTGGACAAGAATCGAATTTAATTGAAGAGGATTGCAATTAGGTGGACTTTTCCATAACTAAGTTGTACACTTGAGTTGATAGCCTTTCTCTATGTGTAATGCGTTAAACATGACATGATTGACTAGCTTTCTAGGGTTTGATTGCATGTTTGATAGGATTAATCTAGGTGCTTTCGCTTAGGTTAATTAGCATTGAAAAGTAAAAAATGGGAATTCATTTGCTTTCGAATGTTTCACATGATCAACTCCTTTCTCATGACTTAGATGAACAATATTAGGGTTTGAATCGATTTTAATCATATGTTTCGATTTTGATCTTTGTTCTCTCATTCCATTCATATTTTTATGTTTTTGCATTTTAATTGTTTTGTTAACTTAGTTTTATTTTCGAAAAACCAAAAACAAAATCCCCCCTTTTTCGTGTACAATGTTTATAGTTGTGAATATCTTTGTGAATATTATACTTTGTTTTAATTTTAATTGTTTGACAATGACAGGTGTACCCTCAATCCCCGGAATAGAACGATCCCTATTTATTACGTACTACTAATGACATTTCAGGGTTAAATTATGCGCTTGCCTTTCAGGTGCATCAGTTGACTTCTGATACAATTGCTAAAAAGGTCTTGCTATTTGTTTTTACTGAGATTAGTCTGGAAAGATATTGTATATGATGATACTAATATATTTTTTCGCTTTTAATTGGTAAACTTTCAGTTCCTAATTGAAGAATAGTAGTGATATGAAATGTGATTTGATTTGTATCAGTGATAATACTTAATTTGAATCCTTTTTTTAGAAGAGTTTAGACCATATCTATCTATGTCACCTAATAGCTTTAAGCTAGAATGCCATGCCTTATTGTAATAAAATGCAATCACTGTTTTTTGGTGTACTGGAAAGAAGCATATGAGGGATCTCTGGCTATTGCAACTGGCCTAATACTTGGGTTCATACCGGCTGATAGTGTAGCAGAAAAATAAACATAAATTTGGAATATACTAGATAGTAATGTTTGTTTATTTATTCAGGTTGGCTACCTATGATCTATCTGAGCTGCAAATTGAGGGTGATGGAAATTGCCAAGTTCAATACCAGACATATATGTCACCTCAATTTATTTATCTGCTTGGATTAAGTCAAACATACTGCACCTATGATTTGTAATATACTTAGTTAACATGCTGCAGTTTCGAGCAATAGCTGATCTCTTGTTTCGCAATCCAGATTACCATAAGCATGTTGGAAAGCAGGTATGACTGATCAAAGGCATCTACTTCATTCCTCATGTTAGCTCTTTCCCTTGATAGGCACTTCTTTACCTTGCTTTAGTTACTGCTAGGCAAAACTAATACCAGAATTTTTCAAAACAAAATAAATAGTCTTTGTGAGCTTAAGAGTTTTACACTATGATGGAAGACAAACATTTATCAGATTTTCGAGTGTTTTTTCACTTATCTCAATATTTACTTCACCGTTAACAGATCACTTTTAACTTGCTTTCAGACACTGCAATTTCTAAGTTGCTTTAATTTCACATTTACCACACATGTGATTTAACATATATCCATTATTTCAGAAATTAGTGGTCAAGACAAGGAGCATCGAGTTCATGCCATTCTATCTTTCTCTTGCAACCTTCTTGATGAGTCTCTTTTTCTCTGCATACGGACTTTTCAGAGAAGATCCATTCATATATGTACGTATTGTGTTTCCTGCTGACAAAAAGCAATTTTCAATTCTAACGTGCAAATTTCAGCAGTTAAATTATCGCCTTACGCAGCAAACATATCTCACTTTATTTTATTTCATGGCAACAGTTACATTTCAATTGGCAAAATAAATATACATTTACAGTTCATCATACCTCCTCTGATAACATATCTGATTCACATTTTCTACGAGTCTGATTCTCTGGTTGATTATCATGGTTTGACGAATCTGTGAATGTCAAGCAGCTTGAGAGCATATTGTGATCCATTTCAACTTCCACTATCAGATACCCTATCTGCAGCAAAGTGCCGGCACACTTTCTAGTTATCTTCATATACCATCCATTATGAGATACCATTTTATTTAGAGACCAATTGGGGCATTAGTATTATTACCTCGGAAATGCAGCAAACTCTTATCTCTTTCTTTCGCTTCGTCTTCCTGGCTTTCTCATCCAAAGTCCTTGGTGAAAACCAAAACACCTGCAGAGAATTGAAGTATGGGAACATGGCCCAGCTATCAGATTCCCTTTTAGCCTCAAAGGGAGCCACCCAGAAAATTGTGGGTATCCTGGGTTTCTTGTATCCTGCAATGAAAAGCGGGAAACTATTCTTGAGCTGCCAATCCCAGTTAGATTCCCAATCAAAACCATGGACTATAAGAATCAGCAAATCCAGATATATGACCCAGAAAATTGCCTCTTGGTGAAGCTATTGAAAGGTCAATCTCTCCCTTCCAGTACTCAAAAAACCAATTGACTGATATTACCTTATTCAATTGTTCTTCAGCTACTGAAACGGAATCGCCGTACAATATAGATCCAGTCCTGTGCTTGAGTGGCCCTGGCTACGTAATTTATTAGTCTTATTCCATTAGGAACTTTCCCCTTGTGTCTTGAACAAAGATGTATAATTATTCATCAGTTCCATACAGATGGCATGATCCTCAAAATCTATATTTGGAATGGGGGGAACCATATTGTGGACTACTATGGGTAGCATAGGGCAACAAATGTGGATTGAAGAACAATGGCACCAAAAGTACCGAAATTGAATGCCTTCATAGGAAAGGAGGTAAAATAGTAACATATATTTTGCTATATTTGTTATACATTCCAGTCACACTGTACGTTCACATCATGTTCATTCATGTATTGATGAAATGAGAGATGCAAATGTTAGCATATTTGCACAAGAAATGGGATACAAACTTAAACAATTGGTATACGAAGGGATATCAAGATCAGTTAGTTGCATTTTACTTTTGTGAAAGCTATCACTTACAGTTGTTGGCTCCTTAGGATATGATAGCATTTATGTGTCATGTCTTAGTAATAGCTCATAACTCTCATACATAATTGATTTGACAAACATGGTATTCTGATTGTGCTATTATCTTCTACAGGTTCACAGAAAAAGTTAGTCGCAGCAGGTGCGTTGTCTGACAGTGTGACTAGCTTCTTCCTCTGTTTCATGTCGATATTTAGTGGCACTATTGACTGACAGCATAAATTTGCAGGTGCATCCCTGGGTTCATTTGTACTCGTACTACTTGTCGCTGCAGTTTATCGTGTCTACAGTTCTGACACGAAAGAAAAACAGAATCAATTAAAGCTTGAAGTATTTTTTAGAGGATTACAGAGCACTCAAACCAAGCAGATATTCTTATGCAGATATTAAGAGGATTACAAATCAATTCAAGGAAAAATTAGGCCAAGGAGCTTATGGGACTGTTTATAAGGGAAAACTTTCTACTGAATGTTTTGTTGCGGTGAAAGTCCTCAATAGTACTAAGGGCAATGGGGAAGAGTTTGTAAATGAAGTAGGAACAATGGGACATATCCACCATGTCAATGTGGTTCAATTGGTTGGATTCTGCGCGGATGGATTTAGACGAGCTCTTGTTTATGACTTCTTACCTATTGGTTCACTACAAGAATTCTTTCATCAGCAGACAATAACAATTCTTTCCTGGGTTGGGGTAAGTTGCAAGTTATTTCTCTTGGAATAGCAAAAGGAATATCTGCACCAAGGAAGCAATCAACGGATCCTACATTTTGATATCAAACCCCATAATGTTTTGCTAGACCATAACTTCAATGCAAAGATTTCTGATTTTGGTTTGGCCAAGTTACGTTCCAAGGATCAAAGTGTAGTGTCAATGACTACCGCCAGGGGAATGATGGGGTACATTGCACCTGAAGTGTTCTCCAGGAACTTTGGAAATGTGTCCTATAAGTCAGATGTCTATAGCTATGGAATGATACTGCTTGAGATTGTAAGGAGAGAGAACATTGGTTCAACCACAGAGAACACCAATGAAGTTTACTACCCGGCCAGAATGGATCTATAATCTTCTGGAAGAAAAAGATGACCTACCTATCAATGTTGGGAAAGAAAAAGATGCTAAAATTGCAAAGAGACTTGTGATTGTAGGTCTCTGGTGCATTCAACGGCATCCTGCAGATCATCCTTCTATGCAAGGGGTGATTCAGATGTTCGAAGAAGGAGAAAACTTAACCATGCCTCCAAATCCATTTGCCTCTCAGGGTGGAGCAGGATCAAATACAAGTACACCTTCAAGAAATTTAAATCTCCAACTAGAAGTAATTCCTGAGTTAGAATAGTAATATCTATGTTTGGAGACTATATACATACTTATGTATGTTAAGTAGTCAATTATACATACTTATGTATGTTAAGTAGTCAATTGAGTTACCTGTGCATGAGTCCCATAGAAATGTATTCAGCTAGTTCTAAAATTGTCAGTTTAGTTTTCACATTTCAATTTTGGATTCTGAATACACTATATAGCGATCCAATGTACTACTACTTATATGTGTTGCATAAGCAAGCACACGTGCTTTCCTTCAAGATCGAGTATTGATCTTGTCATACACCTGCAGGTGGTCAAGGCTTTCTATATATGCCGAGTTTGTTATTGGCCAGGAGTGCACCCTATGCCACCAGCCTGGTTCTAATTAAAGATTTCACACCCATGGATCAAGTGAGAGTTCGATCAATCCTGTTATGCTCGGGAAAACACCTATCCAAGTTCAATTGCTAAACAATTTGATTTTCCTATTTAAAAGTCAATTCCCATCATCTAGTTTCCCTATGATATTTCAGGGTAACACGTCTTCATAAGAATCAGACGCCTATTCTAATCATGTCTTGTTCGACAGAAAACCAGTAACCGTCCACATCAGTTACACTGTCTCTATTTACCCCCTCCCATAAGTCTGGCAAATAGGTCATTAAAACTCCTTCTGAAGGATCTTGTTGTAGCACTATGCTGTACTCTCCAGCAACCAGACATCATTCACTCTTTTTTTTCTTGTTTTAAACTTGCATCAGCCTCCAATTGCATCAGCCTTTTGTTAAACTTGCATCAGTATTACTTGGGAATTGGAGGTTTGTACTGAATGCAGACCATGCATCATGAAGGCAAAAGAAAAAAGCTTTCACACATAAGTTCAGCCCAGCCCAAGTTCAGATCCAGACATCCAGTTGCAAGTTGTATGAATCATTGCACTCGGAGAAGATAAGATCGAAAAAGATAGTTGGAAGTCATAACACGCTAATAAGACTTGAAGAAGTCTTTGAACGAAATTTCCATGGCATAAATTAGTGAAGTTCAACATAAGTGTTCTGGTGACTGGCAGATGGAATGGAGTAAATTATAAAGGAAATTTGCATTGTGAATTTGACGTTTTGTTTTATCCATCCACACTCCTAATTTTCATAAACGTGTCTCTTATGCCTTTCATGATTCTTCCAAATCGATCGTGGAAAAACTGCAACCACGGGTCCCTAGCTCGATCTGTCACTGACCAAGACTTGTGAATGTTTGACTAATTAAATGTGACCACGGGCATCAAGTATGGACCAATTAAATGTGAATGTTTGACTAAAACCAGAAAGAGAATGGAAGTTTCTGGGTCCGGCAACGACTAGGAAAGAGTCACCCACCGGAACAAATTATGGAAGCTTCAAACTGCAGCTAGCCCCAACACCGCTCCCCAGCTAGCCTCTAGTCCCAACACCGCCCCCCAGCTAGCCTCTAATCGATGTTTCTGCACGTGACTTTTTTGTACCCCAGAATTTGCGAAAAATGCTGACTTCTTTAAACCCACACGTGATGCGACTTTTCATCAAAGATATACCAAACAAAGGATTATTATTTCTTGACTTGGAACAGCAAACAAGCATGTTTGCATCATATATAGATCAACATTGAAGCCCAGAGTCAGTCAGTCAGATCAACATTGCATTATGGTTATTAGTTAATACATGTCCTGTCATGCTAAGCTCGGGGTCAAAGAACACTCATTTAAACCCATTGTCAAACCAAACGTATGTTTCCGTGCTTTGTGCTTGTAAACCAAACTACTGTCTAAATTCAAAAAACTTCTTCTGAGTTTCTTTCTGGACCCTAAACGTCACTTTGAGTCTGTTAGCAAGAAGAAATCAGTGACATTTCATCTTTATGTGACTCAATTCCTACTCATCAAATTGATATTGAAACTCCTAGTTTTAAAATACAACAATCTTTTACAAATTTGCGTCCCTTAGAACTTGTCTTCTGCTTAAATGGGTCTCTCAAGTCTCCAGCTCCATCAGAAGGATTTATTTGTGTAATTTTGGTAAACACAGCTTTATTGGTTTCAATTATCAAAGGCCTCATGAGATCAATGTTAGAATCAAATGGACTTGTCACATTATTATAATGTATATGATGATTAGCTTAATATCAATCTTAGTTTAACATGGATACAAACTGTAAATCAACACTAGTAACTTAATGAAGTAGTGTATCAATTCATTAAAGATAGTAATCCATTGCTTAGTCTACAAGGCTACAAGATTGTGATACATTTCAAGTCAAGATCCTCATCCTAGGACGTAGGGTTCACACCTTTCAAATCCTGGTAAGATAGAAACACTGATTAAACACTATACTCTGGAGATGAAAGGTATAAACTATAATTTTACTGCATTTCACATTTTTCCTGTTTACCCAGAAATCACAAGTTTTTTGCCTACTTGCACCAACAAGTTTGTATTGTGCCCAATTACACAACTCTTTTGGGAAAAAGACCTATAAGGGTAGTCTTTTCTAAACTAGTGCCTAGTATGTCATATGCTGACTTTTGGGTCTAACTCTTGCTTTTTCTTAGGAAAACCTGTTCAGACTCTTAACAAAAACAAATCTAGTCTTCAATGTGCCCAAGTTTTTCACCTAACGGCTCCCTGCCTAGCGGTTACTTTAACATGCGGAATCACTGCTGCTTGTTTCTATCTTAAGCTCAGACAATTTTTCTTCAGAAACAGAAAGTTTTAAGCCTAAAAACATTACAGGAATTAAGACAAAAACATATATTTTAAACATCAAAATAAAACATGAAGACAAGGTGGTGAGCAATCTGAAATTATTTATTCAAATATAATTACAAGCTGATATTTAGAGCCTCATTCTCAGGTAAACGACTAGAAAGCTGTTTAGCTATCCATAAGAATGATTACAGATACTTACTTGAAGAGAAGCACACTGCTCACACCTAGACAGGAAAGAGCACACTGCTACTATAGCTTTCTTATTTCTTGAGAGAAGACTCTTCGACTCAAGTTTTCTAATCTAGAACTTATATGAAATTTTCGAATCTAGAGAGGGTTGAAGGTTTTTCGAATGCCTTACAACTGAAGCTAAAGCTCCTTATATAGGGAGCGGAACTCAAACTGAAATTCAAAACAACAAAATGTTTAGAACAACTTCGTGATTTTTCTGCTTTTGTGAGTGCTCCTGATGATGGAGGTTGATTGGCAAAAGCAGATTCCCTTAGGTGAAATGTTTTTCACCTTGTTCTTTTCTGAAAAGCAAAAGCAGCTTTTGGAAAAATCCAAAGTTGCTTTTCGGTGCTTTCTACACCTGTTGCTTCATATGTTCTCGTCTGTTTCCGAGTTGTGGCCAAGGACAAAGGAGTCGCTGTCCATCCTAGCCATTTTAGTTGTGGTTGCATTTTCCTCTACATCTTTATCTACATACATCTTGTATTGGTTGTCCTTTTCCAGTTTTTCTACCCACCGTAAGCATGCTAGCGTACAGTCTATTTCTTTATTTGCGAGGGATAGGAAAAGGTCACTGCTGATTACGTCAGGATGATCATAAGCTGTGATTATTACTTTTTCTCCTGTTGCCAGGAAAGTATTGCGTGAGTCTTCTTCGATGATCTTTTTGATGTACTCAAGTGACACAGTTTTCATCCATGTGATGCTTGAATTAGGCTGACCATTGTAAGCAACACAGGCGGGCTGAAGATACCTCCTTTGGATGATTCTGACATAATGGTATGGAGATATATATATTAAGTTTCTCCATTTTCCTTCTGAATCCATTCTGGGGGAGTGGGTCTGAACTTCAGTCTCAGCGTGCAGTCATTTTTTCTGATGTTTTTGACTGTGTTGACAATGATGGGGGGCAGGCCTTTAAGATCATCATTTGTTTTGGTCCACAGATTATGGACAAAACCATTTTCAACAAGCCAAAGCTTGTGTTCTTGAGGATGTTCACTCCGAACATTGACTAAGTATCTTCCAACATAAGGTCCAGCAACGATGAAGAGAGTTGGAGGAATACATGCCTCAGAGTTAACTTTTCCAATCAGATTATGAAACTCAAACCAATCTGATTCATTTAGCGCTAAAACAGGAACTTCAGCACTCTCAGAATCTTCTAGATACTGGATTTTTTCTTTCTTAACAGCACTCTGCTGTGTATGACCTTCTTCAAACTGAGGTCTAGTATTTTCATAGAGTTCTTCAGCAAGAGCAAAAAGGGCTGGGAACATGATGCCACTGTTTCTTTCCTGAAAGGCGAATAAGAGGTTATCTAAACTTGCCTTCTGGTGGTATGCTAGCCTCCTGCCGGTTCTGAACACAGGATCAGCAAAGGTTTTTAGTTCATAATTAAAAACATTTATAACTCCGTTCGGAGTTGATTTGCTTTTTGGCAAAGCAACAGCCTTCAACGGTCTTGATGAGCCTTTACCGTCTGCCGTTTGAGACGGGCTAGACAATCCTTTACCCTGGGATTGATCAGTTATGGCTAGTCCTTTTAGTCCTAGCAAGAATCTTTTGAGAATTTTTTCTTTGGGATCCTCAGCAGGTTCATGTTCTTTCCCAATTCTTCTGCTTCTGGGATTACGACCTTCGTCGTCATCTCTTCGGCTGAACATTGCCATTTCTCTGGTTAGAGCGTCTGGAAGATAATTCTTGTTTCCTGCAATTAATTCAACATTATAATCATACTGGTTAAGAAATAATTGCCAATTTGCTAATCTTCCTCTGTCAGCAGCTTTATCAAGTTTAAAGTTTTTGAAATTCTTTACTCTAGCACAATCGGTGTTGACAGTAAATGGTTTTCCAAGAAAAACTGGAGAATTTAAAATTGTTTTCTTGACAGCCAAAATTTCTTTTTCTCCTGTAGGATAATTAATTTCTGCAAGGTTAAATTTGCCATTACAAAATTTACAGATCTTTTCAATGTTAGTTCCTGGAGTTTTTGCCAGAACAACACCGGACCAGTGATTATCACTAGCATCTGTTTGGAGAATGATCTCATCATTTTCCTCTGGTTGTTGAAGAGGAGGGAGGTTTTTGCAGAGATTTTTTATCTGCTTCACAATTTTTTCATCATCTTCTATAAAAGTTCCATTTTCTTTTGGAACTGGTTTTAGAAGATAATATTACTGTTAGTCCTGAGATTTTGGGAATGAAATCCCTTCCATAGTTGATGACTCCTAAGAATCTCTCTAGACTCTTGGCATCAGGAATTCTATCTGGGAATTTCCAGATTTTCTCAAGGATGTGGGGTTGGAGCTTTATTACTCCATTCTTTATGTTTATTCCTAAGAAATCAACTTCATCTAAGATAAAGAAGATTTTCTTTTCTCCTAGGATAATTCCATGCTGAACTATCAGTTTTACAACCTCATAGAGGTGTTTCATATGTTCTTCTCTGTTTTTGGAGAAGACAAGGATGTCATCTATATAGACGACACATAATTCAGCAACATGTTTGAAGATGTCATCCATCTTTTTTTGGAAGATTGAAGGAGCTTGTTTTAGGCCAAAGGGCATTACTAACCATTCATAATGACCTTGTGGTGTTCCGAATGTAGTAAGAGGAACACTATCTGGATGTATCTTGACTTGCCAAAAACCCGACTTTGCATCGAATTTTGAAAAGACTTTAGCTCCTCTGAGCTGGTTGATCAGTACTCTCACCTGGGCAATTTGATAACCGTCTTTAACGGTCTTCTTATTGACATCTCTGTAGTCAATAACCATTCTAGCTTTTCCTCTAAGGTTTTCTGCATGGTTTCTCACGTAGAATGCTGGAGCATGATGAGGGCTAGTAGAAGGTTGAATCAATCTCTTGTTTATGAGATCTTCAATATCCTTTCTGAATTCTTTTTGATCTTCCTCTTTGTACTGAGGAATAGCTTTGATATGACAGATGGCATTCATGTCATTTAATCTTAATTCACAGGCCACTGAGTCTTTTTCCCAAAACTTCTGGGGGTCTACATCGATATTCTGTTCGAGAAGTTTCTTGATTTTGTCAAGAGTGGGAATTTTCTGAGACTCAAGCTTATTATGAAAGTGCTTGAGGTTATGCTCATGGATGAAACTAGCTTCCTCATCTTCACTAGTTTCTTCTTCTTCTTCTTCTTCAGAAGATTCTTCAACAAGTAATTCTTCTTGTTGTTTGATTTGGAGTATCGGTTCAAATTTGGGCTTGCAGGGGTAAGATCACCACTATTCTGTTGTGATCTCTGATACTGAATAGTAAAACCAGGACCTACTACACTTTTTGCTTGTGTAAGTCGGTCTGCCCAGAATACCCGTTCTCCTTTTCTGAAGCCGATTGCTTCTTCATCCTGGATGAATCTTTTTTAGAGAATAAAATCATTTCCCAACAAGAAATTGGATCCTTGGCCTTCAGATTACCAAACATTTAGGATGATAAATGTTTCGCCACCGATGGTGATATGAACATTTTTTGCTACTTTGTTCATTATTAGATGACTTTCGTCAAAAGTGACACCAGTAGCAGTTCTTTTCTTATCTTCTTTCCAGAGTTCCTCTGGAATTGCAAATCTCTTTGCAACTGTAAATCCCGATCCATTATCTACAAAGGCATGTAGATGATATTTTCTATGATCAGGGAAATTTAGCCCAATCTCTATGTAGTTGCTATATCTACTGGTAGAGACGACTTTTGATTGTTGAAGCTCATTTTCTTGAGCTTGTTCCTGAGGTATGAATGGTTTACATTCTTCTGGAACATTTTCTGGTATTTCAACCAGTTCTATGGTTTCATCAATTTTTTCTTCCTTTATTATAGAGGAAGTTGGTTTCAGAGTTTCTTGGAACAAGGGCTTTGCTTCTTTCTCTTTTTGTTTAGAGAAATATTCTTCATATTCTTGTTCAACCAATTGGCTGATAAGGCCATTCTTGGTTTTTCTTCTTGCTTCAGCTATGATGCATTATTTGTGGAAAGTCTTTTTTGACTCTTCACAAAACATAGGGAAACCATTCTTTTCATGACATAGGCAGTAGTCACCAATGAATGTACCGGGGTTCACCTGATAAGAAGACATTATTGCTTCTGTCTTGCTTTCTTCCCAATTTTTGACTTTGAGAATATTCATTTGTCTAGATTCTAAGTGTTCAACTTCAGAATCTATTTCAGAATCAGATGATTCTTCTTCAGACCAGGCAGAGTAAACTGACCTGTCGTCATCTTCTTCATCAGAATAGGCTATTTCGTAGCTTTTCATATTTGCTGTTTCTACTGTGGGCTCATATTCTTCAAATAGATCTTTAGTAGTTCTTTTACCCTTTTCTGGGCATTCATTGGCATAGTGCCCTTCAGCTTTACATAACTAGCATCTGCAAGCTTTCTTGCTTGATTGTTTATTCTGATGGTTAGTATTCTTCTTTTTCTTGAAGAATTTCTTTTTAGGATCTTCATCCTGCTGTTTCTTGAAATCGGAACTTTTCTTGAATTTCCAATCCTTTTGCTTATTACTCTTTCTGAATTTTTTACAGTAATATTTTTCTTTCCTTTTTCTGTGGAACTTGGAGTCATGACATCCCCAGTTGGTCGGCATATCCAGTATTCCATAACAAAAATTTTCAACTCATTTGAGTTGTTTCTTGGCCATCTTAGCTCTAAGATTGGCTTTGCATTGTTCTTTCAGTAATTGCCTGATTCTGTCGGCAATTCCTCCAACTGAAAATCTTTCAATTGGTTTTTCAGCTATGCTTCCTCTCACAGCTGTTCTCCATGGTTCAGGGAGTTTTCTGTGCAATAGATTGACTAGATCAGTATTGTCTGGTTCACCAATTGTACAGTTATATTCTTGAAATTCATTCAAGTATTCTTCAAAATATCTCATGTCACAGATTTTAAGAGCATAGATATTTGATTTGGCCGTTTCTTTAGCCTTCTCACTTAGATTTGAGAGATCTCCACAGAACTGATCATACAGGGGTACTGCAAAATCATAAGGAGATTTTGAGTTTTTGATTTCTTCTAGCCAATCTTTCCCTCTGGCAGTCTCTTTGAAAGACAGATAATACTTTTTTGCTACTCCTGTGAGAGTAGTTTCATAGTACACCTGCAAATCTGGTGCTTCAAATTTTCCAAGAGTAAGAGCAGAGGCCATCATCAGGCTATCTACCCATTGGTCAATGGCTTTTCTTTTATCTAGAGCTTTATTTAGATTTAGCCAGATGCCATAGTTTGTAATCGGAACTCTAGGCATATTGTCCTCTGGGACAAATCTTTAGGAATTTCTTTCCTCTTTTCTACCCGTGGGGGCTTTCTGCAGGGAGTTTCAGTTTCCCTTTTTCTCTAATAATGAAAGTTTTGGAGCTTTCTCCTTCTTCCATTTCAATATCTTGATATGGAAAGACTTTTCTTGTCTTTCTGATTTTGAAAATTTTCATTTCTTCGATTAGTTTTTCTAATCGTTCAGGATTTTCGCAAGATTCTGCTTCATCATAAAGTTCATAGAGCTTTTCTGCTCTAAGCATATTAACTGGTCTGTTTAGAACAACTTCTAGTTCTTCTTCAGTGATAGACTCTGATGGTTCTTCAGAGTTTTTAGTACCACTAACACTAGCTTCTCTAGTGCTGTAGCTTCTTCTAAGAGAACTTTTGTTTATCCTGATATTTTCAGGACAGATGTCACTTTTTCTGTGATCGTCAAATTTCAGACTAATTTCTCTAGTCTTTCTACTTTCATATATTGCCGCTTTGGCATTTTCCGGTGGCTTTTTTGGACCGGATAATTTCCATTCAATAGGGAACGTTGCTTCATTCCAAATAACCTTGTGAATCTATTGTGAATGGTTCTTCTGGCTGGTGAGGAATCCAGTAGTAAGACCTGGAATGTTTTATATCCGTGTCTTGGGTTCTACTATACTACTCATCAGTTTATAGTATATTCTGTATACTATTGCGAGTTCTTGCATATCTTTTTTCATTGATATGCCATCTGTCTTGACTCTCAATCTTAGACAGTGAGCTGCATCTTTCAAGCTGGTTGAGAAGTTTGGGAAGCAGTTGAAATACGCCACTTGATGACATAAAGATGCTTCAAGGGTTCCCAACAAACTGGCTTGAAAGTCTGTTATTCTATTGTCACATAGAACAGAACAGTTTATTCCTTCTCGGGCAAGTAGTTTTATGCCTACTTGGACTGCTCCAATATGCATAAACTAATAATTTTTTGCTCTTGCTCGGGAAACTTCTTCAGGAGTGATCATCAAGAGATATGTTTCTCCTGTTGTAGAAGGGGTTGTAAATTCTGATAATTTGAAATGGTGGCTATCCAGCAGATCAATTTTCCCCTTTTGTAGATTTGTTTAAAATCTAACTTTGGAATTGCGGAGTTTTTTACCTCCTGTTCAATTTCGTTAAATTCAAATTCTTCAGCATTTAGGAATTGTACTCCTTTCTTTTTTCCGAATATGCTCATCATTTTGATATCTCTTTTTTTTTTTTTCGGGTTTTCATACCGGATACTAGTTTGACTAGTTGATGGTTCCAGAAAAATCATGTTAGGAACAAGATTCTTATCTGGTTTTTCTAATGGTTTGAACCCATTATCCTTCTTTGTTTTTACTGTAGGCACTTTTTTGTCCTTCAGTATATTTTTCATAGAATCCAGCGTTTTTTGTTGTTCATTGATTTTTCTACTAACATCTGTTAGCTTTTCTTCTTCCGGTTTTGGAAGTTCCTTGATATAATCTATTTTGTTTTCCAATTTTTTCAATTGAGAGATTATATCTGGTATTTTTTCTAGATGATTTTGACATCTAGATACTTCTTGTATCAGACTATGATATTTCTCATCAGAGGAGTTTAGTAGAGAATTCAACTTCTCTAATAGCAATTCTGACATTGTCCCCATAGTGGGATTCCCCTTTTGAGCTCTTTGCAAGCTCTGATACCAGTGATTTGCGGATCTAACCAATGCTCAAATAATCAAGAGGTTTTTGTTCCTCTTTTAGAACATAAAGAAGATTGTTGATGTTGTCTTCAATCTTTTAAATATATTTTTGTACTAGGAAAATTCGATCCCAGTATTCTGGAGTTGTTCTACTGAGTTTTTCTCTGTAGACTTTAGCTTTTCTTAACTTTTCCTGTTCTTCTGTCAGCTATTTGCTAGTTGTGCGGCAAATAGCAATCAATTCTAATCTATCTTTGACTGTAATTATGAATAGTAAATACTAGCTTATTTACCTTCGAATATAGAGAATGAATTTTACCTACAATTATAATCTAAACAAATAACTTCAAAATGGGCCCACTACGCTTTATCAATTGTAAAATAATAAAATATGAATGAGAGAGGTACTTAGTGGGATGAATAGTAAATGATTTTTTGGAAAGTAGTGGAAAAGGTGAAAAGATTTGTGTGAGTAAAAAGAAAAATAAATTGGTGGGGTGTATGAGAAGTATATTGATGGATTTGGGGTTTATGAGAATTTCCCCTTAAAGATAAGCCTAAACGACCACTCTGCACCTTTTTTTTTTTAGGGTTATTATCACAAATGGTACCTGAACTTATCCTTTATTTTATCGATGGTACCTGAACTTCAATTTTGACCACAATAAGTACCTGAACTTTTCGATTTCATTTTAAATGGTACCTAAGGCCACATTCGGTCACTATTTCGGCCAAATCTAAGAAAACAAAAAACACAAAAACAATTTCAAGGCAAGTCTATTACCAAATCATCACTATATATGATTGCAACCCTCGAAATCATCAAAAATCATCACTATGATGGCCTCCCATGCCGTTTTTAGTCGGAATAGTGACCGGAGGTGGCTCTAGGTACCATTTAAAATGAAATCGAAAAGTTCGGGTACTGGTTGTGATCAAAATTAAAGTTCAGGTATCATCGATAAAATTAATGTATAGTTCAGGTACCATTTGTGATAATAACCCTTTTTTTTACTTTTGAGTTGTGACTTGTGAATGGAAGACTTTTCTCTTAATTATGTTCATATACCATCCAAATTATCCAAATTATTATTTGAAACCATTTCAAATATATCAGCTCTCAGATACCATTTTACTCTGTCCAGAAGAAACACTGGGCATTAGTATTATTACCTCAGAAATGCAGCAAACTCTCATCCTTTTCTTTTGGTTCATCTTCCTGGCTTTCTCATCCAAAGTCCTTTGTGAAAACCTGAACACCTGCAGAGTTTTGATGTGTGGGGAATATGGCCCAGCTATCAGATTCCCTTTTAGCCTCAAAGGTAGCCACCCAGAAAATTGTGGGTATCCTGGGTTTCTTGTATCCTGCAATGAAAAGAATGAAACCATTCTTGAGCTGCCAATCCCAGTCAAATTCACAATCAAAAACATAGACTATAAGAACCAGTATATTCAGCTATATGACCCAGAAAATTGCTTGCTGGTGAAGCTATTGAAAGTCCACAACATGCCAATTTCTCCTTTCAACTACTCAGAATACCAAATGACTAACATTACTTTATTCAATTGTTCTTCAGCTGAATGGCAATCGGTACATAATATGGCCCGAGTCCCCTGCTTGAGTGGCCCTGTCTACCAAATTTCTTCGCTTGAGTATCCTTACATTGACGACTTATCCTTTCCGTCTTGTACGAAGATCTCTTATCATTCCTCAGTTCCATACGAGTGGTATGATCCTCAAGATCTTTCTTTGGACTGGACGGAACCAAATTGTACACGATGTGAAGCATACGGCAACAAATGTGGATGGAAGAGCAATGACACCAAAAGTACCGAAATTGAATGCCTTCATAGGAAAGGAGGTAAAAGAGCAACATATATTTTGCTATATTTGTTATACATTCCATACACACTGTACTTTCACATCATGATTATTTATGTATTCATGAAAATGGGAGATGCACATATTAGCGTATGCATATAACAGTTCATTCCATTGGCATATTTGCACAAGAAATGGGATGCAAACTTAAACAATTGGTATACGAAGGGATATCAAGATCAGTTAGTTGCATTTTACTTTTGTGAAAGCTATCACCTACAGTTCTTGGCTCCTTAGGATGTGATAGCATTTATGTATTACGTCTTAGTAATAGCTCATAACTCCCATACATAATTGATTTGACAAACATGGTATTCTGATTGTGCTATTATCTTCTACAGGTTCACAGAAAAAGTTAGTCGCAACAGGTGAGTTGTTTGACGTTTGAATAGCTTATTCCTCTGTTTCATGTCGATATTTAGTGGCAATATTTACTGACTGCATAAATTTGCAGGTGCATCCCTGGGTTCATTTGTACTCGTACTACTTGTCGCTGCACTTTATCGTGTCTACAATTCTGACAGGAAAGAAAAAGAGAATCAATTAAAACTTGAAGTATTTTTAGAGGATTACAGAGCACTCAAACCAAGCAGATATTCTTATGCAGATATTAAGAGGATTACAAATCAATTCAAGGAAAAATTAGGCCAAGGAGCCTATGGGACTGTTTTTAAGGGAAAACTTTCTGCTGAATGTTTTGTTGCGGTGAAAGTCCTCAATAGTACTAAGGGGAATGGGGAAGAGTTTGTAAATGAAGTAGGAACAATGGGACATATCCACCATGTCAATGTGGTTCGATTGGTTGGATTCTGTGCGGATGGATTTAGACGAGCTCTTATTTATGACTTCTTACCTAATGGTTCACTACAAGATTTCATTTCATCAGTAGACAATAACAATTCTTTCCCTGGTTGGGGTAAGTTGCAAGATATTTCTCTTGGAATAGCAAAAGGAATTGAATATCTGCACGAAGGATGCAATCGACGGATCCTTCATTTTGATATCAAACCCCATAATGTTTTGCTAGACCACAACTTCAACGCAAAGATTTCTGATTTTGGTTTGGCCAAGTTATGTTCTAAGGATCAAAGTATAGTGTCAATGACTACCGCCAGGGGAACGATGGGGTACATTGCACCTGAATTGTTCTCCAGGAACTTCGGAAATGTGTCCTATAAGTCAGATGTCTATAGCTATGGAATGGTACTGCTTGAGATTGTAGGAGGGACAAAGAACATTGGTTCAACCACAGAGAACACCAATGAAGTTTACTGCCCAGAATGGATCTATAATCTTCTAGAAGAAAAAGACGACCTACCTATCAATGTATGGGAAGAAGGAGATACTAAAATTGCAAAGAGACTTGCGATTGTAGGTCTCTGGTGCATTCAATGGCACCCTGCAGATCGTCCTTCTATGCAAAGGGTGGTTCAAATGTTAGAAGAAGGAGGAAACTTAACCATGCCTCAAAATCCTTTTGCCTCTCAGGGTCCAGCAGGAACAAATACAAGTACACCTTGAAGAAATTTAAATCTCCAACTAGAAGTAATTCCTGAGTTAGAAGAGTAATATCTAGCTTTATAGACTACATACATACTTATGTATGTAGTCATTTGAGTTACCTGTGCATGAGCCCTATTGAAATGTATTCAGGTTATCAGGTAGTTCTAAAATTGTCCGTTTAGTTCTCACATTTCAAGTTTCGGTTCTGAATAGACTATATAGGGTATCCAATGTATTACTTAATTGGGAAAATTTCACAAACAGTACACCAAGTAAAGGCCACTAATAAAACTTATACATAATTTTCCAAATCAATCATTTTGGTACACGGACTCCTGAGCCCGACCCACTTTGTAGACACACCGTCACTAACGCAGTGAAAACCTTTGCCACCTGGCATAATTTAAGGGGTAAATTTGTCTCTCCTTATCTCTTGCTCTGGCCACCCATCTATTTCTCTCTTACTCTGGCCACCCCTCTCTCTCTCTCTCTCACCCTTATATCCAAGACCCACATCCCTCTTCATTGTCTTCCTCATCTTCCGGACCCCGGAATGCCCCGACCCGCAAACCCACCATTCTCCAGCGATGCAAGACCGCCCCGGCCATGGCTGTCATGCGTGACCTGAAGCCAAAGACGGCCCAAGTTCCCAAGCCGCAGTCCCAGACCAGCTCCATCATCAAACAAGTTGTGTTGTTACTTGTCATGTATCTTGCTCTCAATGTTGTAATATACTCTTTCAACAAGGACAAGTTCTCCCGTATGGAAACCCACCCCGTGGTTGACGCCCTCTACTTTTGTATAGTCACTATGTGCACGATTGGTTACGGCGACATTGCTCCGGAAACGCCGCTGGCTAAGGTGTTTTCGTGTGTGTTTGTGTTGGTGGGGTTTGGGTTTATTGACATCTTGCTCAGTGGGGTGGTCAATTATGTGCTGGACTTGTAAGAGAACATAATCTTGACCGGAATCCAAATGAGTCATCACCACCACCACGACTACGTCTCCACCATCTGCTCTGCCGCCGGCGTCATTGAGGTCTCTGTCGAGTACAGCCTCTTCCCGACCCTTTGAGTTTGGTGGGTGTGGATTTGGAAGGTGGAGGAGATGCAGTGGTCGCTGGAGTCATAGAGTTTTCTGGGTTTCGGTGTGTGGAGAGAGAGAGAGAGAGAGAGAGAGAGAGAGAGAGAGAGAGAGAGAGAGAGAGAGAGAGAGAGAGAGAGTCAGAGTGAGAGAGTACTAAACTACCCCTTGACAAATGAAAAATGACATAAAGTTAACTGCGTCATTAACTTCATGTATGGATAGTGGGTCGGGATTCAGATTTCGTGTACCAAAATGATCAGTTTAAAAAATTATGTATAAGTTTTATTAGTGGCCTTTACTTGGTGTACTGTTTGTGAAATTCTCCCTACTTAATTATATGTGTTGTATAATGAAGTTAGCACACATGCTTCCCTTCAAGATCGAGTATTAATCTTGCCATACACTTGCAGGTGGTCAAGGCTTTCTATGCCGAGTTTGTTATTGGCCAGGAGTGCTCCTATGCCACCAGCCTGATTCTAATTAAAGATTTCACACCCATGGATCAAGGGAGAGTTAGATCAATCCTATTATGCTTGGGACAACACCTATCCAAGTTAAATTGCTAAACAATTTGATTTTCCAATTTAACAGTTAATTCCTTCATCTAGTTTCCTATGATATTCAGGGGAACAGGTCTTCATAATAATCAGACACCTATCCGAATCACAAGGTTTTCGATCTAGAATTCTAATCATGTCTTGTTGGACAGAAAATCAATCACCTTCCACATCAGTTATATTGACTCTATTTACCCCTCCCACAAGTAAATAGGTCGGAGAAGCCATATTCTGATTGCTTTGCTTTGCTCGATCTATTGAATGTTGCCTTCCTAGAGTGCTTTTGTATTGTAGATCTGAGATCTCAACTCTCAAGTTGACAGGACCCGCCCCGGATTTCACCCCCGAAATCCGAAGTGGCCCTGCGGGACCCACCTTAGAAGAAATTCTACCAAAAATTTGGCGGAACTTCCCCCAAAATGGGCTACCCAAAACCTGTAGAAAGCATATACACTTCTAAATCAATTCATCCTTATGCTCCTGGAGCCACCCTGCTTCCCAAATCAACATCATCCTCCAATTCACAAAATACAAATCTCAACTTGAATAACATAAATCTCATCGATAATCAGAGCGATTCTAACGGAAAGGTATATAAGGAAAACCTAATTCAAGGACAGACGCGGAAGCCATGCTATTGACTATGCCTCAACTCCAATGTACGCCCGACCTCAACTAATTTCACCTGCAAACTGGGCATTTGAAACCGAAGGGCCCAGGGGAAAGTATTGAAAACACATTAGTGTGAGTGGACAAAAATAAACAATTTAAACAAAAGGGATTTTATACTTTCCCACATTTATTTCTTTAAAAATTCCCGATGCATGCAATAATTAAGAAAACGAACCACAAAAAACTCCGCTCAAGAAAAACCGACTAGCCCCGCTAGTCACAAACAACGGAAATCGAACTAGGCCCCGCTAGTCAAGTAATGATAGGATATGGGGAAGAGATATCACCATACGGGTAATGGAGCCTCCCAGGCTCTACCTACCCTCGACTGCCACTCACACATATATTGTGCGAGGAGGAGAACTAATAATCTCGACTTCCACTCACACATAGATTGTGTGAGGAGGAGAACATTACCTCGACTGCCACCCACGTGAGGAGGAGAATACGTCACCTCTACTGCCACTCACCAACACAAAGTAAGTGAGGAGGAGAATAAGCTACCTCAACTGCCACTCACCAACACAAAGTCGGTGAGGAGGAGACCTAATCACATGACCCGCGTATGGTGAGGAGAAACCATCGAAAACCAGTAAATCTGTAAATCCATAAGGCTTCTTCAAAATCTCTCAAGATAAAATCCATGTATTCAACGACGTGACCCCGCACGCCAAAATAGTCTCGAAATCATAAACAAATGGGCGAGAATTAATAAATCATTATAATTTCTTTAGAATATCCCATTTCCGATAATATTCCAGAAAATCTCGAAATCATCATTAAGGCATTCCCAATGCCAAAACCGAAAGTCGATAAATAAATAAATATGAAGACTAACTCCATCGAAATCTCATTTCGAAAATCTCTTAAAAATCCCAAATCGACAAATATATATAGCATAATTCCGGAAATCACCTCGGAAATCATTCGTCGAAAATCAACATCAATTATAAATTCGAATCCGAGCATAACAAATTAATATCCGTAATTCACAACCAGTATAAATCATAAATACTTCATGAAATCATTATTGAAAGAAATCCACGAGATAAATCGAAATCAAATTCCGAAATCAATTCATATGCTCGGAAAGTAATATGTTAATTAAATAAAGCATTAATTCAAGAAAATAAACGCATGCATCATTATTTAAAACAAAAGTCCACTCACAGTACTATTCCGGTGATCACGCATATGAGTTCCTTCGTCGAGCAGTCGCTCGGTACGTCACCCTGTACATAATATATTCCGTGAATAGTTATTCCACAAATTAATACAATTCCTCAAATCCATTCCTTATAATAACATCTCCACTTCTCCTCGGATGCAACCCAAATTATACTACTAATACCAATTCGTTAATTTAAAGGTTCCAAGGCAGAACCGAGAGATATCCGACGGCCGGATTCTCGTAATTCGATAATCGAAACCCTAAACTTCAAAAATTCATAATTAATTCCAAGCTTCTCCAAAATTCACCAAATTTCATATACAAGCTCTACAATATTTATAGGATTTAATGGGGTAAAAAATGGAATTAAAACACAGCCCAACACGCCTCCACGCGCCACCCACAGTGGCGGCGCGTGGGACCGACGCGCCGGCGGCAACCACCTTCGATGACCACCAAATTCAGGCAGCACCACCTACTCATCTAGCCCAATGTTTCTCTCAACTACAACAAAGCCAGAATATGCCTAGAACTACCTCAACAATTAAGGTGAAGATTATACCCGAAATGTGAACAGTGTCAAGAAATTCAAACCTTCGATTCTTCCTCCACGCTGCAAATCGTGGCCTGAGGCTAGGGGCAAAATGATCCTTGCCAAAAACCGAACCTTCGACGCTGGTTTGGTGGCCGGAAATGGCCGGAAACGGAAGATATCCGCGTTGACCACTTCTGCTACAGTGAAACTTCAAGGACCCGATGCGTCATTTTCCGGCCAAGTCGCTGTGAGTTACCGTCGTGGGGAGGTTGGGTAGGGGTAGAGGAGTCGACCGGTGCTGGTTGTTTGCTCCCAGGTGGCCGGAAGAGGGAGATGGCCGGAGTTGCAGAGAGAGCCGAGGAGAGGAAGAAAAACGCAGGAGAAAGAGAGAAAAGAGAAAAAAAAAAAAAAAAAACTTACCGGCCACAGTAACTTTTTCAAATTTATACTACTTACCATGAACAGTAATTTTCACATTTTCGCTTATAACTTCCACATACGAGCTCCGATTTTTACGTACCACATATCCACGCGCTCGGTTTAACGTCCCCTACAACTTTCATGAAGAACATTTTCTCAAATTTTGACCCGAACAAAAAGTCAACTTTTAGGGCCACTAAAAGTACTAAATCGAAAGTAAAAGTGAAATCACCACCGAAGCTTGATGTTAGCGAAGAAATCACCATCGAACCAGGACCAAATTTCGACCAAAGCTCAACTGAAATCACCACCAAGCATCGCCGTTAGCGTTCACATGCAACCACCATAGCTGTCGCCACATTGCCAAGCCAAAACATCCATCTCCGGCCACTACACAATATCACCGTCACCACTAATTGATTCAGCACTCAAAGGCGACCCAAACTCAACCAGAAACATAGCCATGCACAGCCTCTAGCCTCCACTCTCGGCCACCCAATTTGCGACATGGCTGCCTCACCTAATCTTCTGATTTCCACCCATAGACTCCAATCCTCACCACCATGAATCTAAGCACTAGGCGCTGGAAAGCAAGACCCGAATGGTAGCCTCAATCTCCGATGCCGGGAAAAGCCGTACGAGCTCACAAGAACTTGTAGCTAGCTTTGCATGCCTTCATTCTCCAACCTCCAGTCCAAATCGAGCTAAACTTCCTCCATAGATGTAATCAGCGCCTCACAACCCACCTGTTCCCGAGACGCCGACTTCCTATTCCGACTAGGGCCACGGCACGTGCTACACGCGCCGCCGCTGGCACGTTGACCACTGACAGGACCCCCCCCCCCCCCCCCCCCCCGGATTTCACCCTAAAATCCGAGGTGGCCCTGCGAGGTCCATCTTAGAGATAACTCTACCGAGAATTGGCCGAGTCACCCCTAAAGTGGACTACCTAAAACAATAACCCACAATAGATCAGAGCCAAACGAAGAAGTGCAGAAGCTATTCATCAACTAATAACACCTGCAAACTGGGCATTCGAAACCGAAAGGCCCAGGGGAAAGTAGACGAAAAATGTTAGCGTGAGTGGACAAAAATAAACAATTGAAAAGAAAAAGGATTTCATACTTTCCCACATTTATTCTCTTAAAAATCTGATGCATGCAACAATAAGAAAAACACATTTAGCTTTAAATCTAAGAATATCAAAATGATAAACCGACTAGCCTGGCTAGTCACAACATTCAAAAATATATATTGTAAAACTGAAATCTCGTTTCTCAAGAAGATAAGACCAGCCCCACTGGCTACAGTGAAAATCAAACTAGCCCTGCCAGTCAAGCAACGATAAGATATGACGAAGCAGTATCACCATAGAAGGGAGCCTCCCAAGCACGGGTCGGAGTGTCCCACACTCTGGAGCATCCCATGCTCTGCTCGACTCACCCGCAAAGACATAGTAAGCAGGGAGGAGTACTAATAAGGCTCGACTACACCCACTTGAGGAGGAGAACTAAATGACGACCCAGGTAGGGTGGGTAAAAACCATTCAAATCCAGTAAATCTATAAGGCTTCCCCATAAGTCCCGCAAATAAAAAAGAAAAACACAGGTACAATTCTCAACCGTACCCGGAAATTCTCGTAAAAAGTCACATAAATCAACAGCGTGTCCCACACGCTAAAAGAATAATTAGATCAATCGTTTCCTCGACAAAAATTCCTTTTTCGAAAACCCTTCAAAATTCTCAAATCAACGAATAAAAAATACAATATTTAAATCAGGAAATCACCTCGGAAAAAAAAATGATTCGTCGAAAAATTGTCAAAATTCATAAATCCCATTTAAAATCTGAAAACAATTCATTCCCGAAATCACTTTATAATATTTCATAAATCTCAAAACCCAATCAAATCCGAAATCACTTCATAATCTGAAAACCAAAATCACTACTGACAGCAAATCATCATATGCTCAAAATATAAAAGATGATAATTAAATAAAGCATTACTTTAGAGAAATAAATGCATGCATCAATATTCAAAATTAAACGTCCACTCACAATACTGGTTGGCGACCACGCAAAACGAGTTCCTTCGTCAAGCGGTAGCTCGATATATCGTCCTGTACACAAGTACACGTCCATAAACGACAATTCGAATAAATAATTACGAACCTAAACGAAACCCGAAAATCCCTATCTCCATTACTTCTCGGATTCAACCCAAATCACAACCATAACATCAATTCCTCGATTTACATATTCCACAACGAAAATGCCAGATTTCCCTCAATTCAATCACAAAACTCCGAACTTCGGAAAATCACAAACAATTCCAAACTCCTCCAAAAATCGCCAAACTTCACATACAAAGCTCTACAACATTTATAGGATTTAATGGGCTAAAAACTAGAATCAAAACACTGCCCTACACACTGCAGCCGCCGCCACCGCCACCAGCTCTGATGGACACCAAACTTTGGTAGCAGCACCTACTCAACCGACCTAACAACTTTCTCAACTGAGACAAAGTCAGAAAATGAGTAGGAGTACCTCAACAATTAAGGAGAAGGTTGAACCCGATTCATGAATAGTGACCCAGAATTTCAAACCTTCGATTCTTCCTTCTAGCGTCAAATCGCTGCAAAATACTTGGGGTGCATCATCTACGTCTTCATGCGCTTCAAGAGAATCAAGAAACTTGGCCGGGGGTGGCCAGAATCAGGAGAAACAGGCATTGACCCAAACTGCCGTCAAATTTTTCTCGGCGTATAAACTGTATTTTCCGGTCGATTCACGGCGAGCCTCCACCACTAGCGAGTCTAGGAGGAGGAGACGAAGCTAGGGGTGGTCGCGGTTCATCCCGAGGTGACGGGAAACGGAGGCTAGGCGGAGCTGCAGAGGAGATAGAGAAAACCAGGGAAGAAGAGAGAGAAAATCGCGCGCAGAGAGAGAGGGTGAGAACAACTAACCCCCACAGTAACTTTTTCAAATTTATACCAATCTACTATGAACAGTAACTTCACATTTTCACTTATAACTTTAGCATACGAGCTCCGTTTTTTACGTACCACATATGCATGTGCTCGATTTAACGTCCTCTACAACTTTCATGAAGGAAATTTTCTCAAATTTTGACCCAAACAAAAAGTCAACTTTTAGGGCCACTAAAAGTATCGAAACGACAGTAAAAGTGAAAGTAGTTGTCGTTTACAGTCCAAATGACTAGTAAACGGATAAATTAAGATACGGGACGTTACAACCACAGTAGCTCCGCCGCTCACGGTCGCTGGATCATCTCTGTTAGGTAATTTACGTCACCTTATTCTCAATTGAAGCCCCTAATTTGATTTAGACCCAAGAGCTCTAATTTATGAGGTTTCAGTGATTCTATGCTTTGAGAGATTTTGGAAATCCTAAGCTTTGGAATCTGGGAGTTTGAAGATTTGGAGAAGAAGAACTGTTAGGTCAGTTTCCATTGAAAATGGATTGAGGTAAGGGCCGATTACTCTGAATTGTGAAATTGGTTGAGTGTTTGATATTGATAGTATTGTTTTGCTACTAAAGGTCTGAATGGGGTGATAGTAGTGGACTGCAGTAACTAGAACTAGCCTCGGGCTGGGGAAAAGAAGAATGGTAAGGGATTGTGTATTTTGGAATCTGTTTGGCCGTGTACTATTTGTACTGATCAAAGTTTTGGTTTTATTGAGTATGCATGATATAAATTTGGTTGTGGTACTTGATTGATTAAAGGATTTTGTGAATTAACAGTTATGTTGGAAACTTGGTATGATTAAGTATGAATCGGCTTATTGAATAGAGGAGAATTGTCTTGAGAATTAAAAGGATGAATTTGTTATCAACGTTGAAGTGTAAAATAAGAATGGAATCGGTGGTTTGCTCAAATGCATGAGAAAAGTGGTAAATAAGAATGGACCTGTTTTGGATAAGTGAATTATTATGTGGGATGTTCAATTTAAGGTCCGTGAATAGAAATATTCCAAACCTATCATTTCCCGAATTTATCGTAGAATGAAATTATTCGGGAATGGTGGTTGCTATTTAATTGCTTTAGGTTTAAAGGCTAAATAAAATGAGGTCAAACCGGTTGACCAAAACTTTAATATGGGAAGAAGTGTGATCACCATATCCCGAATGAGCTTACTATGTTAAGTGAATTGTTCAGGAATGGAAATTGTGATTTGTTTTTCTAAAGTAAAAAGGTTAAAGAAATGAAGTCAAAGTGCTAAGTATAATCACCATATCCCAAATGGTTCAAGGGCAATACCATTCAGATTATTTGGGAATGGATAGTAGATTTTTATGTTAAAGGTTAATTCAATGGACTTTAAGGAAATTAAGTGAATGCCTTAGGTGCTCGATTGATTAAGTTAATGATGTCAAGTTACTTATTGGTTTTATTTTATTATAAAGGACTCGAGCGTGTGCACATGAAATTGGAAGAAGTATCGAAGTCGAAAACGAAGCTAATTGTGGACGAGCACTCCATATCCAGGTAGGGTGAGCTGTCCCTTCCTTGTTAGAGGCTTTTCTATATGTGGAATGCTCTAGTATAATAATATGCTGCCTGCAAGTACGTTTTCGGTTGTTCATTAGTCAATGCCTCGTGATATCCGTGTTTTCATAACCGATAATTACTTATTGCGAAAACCGAGGCTAGACTTGCATGCTGAGATACTGTACCCATCATATGTTTGTACTTGTGACCTGAAAGCGAATGGGACCTAGATGCGTAGATTCCTAGGGATCCCACGGTGTCGATAACCATGAACCTCCGGATGGGGCTGTGCTCCTATGTTTGTCATGAAAGAATGAGGACCGACAGTGAACCAGTCATAGGAGACTCAGAGCCAGGAAATGGACACTTTCGCTATTGTAGTCACAAGGACTACAGAGTAGTTGGCCGGTTCTCGAAGGATGACGAACCGGGTCAGTCATCGATTTGTTTTATTTTAGCCGGCAGGTAAGTATCTCGGAGCTCCAAGTTGTGTGAAGCATACTGCATATGTTTATAAAAGAAAAAAAATGTTTGTGGTTGCCCCTTTTCTTAAAGTATTTTTCGATAAACGTGCACAATATTATGTAGTAAATATTTTCAAGTATATTATTTTTCAAACCTAGCATGGTTGGGTCAGACCCTACTGGGCATGCGAGGACGAAAGCTCACCCCTACAATAGTGTGCAGGTTTTGAGCATGTGGTCAGGGAGTGTACAGAGGAGGCACATGGGGAAGGTTTTTGTCCCTTATCAGATTTTGAAATAACTTATTTATATACCTTCTCACTAATTTATTTGTTAATTTGTTTTCTACTCGCTTATTTATAAAATTTCAGGAGACTCGTAACCCTGGGGCGCGTCTCTCATACTTGTTTTTACTTGGTTATTTGTTATTTTCCAAATTGGGCTCCTATTGTAAGCCCAAATCTTTTAGCCCATTTTAACTTCTGCTTTCGAAAATCTATTGTTTGGTTGTTGGAATGTTTTTTGACTTTTATCCAAGAAAGTGTTTTGTGAACCAACAGTCTAAACCCAAAAGGCCTTGCGATTTCGGGTTGATGAGTTATCAGGATGTCATTCGTGACATGTCGGTTTCTCATGGGCTCGGGGTCGCGGCACTATAGGACCCCTCTCTCGGGTCACCACAATCCTGATCTTGAGCTAGTTTATTCTTGTAGAGCGCTGGTTTTCTATTATAGGGAGTTAGTCTACCTTTGATGTATCGATACATTAATGCACCTTAAAATTTTCTCTCTACTGTACTATACTTTAAGTAAAACCTAGTTTGGCCAAAAGAAGGAAAAAAAAAATGAAGAAAGCTAAAGGAGCTTATGTAATTTAAAATAATTAAGACATAAGGTGAATTGACATCGACATGATTTTATTTGTGAAGAAGGTAGATCTGTCAATAGATTTTATTTTGATCTAGATCGGTTCTTGATCTATGCAAATTGGACAGTTTGAATTTGCTAATTCGATCTATTATTCCTCTCATGGTTTTGATACAATTACTTTTTTAAAATCTAGCAAAATAGCCAAATTCATCCCCTGACTTTTCTTATGTTTGTCCATGACTTTCAAATTCACCCCCTCACTTTTCTTTTCCCGCTAACATCAATTTGAGGTCAATTATTCTGTAATTTCATCATAATTTCTCATCAAGCTCTATTCACATGCTAGATACATCAATGCATTGTGGAACCTTTTTTTACTCCTAATAAGTTATTTGGAAATGTTTCTAATTATTTATCGATGATCTAAAAGCACAAAAGTGATCATGTTGTTTTTGAAAATATATACCTTTACGTGATAGGTATATGAGTTGTGTTTATCATATATTTTGATGAAATTACTGAAAAATTAGTGACAAATTGACGATAGGGGATAAATCAGCAGAAATTGAAAATATTATGGTGTAATTTACCGAAATAAAAAGTTAAGGTGTAAATACATATAAATTGCAAACCTAACTAGCCTCTGGTCCCTTACTAGTTACTCTGCTCTCTAAAACAGTCTAGTGACTTTAGTCCCTTACATTATAAATTAAACAGAATACTTCTCTAAGGGGGGTGTATTCAATTAAGAGTCTACAAGATTTTTTTGTATTTTAGAAGTCTAAGGGTATTCAACTAAGATTTTAAATAGTCCTTTAAAATCTTGATGTATTCAATTAAGATTTAAAATTATCCATTCAAATCTGCTGATATTCAAAAGTATATGGATTTTTAAGTATTTCATTAAATGCTAGATTTTGGAGGATTTTATAGTGCTTTTTATACATATCATAACTCAAAAACAATCCAACCACTTCCCAAAAGATTTTGATGGATTCTTTCTCACTCAAAAAATGAAGAACCTCTTCACCAAAATAAATAAATAAATAAAAAGCAGGTCTCAATAGGTGACACTCATCCATTTTGTTTTTTAAACCTATTTTCCCACTATCTTCCTCTGCCTCTGCTCTCATCTAATAATTTTTTATTTTATTTTTATCACTATAGCTCTTGCTAATGAAGCTCATGACTTTCAATGGTATTATTAAGATGATACATACACACATGATTCTTTTGTAAATTAGATATGAAAAAAATTATGTCATTAGTTTACTACTTTATTTTTTGTGTAACATTTTGACTCGTTAGTTTTCTCTTATTGTTCATATATCATTATACACAACATAAAGAATGGGAGATTGTCATATTTTCTTGTCATTGATATAGCATTATAGTTGGATCCATACATCCATTGCTTAATTAAAGAAGAAGAAGAAAAAATAACCTATCAAAAACATCATAAGGATTTGTAAAATCTAAACAAATACTAGTAAATCAATTCATTAAAATCAATCAGAGTCCATATAGAATTTAAACAATCCGTGGATTAAGTAAATCCATGGATTCTAAAAACTCAAACAAAGTCTTTTAAAATCTGAATTGAATACACCCCCCCTAAATTTCTCTCCTAATAGGTCTAAAATGTCTATTATAACCCTCACTTCCTATTTTTTTTTTTTTTTTGCTTACCTCACTTCCCTCTCTATCATTCCTCTTTCTCTTTCTCTTTCCTTCTCTTTCTCTCTCCTTCTCCTTATCCATGTCCCTCATCTCCCTCTCCTTCTCCTTCTCTCTACTGCTCCTCTCTCGCTCGTTGCTGCTATTCTTCTTCTTCGATTGAGAGAGTGTGGAAGCTTCCTTGACCTTGGTGTTATCGGCGAAGAAGTCCCTCTCGTCTACGAGCTTGCGCTGGTTGTTGTTCGATTGCAACGGGGAGTTTTCATGGTCGTCAGTGTAGTTGAGGTTGACTGAGAATTGTAGAGTCTGGGTGGCAGAGGAGGAGGCGGCGATGGTGACCGCATAGTGGTGGTGGTGCTAATCCAGAATTAGGATATTAATCTTGAAACGAGTAGTCAATTGGATCTGAATGGATGAGCTGAGATTGCGATGAGAGAGAGAGGTAGGGGTAAGCACAATTATTTAAAAAGAGAGAGAGAGAGAGAGAGAGAGAGAGAGAAAAAGAGAAAATGAGGAGTATAATAAACATTTTGAACCGTGAGAAGTTGTGGGAATGAACTGTTGCAGCGAGCTAGCATTTAGAACTGGGTTTCAAACTCCTTTAATAATAAAATATATATATAATATTTTAAAAAAACTCAATTAATTAATTATATTTACTGTTAAAATAAAAGTATATAAACTTTGGTAATGTAGTTTCAAATGCGTAAATCTTCTCTGATCTCTGTCCATGGGAATAAGTGGGATAAGGAGCCTCTCCCTGTGTGGGTGGGTGTCAATTGTAGCCCTTTTTGTTCTTGGCTTATCTACCGCTTCTTCTTCCGGCAAGATCCACACAACAAGTGTTCTGGGCGATAACCGTACGTGTGTCCCTTCTTCCTGCGGTGACGTCCACAACATAAGGTACCCTTTTCGACAACAAAATGATCCACAGCACTGTGGCGACCAAAGGTTCACTTTGGAATGTCACAACAACATCACAGTGCTGCGCCAAATTTCTCACGAGTACTACGTGAAGGTCATTGACTACGATAACAGCTTAATCCGAGTGGTAGATCCAGGCCTTGAGAAGAACAACTGCTCTTCCCTTCCTCGTTTTCCTTTGGCCCCATCTGATTTCAGTGACGGGTATACATACTCCCTAAATGATAGTATTCCTCTAACCTTCTTGAAGTGTGCAAATCCAGTGAACTCTTCTCTGTATGTGAACACTGCTCCCTGTATTAAATCCAAAGGGCATGGTTATGCCATTCTAGGCCATACGTCCCTGGAAGATTTAGAGAATGGGTGCAGTATAGATTGGATTTGGAAGGGTATGAACCGTATGATCACTTCGACTGACGGAAAGGACCGAAATATTTCCTATCAAGATATACACAATGAACTGATGAAAGGCTTTGAGCTTCACTATTCTCTGCCCAATTATTATCTGCCCATTCACTATCCGCAGCGCAATTATTGCCACGGTCAATGGAGGTACAGGAACAAAACATGTTATCCGCGCAGCATCCCAGGTATATAGAGTACGCCACGATTTCTCAACTCGAACAATCACAACTTGATGTTACGACTAACTGTGCTAATTTTGTATTTTCTTTGACATGCGTTCTAGGATTGTTTCAACTTGTGCGGACAGCGCTTACAGGTAAGGGCCATTTCTCCCAATGTCTTCTTTTGGTAAATTCACCGTAACTTATCTATCCGCTAATTTTTTAGTCCAATTTATCGTCAAAGAAATGTCTCTCATTTTGCATATGGCCTTGCGCTTTCAATACTTGATATATAAGTCAAGCACCTAACGGAGACAATATTGTAAAAAGAGAATATAGGTAGCTTTTGTGTTGCAATTGAACCCAGCCCTTGTTATATCTTTTGCAGATCATGGTGCTTTCGTGCGTATTATCGCTGTTGGTGTTCTAGATTGTGTCGTAGGGGTAAAACTCATATATGGAGGTCCATTTGTGATTGGACTTCTGATATACAAGTGGCGAAGAAGACATTGGTCAGCCTACAACACTATAGAAGATTTTCTGCATGGTGACAATTTCATGCCTATAAGATACTCTTACTCTGACATTAAGAAAATGTTTGGCAATTTCAAAGATAAGTTGGGCGAAGGGGGTTATGGGTCTGTATTTAAAGGTAAATTACGGAGTGGCCACTTTGCAGCCATTAAGTTGTTAGGCAAGTCTAATGCAAATGGCGAAGATTTCATGAGTGAAGTAGCTACTATTGGAAGGATTCATCATGTTAATGTGGTGCAGCTTGTTGGTTACTGTGTCGAAGGTTCAAAGCGCGCTTTAGTATATGATTTCATGTCAAATGGGTCTCTGGATAAATACATTTACTCTAAAGAAGGATCCATCACTTTAACTTACAAGAAAATGTATGAGATTGCAGTTGGAGTAGCTCAGGGTATTGAATATTTGCATCAAGGTTGTGAAATGCAAATTCTACATTTTGATATCAAGCCTCATAATATTCTACTTGATGAGAATTTCATCCCAAAGATTTCTGACTTTGGGCTAGCGAAACTATATCCAGCGAATAACAGCATCATCTCTTCAGTGGCAGCAAGAGGCACCATGGGATACATTGCTCCCGAGTTGTTTTATAAAAACATTGGTGGTGTTTCATACAAAGCTGACGTCTATAGTTTTGGAATGCTGTTGATGGAAATGGCAAGCAGAAGGAAAAATCTAAATGCACTTGTAGATCACTCAAGCCAACTTTACTTCCCCTCATGGGTACATGATCAATATAGTGATGGTAAAGACTTGGAGATTGGCGATGCTACAGCAGAGGAAAAGAAATTAATTAAAAAAATGATTGTAACTGCCTTGTGGTGTATTCAAATGAAACCAAGTGATCGACCTTCAATGAAGAGAGTCACACAGATCCTCGTAGGAGATGTTGAATACCTAGAGATGCCGCCAAAGCCTTCTCTATGCCCACAACCAATGCCCGTAAGCAATTTGATTCCAGCATGTTCAAATGTGGAGCTAACATGTACTCTTTCAGCTAGGTGATGATCAGCTAGCTACCATTCACTTCACTTCATCTAGCTTATGAAATTTCATATTTTTTTAGAATTGCAGATTACTGTAGTAAAAAAAGATGAACTGTCAATGATGTTCAAATAATGCATTTCTCCATTACTTTGTTGCCTCATGGTTCGTGTATGTGCCTTGTAACTTTCATATTTACTTTTCGTACCCTATCAATCAATTATTTGCAACTAACCACCTGCTTCTTATATCTCGTGCATAGTTTATTTCGATCCAATACTAGTTACAGACTTGCAGCTTTTTATAAGCAGGTACAATATAGAAATCTTTAAGATGTGAACCACAAAATTGAACGCTAATTTCAAACATAATCAAACACATAGAACATTTTTCTCCTCGTTGGTAAACTTTAGTCAATCCAAGTAAAATCTTGAATTTAAGGCAGTCAAATTTTGAGCTGAGTTGTTTACAAACATTTGAACTAAATTGGAAAATGACCAAGAGAATCTATACCTGCAAAAAATTCAAACTTCAACCAGAAGCAATTGTTAAGAGTGCACACCTATGCAAGTTAAGCTAGTAAGAGTTATTATGTAATCATGGAATGTGCAACAATTCTACCCTAACGTTTATATGCTTAAATTCCACTGATTCCTGATTGAATATATGAATTGTCATATATTACTTGCAGGTGGCCAATGCTTTCTAGGAATGTCTAGACACTTGGTGCTCAGTGTCGACAAACATCAAGCAGCCAAGCACAAAGCTCATTGGGATTGTTAGTCTACTTTTTCCCATTACCATACAAGAATGTGTTTCATAGCCAGAATTGTTGCACCATATTAATATAAAACCGAACAATAACTATTTTTCATTCTAGATTCAAAATTTTGTCTCTGCACATTTATATATAGGTACACATCTTACTCGATCCCAAGTAATTGCTTCCAACTAAAGACTTGGATCTCTCATAAAAAATAAAAAACTGAAGACTTGGATCTCTTTGCTACTAACCGTGCAGGATGTGCAGAAGCAAAATGATTGGGAGGCTTTGATATCATATAACCTAGAAATTTAGGAAACTGAAGATCTTCTGCATTGATATTAGATTGTAAATGCATATAATCATTCTTCATTATTGCCAAAAAAACACCCTTTCAGTTCTTGTATTATCAACTACCAAATACAAGGAGATCTATATCAATATCTCCACAAGTACAACTCCAAGGTTGCTATAATTTACTATCATTATTATAAACTTTTCTGAACATAAGAACACCTACGATAACGGAGACAAGAGCAGATGAAGCGCGTTGGCGAGAAAGCCAAAGTTCGGTCCATGACAAGGGCTTTGTGACCTCAATTAGCACACTTTTAAACTTGTCTTTTAAATCCTCTTGTGATCCAGTGTTATCAATCACTATGTCTGCCATGGTCCTCCTTAAATCGAGTGACACCTGAGCATTTATCCGGTTTCGAGCATCATCCTCACTTGTTCTGTTCTTCAACATGAGTCTCTGGAGCTGTGTTTCAGGATCGACCCATACAACAATAACACGCTTGGTCCATCTGTCCATCTTGGCCTCGAACAATAGAGGGACATCAAGAACAATAACCTTAAACCCCTTCAACCATAGCTTCAAAATTTCCCAAAAGATTCCAGATGATATGTAAGGAGCCAGTAGTCTACAAAAAGATAAGACATAGACATTAAAGTCAATAGGGCATGTAATTTTCATTACAAGGCACTCCAATGCATAATCTCTGATAAAGCATTTGGGAAATTCTAACAAAACCATGGCTATTTTGACTAGAGGGAATTTGCTTATTTTCCCTTGCTACACAATTCAAAACTGGGGTGAGTATTACAAAACTTGACTCTTTATAATTTCACCACCATAAGGAACATTTCTTCCCTTGGCCTCCTAAAGCTTATTACATCAATTCTGGCATTTTCGAAAGTGATCTCAAGATAATAATATCCTGTTATAATTATTAACCAAAATTAAAACCACTGACTTTCAGCAATCAATCAGTAGATCATGGTGACTATGTAAATCTGTAAAACAGTGTGATTTGCCTGACCAAACCAGGTATAATTAAGAATAGCTATGGACGATGCCGTTGTTTACATCTAATAGTGTTACAAAGAGATACTTTAAATGAGATCACCTAATAAAATTAGGCAATTCGCGAGAAAGTACATACCGATCCAAAAGTTGACGCTTTTCGGGATTAGAGAATACGATTTGCCCTAGTTTAGGCCTATCAACTTCTCCATCAGGTTGCAAAACAACACCTGTCCAAATGCTGAAACAACCTTTTTCCATCCACCAGTTCCCTTCTTCAATATGTCCTGAAACCAAAGATACTCAGTCCATGAAAGAGCTAAAGAGAACTGATTCACATATTTTCCATAATTGTCAAAATTAGTATGTTTCAGCTTTTGCTCATCACTTACACGAGCCACAAGATCAGCGTCAACAACAGGAATGTCATGGGCCTTGAAGAGATTTGAGGCAGTACTCTTCCCAGATGAAATCCCACCCGTCAGTCCCACTATCCTCATTCTTCTTATGGTCTATTCAGAAAGATCAATTAATAGAGATGAACAAATTTCCTGCCTTTGATTCATTCCAATGAGAAAATTACTAATCTCTGAAGTATTTTTATTTGATATACTCAATAAGAGCACTTGCACTGCAAAGGGCAAGAGTAGAAGGCAAAAAATTTCATGACCAAAACAAAGAGGCAAAACTTTTGGACAAAGGCCTAATCCCCCTTCTTTTATTCTTTACATTTCTTCAGTGTGCAGATTTAGTTTCATCATCAAGCATCCACCACATTATCATCATCCTCCATCGACATGACCACAAGCATAAAACTATCCCAGGAATATTACCAATCAGCTTATGGTCTCAAAATGAGTACATGACTTAGAATTAGTAAATATGGTACATAACCTTGCATATGATTAAGTTTCTGGCCAGAAACAGAAAAAATCATATAATTTATTCAACATTCAGTCAAAAAAGATCATGGGAAACAATGATGAGCAAAATTTATCTCAATTCTAAAGCTTTTCATTATCTAACATAACACCAGTCGGGTTCTCGCATCACACCTAGGTTATGTTGCATCACACAAACCTGGAGAGAAGCAAAAACTTTTAATTATAACAATCTTCAAATCTGAACTGCAAAGATCACACGGCCTCTATAAAGGAGGCTAAGATAATTCAGAAAAACTAGAATAAAATAATCCTAATAAAATCCAAATAATAGAGAACCTTCCTATTCTGCATTAAGAAGAAATCCTAAAAGTGTTGGCCATTATTAAACTTTCCCAAACCAAGCTAGAACCAGAACCCAACGTCCATCACCATCTACAAACTCCCAAACCAGGTCTTCAGGCTTAAAACCTTTCTTATGAGGCTTTGGATAAACCCTAGAGGTCTTCCACTTGTATTCTTCATCAGAAGTACCTTAAAAGGAAGCATTCAACAGCTACAGGCCTTTAGGTCTTAAGAACAGCTATTTAAGGGACTATAGTTTTTTTTCAAATCAAGCCTAAACAATGAGGCACAACTTTCTTAAGTAATCAGTTGTGAAAATCAATTATAAACCTTAAAGCTATTGAGACCATCTTAACTAAGTCTACAACCCGGGTAACTATAACAGTAAGCAACCATACTTTGAAAACTATGATAAATATAACCCTAACATCACTATTATTACAACAAAAATAAATTACTAGAAAAATAAAATTGAAAAACAAAGAGAAAAGAATATTCAAAGATAAAAGCAAGCTTTAAATCGTGCAATACTCAAATTCTATATCCTGTAACAAACACGAAAACAAATTTTATAGGAGGAAATTCCAAGCAGGTAACTACAGGAGCTGGAACAGATAATCAAAAGATAAAAGAAATAAAGAGAAAGACAATTGACTTACCAAAGGGTTGTGTGATCCTCAGTACTGAATGATGAGAAACCGATGAAGACGCTGGTAGAAAAGACAGAAAATACATTTTAAAAAAAAGTACATTACATAGCACAAATTATAGAATGAGAATTGAATGTACAAGGATAATGATAGTCAGAAACATTACTGCCATTGGTAATACTTCAACATCTGAATGATTTCTATCATGTGAAATACTTTTATATCCCTGACTGAAATCATTTCATAATATCAAACCCCATCCAGAATAAGCATCCAAAATTATGGCAAAACAGCCCTTTAGTGCCATAATAACATTGGATGCCATAACATTTCAAATAACCAACATGCACAGAGTACAAGTAACAAATAAAAACACCTTCTCTTTATTGGGTAGTAAAGAATTAACATTGTATGGTTAACTAAATGGATGAAACAGTATAAGAGATTGTCACTCATAAGGAGACTTGATTCCTTCTAGAACAAAAGCGTATGAACGTGCAATGCATTAGCTAAGCATAGTTCAAGCCAAACTAACATCATACAGAAACACAATAAAATAACAAAACAAAAATATCCAGATAGAAATAACTCTTTAAAAGTTGTAGAAATATGATATTCTGATTGACACAAGAAACACTTATCCATCATTCCAGACTTGAGAGTAGTCACTGCTAGTATAGCTTTGAAAAGTTATTGTTCTCAATCATCATAGTACAAACATATTGAATACAATAAAAATCAACTGCCTAAAATTCACTAGATCCATAATTAAAGTATATATACTATGTAGCAAAGGGTTCGAATTACAGTCTAGAGGACTAAGAAGGCGAATTGGAATCCGGCTTCCCATTGTCACCCAGTCCGCCTGGATGCTGCAAATTCTGCAAAATTTGGGGTGGCAGAGTCCCTAAACCACTTCCAAGGCCATCACTCATTGACCCAAAAAATTGACAAACAAACCTAGCCATGACCCCAAGAATCTGCATTTGGTTCTGGCATGCCTCAGCATGCATTTGCATCATTTGCTTCTCATGCTGAATTTGCAAACCTACCATCCTCTCCCGTCACTCCAACTCCTCCTCCTCCCTCCTCTCCTCCATCCTCATCCTCCTCCGACGCTCCTCATCAAACTCCCCCTGTAACCTCAACCGTTTCTCAAACTCCCTTCTTGTCCACATGACCTCCCTCTCTTGCAACTCCAATTCTCTATCTTCTAACAAGTCCTCCTGCTCATTCCTCCTCTTCTCTCTCCTAAACTCAACTTCTTTCCTCCTTTCCTCTCTCTCAGCCTCACCTTTCTCTCTCCTACACTCCCTCTCTCCCCTCCCCTCTTCCCTCTTCACAACCATATTCTGCAAGTCCAACACCTGAGCACTCATCAATTTCCTATGCAATCCAACCTCCTATGCAATCCAACCTTACTCAATTTCCTTTTTTGAGCCATTCCCATGTCCCCAATTTCCCTTTCACCCCCAATCTCACCAACTTCAGTAATCAATACCAAACCCTAATCAAAAACATCAAAGTAATCATTTTCACACAACCTCTTGCCCTTACCATCAAGCTCCACATCACCAAACACTTCCTTGTACTTCAAGAAATTCTCCTAGTGATTTTCACCATCCTTCCAGTTGAACTCGTCCTTGGAGACCCGGATCTTCTGCTTGACTCCCTGGTACTGGTGGCGCATGTTTTGGACCATGATTGACACGTCGCGCCAGGACCATTTGAAAGGGAAGGTTACAGGGTCGTCAAGGTTGTGCACTAAGTTAACATGGTCCGCTATGGGCTTGAATTTTTTCTCACGGGTTTTAAGCTTGGCTAGAGCTCCAGAGCTGAGAAGCTCAGAATACTTTGTGAGAAGGGTCTGTTCTTCAAGCTCTGACCATTTCTTGCGCTTCATTTTCAGCAAGTGTGAACATTGAGAACACGACTCAGCAGAGACAAGGCCGTCTGAAGTCTCTCACAAGCAGATACTAATAGAAAACCTATCATGTATTGAAATCACCGTGAAAATTATACTAATTTCCCTTGAAGCTTTCTATTCGGATTTTCTTACTTTGTTTAATTTGAATATGGAATTGGAAATGGTGGCCAACACAGAAAAGCAACCCAGTCTCCTTCTGAATTGAACTTTTCGGTACAATTTGATTCAATCAAAAGCCTTTAGAAACTGCAGATTAGACCAAAACGAAACATGAAAACACAAACAGTAATTGATGATATTAGATAATTAAGATCAAAAACTTCATCTGAACAAACAGTAATCACATACACAACTAAGATCGAAATTCACACACGAAAGACCTTCAATGTAATTTAGCATCTGCAACTAAACGATTAGGGGGTTTTTAATAGCAGATAATGAAATAGGGTTCACCTTTTAGTATCCGGCGGGTGATATTTGTTTGAAGAGTGAAACAGGAAATGGAGAAGGAATCCCTCTTTTCTTCTATCTTCTCTCCCTGTTGAAGTCTTTCAATTTCTTTCCCTCTTCCATATAACAACAACATTTGATTAGTTTTTTGACAGTATGTTGAAGGCCCCACACTTTTACCCCAATTTGGAGCAATTCCTCTTCCATATCCTCAAAATTTTTGGTTCGTTTCTTGTTATTGGTTTTCAAAATGCTTAATTTTTGAAATTAGTTCTCACCGTATTTATATCATCTATTGATACATTAAGTATACTTAATTCGATAAAATGGTAGACTAAGTGATATAAAATTCAGCAAACTAGCCTATTAATGCATAGATTCAATCTACCTCTAAATGAAAGTAATTTACTTAATGTATCGATACAGTGATGTACTGTAAACAAACCATCTACTTAAGGTATGGGGTGGCAAGAAAATGCAAATCAGTTTATGAAAGGTCTTTGTTTTGGTAACTTTCTAGTTTCAATGCACATCTTGTAACTATTTTTGTCATTCCTTTTGAAGGTGAGTCATTTTTGTAACTACGCTTCAATCTATAAGTTCTCACCTTTATTGTTTAAAAATTAATAAAATTTAAAAAAATATATCAATTATTAATTAATTTGTAACTTTAGATTAGACTTTAGAATTTTTTGTCTCTGCATATCATTTCGTCTCTCATTTGTAAGTGCAAGATCGTGAGTCGAACTTCCATAACTCATATGCAATGCGGAAGACTAGTTATTGTATATGAGTTATTGATGTGATAAAATAATAAATAATAAATAATAAATAATAAAAATAAATAAATAAAATAAAATAAAAGTCTCTCTAGGAGCTAGTTCTGCTAGAGTTTCTTCAGGAAGCATGTCGGCAAAATTCGTTCTCTCAAGCTTGTGGTGAGCATCAATAACCTGCACAGCTCTCTTGTATCTGGTAAGCTTTGGCATGGTTCTTGTTACCATCAAGATCCGTATCGATGACTCATCCCGAGCAGTACGATTTTTCACTGAGATTATCTTTCAAACACTTGCCTCGGTATGCATGAAGCCAAACAAATTGATTCGGTTTCTTGTATCAGCGAAGCTCAAGTAAGTACGAGTGGAGATATTGGCAGAGTTTTGGTGTTAAAGAATGTGTACAGTCTTGGTGTTAAGAGTTTCGTAACTATGTATTGGAAAGGGCCCAATGAGCAGAACCTAGTTCCTCAAGTTAAAGGAAAAAAACAGATACTTAAGATGTATATAATTAAGTTCATCACATATGGATGTGAAGCAAAAGATGATTGACAGGCCTGCAATGCAAAAAGGATTCAAAACATATGGATCAAAACAACCCTTAATGATTCACTAACTATGAATTGTACAATTGGAATTACTCCCATCTTTCAGCAAATGAACAGAAAAATTCTTTATCAAGTAAAATGGACCACGAGACATACCCCAAACAGAAACTAAGCTAAATTGCCAGACCTAGCAGTCAACACAAATCCACCACCACGTCTGGAAACCAGAACCAAACTTCTCAAGAACTAGAAAAGATAGCACAGCAACAAATGTCTTGCTAACTTCCGCAGCCAGAACCTGCAACGGCACATGGGCAAAGGTAAGAAAATACTTTACTATCATTAGTCAAAAGATAAGCTCATTGAAAATCCTTAAAAACCTAAATGACATCAACTCCCAAGTACATAAAACCCCTAGTAACAGGGGGAAAAGGCATGGTTACTGAATGGTGAGCCAACAGAAAAATCTTGTATAAAGAATTTAGTTCTGATGAATAAGAACTACCGTGCTTGTCACATCTGACCCGAGAATTGACTAAATAAACTCCAATAACCAATTTAACGTATCCATGAAATATACTCAACAGAAACTTCGTCGAATTTCTCATCACAACTAATTTAGTTTTTCATTTCATTTCATTCTAAAATTAGTTTTGTAGTGACAAATCTATGAATTTTACCTGGAATCACAATAATAAGATTTCCTTAGAAAACAAAAGATGCTGGTTATCAAAACTCTACGTCCATAAAAACTCGAAATTTCACAACAGTGAACCTTGGTGGCCCACTAATTGTCTCATATTGGGTTGCATACCACAACCTTGACAATTATATACAGTATCACTACAAGTCATCTTTGCAGTCCTATTTATTGTAAAATATCATTCTCTCATCATGAACATATGCAAATGCTCTGATCTTGATTATGCATCAGTAATTAAGCACTGCCAAAACAATTACCTATAACTAGGACTTGATTAATAAACCCCACAACTCAACAAATTACTGAGGCATCATATTCAAGTTTGTCCTTGTTCTAACACAATCTAGAGCTACTACGATGTCATTTTAACATATCAATCCACACACACACACAGACACCCACCGCGCGCGCACAAAAAACAGATATATATATATATATATATATATATATATCTTTTCAGAGAGCATACATTGCAGGCCAAACCCATTACACTGTCTGCACAAATGTATAAGAGCAGTATAGTGAGTAAATTGGCCAGCCAACTGCTTAACATAAAATATTTTGACATCCTTTTCAACATCCAATTAATCCACTACCCCAAAGTTCCAAGCTAAGCTTGTGCTTTTGTTGGTTTCTAAAGTCTCCGTCATCGAAAACCAATTCATATGTAACCATCTTATTAAGCCAAGTAGAATGATATGGCAATTCATGTACAAAAACAAGAAGGGCATGATATCAAATAACAATTACAAACTCAGACCATTTCTTCCTCTTCGATCTCCAACTATTGTAAACATCACATGCAACAGTACCAACATTGCAACAACAATTTGCAAAAAAAAATTTCCATGTGAGAATTCTTTCAAAAACAAGAATAGTCACCGCTCAAAAGTATTTGCAAATCCCACTAAAACAATGATATAAGAGTAACTTGGGAATTAGCCATTAATAAGACTTTTAGTTCTCTAGGATATTCAGGGCCCGAACCTCATATAAGTCCTTACACTTTCCTTAGATTCACATCTGAGTTTCATTGTTCGAGTACAACTGATATATCAATCAGTTTTTCAATACTTACACCTCTTTACGGAACCCCACAATGTGGCAGCAACCTCAACTTGTTTATTTTAACTTACAGTAAAACGTTATTATTTCTATTAACTGTCCCAAAACAATCATATCAACCCTGTCCATGACATATATCTCTACTAGCAAAACTTCACATAACAGAAATTATTACTAAAGAGCTCCAAAAATAGTAATATAGTAATATACAGTATCACTCTGATATTTATAACTGATATTTACAGTTGTTTGGTTCTTATAAAATTGATGGCTATTTAAACACTATTCTTCTGAAATAATACGAGTTCAAGCGTGTTGAAAGCCGTTCACTAGCCAAGGCTAGTCAAATAGCTAGATCAATCAAAAATCATTACATATGAAACCAAAATATAATTGATACTCATATCAGTATACTATCGACATGTATCTCTATACAAGCAAGTCAAACCATTCCAAGTGAATGCCAACTTAAACCAAGGCCACAGAAAATGTTTTGTCTACTCCTACCCCAATTTAGACTATTGTTGAACTTGGCCAAAACTCATCTATGAAACAGAATAAAGAAGAGGGACAACAAATGCCACAAGCCCAAGTCAGAAAGAGAATCTAAGAACCTGTTGCACAAGCAGAGAAATGAAGCCTAAACAATGGAACCATATCAGAACTAAAGACAGAGAGAAAAGATAAATAGAAAAGGCAGGTCCATAATTTTTTTTTTGGAGAAGTTTACAAGACATGAACACTATAGGGACAGTGAAGTGTATGAATAGGTAACACCATAAACCTCCAAGACAGTGATGCAAAAAGAAAGTCACTTCCACTACAGCATCCCCAGTGACTGAAATACAAGCTGACATCATAGTCTACAAAAAGAATTCCATTATGCAGACACTTACCTATACCGTTCTCAGAACATACCTTTCGAGAAAACTTGAAGGAGACAAGATCATAAAGCAATCATCTTCACAGAGTCTACGGACAGGACAGGGTTCTCTATGATTGACTCGCTCATCTAATACTATAATACAATGTAACAAATTTTCAAAACAAAACAAAATAGCCAGCTTAAACTATAGCTGAATCGACCTAGCAATTCAAAGAAAAATTAAATTTCACCATTAGCAATAGCTCCTTAACTTCCCTCACTAAAAAAGTACCACTGTAATTACTCTTTAAATTTCTACACTCGAACTCTCTAAGAACTATCCAACACAGTTGAAATTGCCAGTTCATCAAAGTTGTACAACTCTCTACAACACTAATCCTTATCATTTCAACATAGATGAAGGTTGTCATTTCCTGAGAATCAAACAAACAAAGAATCGCAAAACCAGCAGACAATACGCACCGTTTTGGGGAGGACGGACTACCAGGACGCTTTCTTGACGCCGTTGAGCATGCCCTTGGAGGCGAGAGCGCGGAAGACGATACGAGACATACGGAAGGTCTCGTAGACGGAGCGGCCTCGGCCGGAGAAGATGCAGCGGTTCCTGATTCGAGTGAAGGAGCTGTTTCGAGGAAGCTTGGAGAGCTTGTACCGGTTTTCCTCACGCAACTCGTCGGGGAGGCTCGTGTCTTTGCACAGCGCCTTGTACAGGTTCCGCCGGAGCTCGAATTTCTCGGCCAGCAACCGCCGGTGGTTGTCTCGGATGTTGGCGTTTTCTCGGCAAACTGACATTTTGGGTTTTACTGGATTCCCTCACTCTCACACTTTTGCGGTGTACAATTTTGAGTTTTACGAGCACCAAACCCAGCATTACAATACCCAAAAGTTAAAAGGAGGTAGAAACTAAGCCCGTAAAAGGTAAAACAGATACTAAGCCCATAGAGGTTAAAACGGAGATAAACACTCGGGCCCAAAACTTATGAAACCACCAAGGCCCACATTTCCAATTACCCCAGCCACTGATCCCATCGCCACCAGTAGATTTGAAGTGATCTCCTCAGCCGATCGCCTCTGGATGGTACACGACAAATGCGCCATTTGTAAATTTAGTTTCTAAAATTTCAAAATGGAAAATGATTTTAAAATTCGACACCCTTTTAATACATAACGTCAATAATGTTATAAAGTAGAGAGAATATTGAGAGAGAATAGTAGGGAGGAAGTAGAAGTGTCCTCATTCAGTCTCATTAACCTCCTTTAAATAGAGGTAGGGTTTACATCAAAGTACACAACTAATGAGTATTTTCGTGGACAGCCATATAGATAATAATATTTACAACACTCCCCCTTGGATGTCCACTAATGAATGATGGTATTGGACGCGCTTATTGTTGCCTCGTTAAAAACCTTGCCAGGTAACAAAAACTCAGTGGGACAAAAATAACCCTGGTCTAAGAACAAAAAGAGCACAACGCCCATATGTCTTACGTAGTATACTTCCGGATTCTCCTCCTGATGAAAATCTCCCAATGATTGTTGCAAGACTTAATTATGTATGCAATAAGCTACATGTGCCATGTATAGTGGTTTGATGTGTCTATCACTGAAGTGAGACCATGTGTGCTTTGCATATAGGGGCTCATCATAAATTTTCATACCTGCAAAGTTAAAGCAATACTAACAAAGCTAGACAATATAAAAAAATTGATACATTTATCTTTGTATAGTTTAAAACATTGAAAAATCATCATGGCATACTTAGCCATACACATCAATATCTTTGTGTATTGATATGTCTCATAAGCTCTTCAAGAGCACTAAATAATTCATAACTTTGCGAAAGTTAGAATATGTTGCAACATTATAATCATAATTCGAATTCGATAGTAGTCTCGTCATAGTACTCATTAAGGCAATGTAGATCTCGTTGACTAAAACGAAATGAGTACATATGAGCTAGCTTTAGACTCTTTGATTCCATGAGTGAGCTTCACGCTCTTTCAACTTTTCATGGACTTGCATTTAAATCATTGATGTATTTGAATCCCTTAAGGATTTGACAAGAAATACACTTATTATGACACTTTGCTTTTGAGACTTTGCTTTTAGCAATATGTCTTCATAATATACGATGACAAAGTGCCATAAATCTCTCATCAACATAACAGTTATATGTAACACTGTACTTATAGAAAATTGTCATTCATATAAGGGAAGATATTCATAATCTCATGTCTCTATAAATAGACATTGTGTCATAGTGATTTATATTTACTTTTGATAAATACCTTTTTGTACCATGTAGGGTTAAAGGTCCAAGTATTTCATCACGTTTCAAATATTCAATTTCATTGGAATTGCCTCTTTCCAATTTGACCAATAATATACTTTGTCGACATTCATGGTGAAAAGTGGTATAGCATTCATATAGCTCTTAAAGATTTTTGGTAGCTACGGGAGTAATTGATAGGGATCAATTACGGGGAATCTTTCATTTTCGATTCGTGTAACATTTTGAGTCCACTGTGACTTCTTTAATGTTTTGGTATTTATACCGCGGGTCCAAAGACTTACGAGTTGAGGATCGTGGGTGGGAAAATCGGGACTTCACGCCTTTGGCCGGGTTAGTGAATACGATCAGTTAGAGCTCTAGTCTGTCCGCCGTGCTTGTTTATTGATTTAAACGTGTGAGTTTATCTCGTGCTTTGTTTATTGATTTAAACGTGATTCGTGTGAGTTTATCTCGTGCTTGTTTATTGATTTAAACGTGTGAGTTTATCTCGTGCTTTGTTTATTGATTTAAACGTGATTCGTGTGAGTTTATCTCGTGCTTGTTTATTGATTTAAACGTGTGAGTTTATCTCGTGCTTTGTTTATTGATTTAAACGTGTGAATTTATCTCGTGCTTTGTTTATTGATTTGTTTGAGTTATTCTCGTGATTGGCGTGAGTTGTGTGTGGTTTGAGTTACTCATACGGGCTTGCAAAAGCTTACCGGGTTTGTTGTGTGACAACCCGGTATACTATTCAAACAGTGTAGGGGTTAATCCTGTAGGTTAGGAAATCGGGGCTGAAAACTGAGGCAGCGAACTAGCAGCTTTACGGTAGGAAGCCAATTTTGTGACCTTACCGTTATTAAGACTTCCGCTTGTAGTGCGCTCTGAGGAGCATTTACGTTTTATGTTGTTGTTGTCAATTTAATACGTAAGCTTGTGTAATATATAACTCTATGGAGCGAGTGTATATTAACTTTGAGGGTTCAGGGCATCAATATGTGTGATGTATGTAAGTTAAGGGGAAAAAGATTTCAGGTATTTTGTATTGATGACTGAACGTTCACGCATGTATAATTATGAGATTATATATATCGATTTTCATGTGTGTAAAATCAGGGGCATGACAAATTCAATGGATAATGATCAAATACCACTACGTCAATAGTGGCATCAGACAACATGATTCAGACAACTGCGAAATTTTTAACTGTCGTCTGATTATATGGGACGACAGCAAGATTAATTCTATTGTGTTTGATAGCATCAGACAATACTTCTTGTTGGGTAAGTGTGATGTTGTCCCCGTTTCGTCAAGGCACAACATAATTAAACATTGCTATTGTCCAACTGACTACTTTCAGACAAGAGTTATTGCTCTGATGTTGTGCCACTTGAGTTCAGACAATGGTTGAAGATTGATGTTGTCTGATTAAAATTACTCAGACAATAGTTAATACATTGATATTGTGTGATTTGCATTCACACAATTCTCTAAATTTGATGTTGTCTGATTTTTTTAGTTTAGACAACTGTTTTGGTGTGTCTGTTGTGTGACTTCATTTAAAACAATAAGATGTAATTATATGTTGTCTGATTGTTTTAAGTTCAGACAACAGTTTTATTGTGTATGTTGTATGAATATGTTTCAGACAATAAACTTTAATTTTATGTTGTCTAAGTGCAAGGGCTTCATCATTTATTCTGCCCTAGCTAGTTGACTTCAACAATACTTAATTAGCCAAATTTCATTCGAGAAAACCCACGCCCCCTCATCAGCTCTTGCGCTCTCTCTCTCTCTCTCTCTCTCTCAAAATCACTCTCAGCTTTCTCTTTCTCTCAAAATCACACTCACCGACGCTCTCACCCCTCACACCTCTCACTCAGCCATCTCTCTCATTCAATCCTCAACTCTCACTGTCTCACGCTCTCTCACTGTCGAAGCTTTCAAGCAAACTCCCTCAATCCATCTCACTGGAGCTTTCAACTTGCATACTATTGCTATGGAGGTTCTTGAAGATAGACCGCTCCCTCTTTTAAGCTAGGTACGATTGGGTTTATAAGGTGTGTTAGGGTTTCGGGGTTCAATTGGAATTGGGGATTAGGTTTCGTATTGAAATCGATTTTTGGGTATTTGATTTTCTGGATTACTTGGATTTGGGGATTAGGGTAGTTTCGTATTGAAATCAGTTTTTGGGTATTTCATTTTCTGGATTACTTGGATTTGGGGATTGGGGATTTCATATACAAGGGAAATTGGGTACCCAGTTTGCTGTTAATTTCGAATTGGGTGTTTGCTGATATTTTTGTGAACTCTAGTTCCTTATATTCGCCAATCAAATGAACTTGTGTTTCTCAATTTGCATAGATTTCCTTTGCACGTTATTTTTCAAAGATGCATTCTTTCTTTCTTTTACTTGTTTATTCAAAATCTTCTGCAAATATCATATTCCTTATTGGTATTATATCTGGCCATCTGGCAATTGTTAAGCTTGTTTACTTTTTCCAAAACTTACAGTTGTTAAGCTTCCTTTCCATCTTTAACTGGAGTGAGTCTGCTACATATTAAGAGCTTCTCAGTCAGGTATATTGTTCTATCTCTTAACTTATCATTTTATCTGAGATACTTCTTCACTTGCTTATTGCCATTTTACAAAACTATAATGTCTAGTTGATCATCTAACTTCGTGATTATTAATCATTAAACAAGACAAACATTGATCATTGTGTCAATATTGGTTTGACCTTATGAGATATAATTCAAGAATCTGAAGACATTTTTTGAGATGTTGAACATGGTTACATTGGTGAAACTGTGATGCTAGCCTTGTGGATTTTTTCTCTGCCGTTTGTCATCCCAATACTATTATTTCCCCTTCTTTCTAGTAGACTTGTGGATGCTCCCCATTTACTTAATATACTTGTTCATGCTCCCATGTTAAATTTATACAAGTCTATATGCTCTTGTTTGTTGATAATTTCGATGACAATGGTTGTGAAAATTTAACACTTGTAAGTAATATGATAGGGAAATTACGTGATTGAAAAGAAATCTCGGCAAATGCACTGAGCAAGGCCGGGGGAGGAGTACAAGAGTATTGCTGTGACAAAACTAGCTGAGATAAACAGTTCAAGTGAGTATTTCTAAGCTTTGTCTTATTCTGTACTAGTGAATGCATATAGGTTTATAATTTTAGTTGATGTTTGTTGAACTGTATACTTGAGATGATTGCTTTGCTGCCTAAGTGTACTGTAATGTGATTCTATTACCTGCATATTGTATACAATTACATGTGATGTGATGAAAATGTAGGAAAAGTATGATGATTACTTTCTAGGAATTCTTTCTAAGTTGTTTTGTTTTTGATTGTAAGATGGATAAATCATGGATGCATGCTGATAGAAGATCGCGAACCTTTGAGCTAGGTGTTGAAGAAATGCTTATGTTTGCATTAGAGAATGGTTGTGATGTTAATAGATTATGTTGTCCTTGTATGAACTGTGCGCACAGCAAACATTGGAAGGCTAGTGTAGTCAAAGATCATTTAGTGGAGTTTGGGATTGATAAAACTTATACAAAATGGATATGGCATGGGGAAAAATCAGAAAGTGAATGGCATTCTGAAACTGTAGAGAAGGAACAGAATGACATAGGTATAGGGGGGTCTGATGATGAAGAGTTTTCAGAAGACTCTAATGAGTTTTTAAGGTTTGTCGAAGATGGTGATAAACCTCTTTACCCTGGTTGTACCCGTTTTACCAAGTTGAATGGACTTGTTAAAACTTATAATCTGAAAGCAAAGCATGGGTTGAGTGATGCTTGCTATTCAGACATGTTAATACTGATTGGAATCTTGCTTCCAGAAGGTAATGAAGTACCAGGTTCTTTTTATGAGGCCAAAAAGACGTTGTGTGCGTTAGGGATGGATTACCAAAAGATACATGCATGCCCTAATGACTGCATATTATATAGGGATAATCATATGGATGCGGCAAGCTGCCCTATTTGTGGTATATCTAGGTGGAAGAAGGGAAAGAATAATGTAGAGAAAGTAGGGGTTCCAGGTAAGGTGTTGTGGTATTTTCCACCTATATCTAGGTTTCGGAAGATGTTTCAGTCGACACAAACAGCTAAAGCTTTGACTTGGCATGCTGATGAGCGAGTGAAGGATGATAAAATGAGGCATCCGGCTGATTCCCCTAGTTGGAAGTTAGTGGATGATAAGTGGCTTGCTTTTAGGTCAGAGCCTAGGAATCTAAGGCTAGCGCTATCCTCTGACGGTTTCAATCCCCACAGTTCTCTTTCTAGTAGATACTCTTGCTGGCCTGTCATATTAGTGAGCTACAATCTTCCTCCATGGCTTTGCATGAAGAGGAAGTATATGATGCTCACTTTGTTAATCTCGGGACCTAAACAACCTGGAAATGATATTGATGTCTACCTCCAGCCATTGATAGATGATTTGAAGATTTTGTGGGATGGGGTTGAAGAGGTATATGACTGTTATAGGAAAGAGTACTTTAAACTGAGAGCAGTACTCTTCTGGACGATCAATGACTTCCCTGCTTATGGGAACCTGTCAGGCAACATTGTGAAAGGATACAATGCGTGTCCTATTTGTCTTGAGCATACCAAACCTCATAGGCTGGGTCATGGTAAGAAGATGTCGTATCAGTGGCATCGAAGATTCTTACCACATCACCATCCTTATCGAAGACAGGCAACAGCTTTTGATAACACTGAAGAAGTTGACCCCGCTCCTGTTCCATTAAGTGGAGAGGAGGTGTTGAAAAGAGTAGAAGGTTTAACCAGACCTTTTGGTAAAAACCACACTCATCCTCCATATAAGGGTGTTGAAGATCAGAACAGACCTTGCTGGAAGAAGAAATCAGTTTTTTTCCAACTTGAGTACTAGAAGTTTCTTCCAGTTCGACATAATCTTGATGTCATGCACATCGAGAAGAATGTGTGCGAAGCAATAATTGGTACATTGCTGAACATTCCTGGAAAAACAAAAGATGGGGTGGCTGCTCGATTAGATATAGTGGCAATGGGTATAAGGACTGGTTTGAAGCCTGAAACAGGCAAAAAAAAGCAGAAGTTACCCTTGGCAAGCTGGAATCTGATGTTAGAAGAAAAAAAAATAGTTTGCACTTCTTTTTTCGGAATGAAGCTAGCTGACCGATTGTGTTCACAAGTGAAGAGTTTAGTGTCTATGGATGATCTTCGGCTTATTGGCATGAAATCGCATGATTGCCATATAGTGCTCCATGACTTACTCCCCATTGCAATTCGCTCTGTATTAAATAAACCTGTTAGGTATGCCATCATCAGATTCTGTCTTTTCTTCAAGGGGATTTGCAGTAAAGTCATCGATGTTGAGAAGCTAAAAAAAATGCAAGCTGACCTTATTGAAACAGTTTGTGAGCTTGAAAAATTCTTCCCACCTTCCTTCTTCGATATTATGATTCATCTTTCGGTCCATCTTGTTAGAGAAGTTGAGCTCTGCGGGCCCGTTTTCTTTAGATGGATGTATCCATTTGAAAGGTACATGAAGACTTTGAAGGGTTATGTTAGAAACCGTACATTTCCAGAAGGTTGCATTGCTGAGGCATACATCGCTGAAGAAGCAGTGGAGTTTTTGGCAGAACGTGATCTAGAAGGAGCTACTGTTGGACTACCAACAAGCGGCACCTTTGAGGATTCATGCAGACCTTTATCAGGCGCCACAATGATTAATCCTGGTCAGAAGGAGTTCCAGCTAGCACATCTGTGTGTGTTGCAGAATACGGATGAAGCAAGGCCGTATTTTGAGTAAGTGAACTTCCATGTTTTTGTAAATCTATTTTGCTTATGTATAAATATTGTAATTTTTTTTACTGAACTTAAGACATTTTCCCTCTTTTTTTGTAGCGAACATTTGGAAATGTTGAAACGTGTTTTTCCAAACTTCCAAAAAAATGAGAAATGGCTAAAGGAGAAGCAGAATAAAACATTTGTGAAATGGATACAAGACAAGGTATATGATTGTTTATTTCAGCTCCTTGATTTGGTATATATATTTGTACCTATTTTCATAATTACAAATTTGGAAATGCAGGTTGCATCTGAACTTGTTCATGACGATAACAATGTATCAGAAAAGTTAAGGTGGATTGCTGATGGTCCTAATCCAGAAGTACCTTCATTCTGTGCATACACGATAAATGGGGTTAACTTCACCACCAAGGATCGCGATGATGTCCGCGCAGTGCAATGCAGTGGGGTTTCATTGTTTGCCAATGCCATGCTAGTCTCTAGTGCAAAGGATAAGAACCCTAAATATGATGACACAAATTTTTATGGAGTCATTAGAGATATATGGGAATTAGACTATCATAGCTTTAGGGTACCTGTCTTTCATTGTGATTGGGTTGATATCGATAAGGGCATTAAGATAGATGACTTGGGATTTACGTTAGTAAACTTGAATAAGTTAGGTCATTTCAACGATCCTTTTGTGTTAGGGACAGATGTGAAGCAAGTCTGCTACATATCTGACCCTCTTAACGCCAATTGGTCAGTGGTTTTAAGATGTCCGGATAGGGATTACCATGGTCGTGATGATGAAGAGGTGGGAGTCATTGAACTTCAGCAGGAGCACTTTGATGTAACCATGCCACCTATTGATACTACTGAAGGCACTGGTGAACAAAACAGCAATTATATGCGTGATGGGGATGAAGGAATATGGATGGAATGATGAGTGTGAAGTCATAGTTTAGGGTTGTTTACCATTATTTTGATCGTTGTACTTATTTCAATTCAGATTTAAACCTTTGTGATTCTTCATTTCATTTGCAATGTGAATCTATGTTATTACTTGATGTTTACCTTTGCTTAAAGTATATTAGTGCATTATATGTTTAATCACTTGCAATTTTGCCTTAGATAACAATTCTGAATCTTTGTTTTATTTTACTTTACCATGCTTCAATCTGCCTTATTTATGTTTAGCTAACCTATGTCTTTTTGGTTGTAGGTTATGGCTCCTTCAAAGACATTGGCTACCTCAAGAGCAAAAGAAAATATTCTTAAGGCATTGAGAGCTACAAGAGCGAGGTCTGCACCAGTAGCAGCAAAATCTGGTCTATCAAATGCTTCTGAAAATAATACATCCCCAAAGAAAGCAATAACGTCACTGAAGGTGAACAAGACATTGACCAAGAAGAAGGGCAAATCCTCGAAGGCCACCAGCCCCTTTCCAACCGGCTTAAAGTTGCTGAAGCGCGGCTGTGTAACAATGCATAGGATTGTGCGACGAAAAATTCTTGGAATTAAGCAGAAAGTCTTGTTTAACCAGAAGGGGGCGGCTTATGGTGCTGCAGCCAAGGAGATGCAGTCATATATCGGGGTACTAGCACGTACCAAGGCACCTATTTGGAGACCTAGTTGGAAGCAAGTGCCAAAAGATCGTAAAAATAAAATTTGGCAGTGTGTTGAGGTATTCAAATTCTCCTTTCTTTTGTTTATTAATGTAAATACAACTTCATGTTCATATATGGTTTTAATTTGAATAATATCATTTCTTTAGATGGCATTTGAGATACCCCCGGAGGCAAGGAGAATGGTCCTAGCTTCAGCTTCACAGAAGTGGAGAGAATTCAAGAGCAAGCTGAGTACACAGTACATCATCCCACATAAGGATGAACCTGAACTGTTAGAGTATCCCCCAGCTGACTACAACTTCATTGAGAAGGCTCATTGGGACATATTTGTTGCTGATCGCTTGTCTGAAGAGTTTCAGGTCGTGTATTTTAATATTTTCTGGCACTTGGTTAAATTATTACTACTCATGTTGGAACCAAAGACATTGATGAATGTTCTTATTTCTGCGGTTTATAGATATTGCACGAGGTGCAGAAGAAAAAGAGGGCTAAGAACAAGTACCCTCATCGCATTCGCGCAAGGGATATGCAAATCTGGAGGTTGAACTGGTGAGCAGAGATTGATGCTCTATTTGTCTTACATGCTAAATTGTTTTATGGTTATTTTGGTTACTTATATTGATGCGATATTCTAGTCTGAGTCTCTAGAAGATTCAGAGCTGGACCGTGCAACAATGTGGATAAAGGCACGACAGGATAAACATGGAAACTTCAAAGATGGTGAGCTAGAGCAGAAGGTTGCAGCAATAGTAAGTAAACTGGTATACTTGTTTTAGTTTATTGAAGCCATCTTTTACAACTATATTACTAAATATACAAAGGTCAAAACGTCACTGATTTATATTGAAAATTATTTTTTGATTTAGGACAAGTTGAGGAAGCAAGTGAGTGACGGTGAGGTGACAACATGCGGCACCGATGATGTATTGACAAAGGCTCTAGGAAATGCTGAGCACCATGGCAGAGTACGTGGTGTGGGAGGTTATGTCAAGCCTGCTACGTATTTCAAACTGCCTAGGAACAAAAGGAAGACTGTTGAAGAGAGGATTAAGGAAGGCTGCAAGAAACTTATAGAAGAGGAGGCAGAGAAAATTGTGGCACGAGAAAGAGCACATTGGGCTGACACGATAATGAGATTGGAAGCAAAATTAGATGGGAGAGCCCTTCCCATTGAGTCGCCTCCGGCGGGTCATGTTACCAAGGACCTTGGTTCTGGACAAGGTAGCTGCTCCAATTTGCGGGAGAAGTGTCCTCTCCAAAAGGCTGAAGACCTTGTTGTCAGCGCGAAGAAGCGTTTGGAGTTAGAGGTTGAAGTTCAGGAGAAAGTACAAGAAGAAAATATTGTGAAGCTGCCGGTGGAAGAACCAGTGGCTATAGAGGTTGAAGAAAAGGCTATTCAGTTGGTGGAAGTCACACAACAGGTATATAAGCACTATTAGAGTATGAAGATGTAAATTACTTATTTTTCATGCATATGATTTTTGCCGTAAATCTGATCTGTTGATTTCTTGATTTGTATTGGAAAATGTGTTTTTTCATAAAACAGGAACTCAAGGACTTAGAGTGCAAATTGGCTGTAGGTGACATCAACAATATTGTTGCCATTGCAACCATTGTTGAAGTCGACGCTGCGTGCGCCAACCAGACAATTCATGGTGCTCCTTTGGGAGAAGGGAATGTGCGAGTGTCGATTTTGCGTCCACTTGATCCCGAAGCTAAGCTTCCATTCCCAGTCGCTGATGAGATAGTTACTGTTAAGGATGCTGTTGGAACTTACATTGCTTGGCCAAGAGACCTCATAGTTCAACCCCCTCCCCATACAGAGAAGGTAAAGTAACTAGATTTGAAATTGAAGCATGCATGTTAAAGTATATGGTATTTAGTAATAATTGAAACTACTTTCATGTAGAAACAACGGCCTAAGTCTGTTAAGGGTCTGAAGAAAAGGAAAAGGCCAGTAGAGGAGGATGAAGATGAGGATCTCGACTTGAAGAAACTGCCAAAAGATTACCCTGCACCGTTGAAATGCTTGTGGTTGTGGGCTAGAGACAATTTGGCAAATGGGAGGACAATGTCCTTTCAGATGGAAGATAAAGTTTTTGGCATCAACAGGAAGCATTATTTGTTTAAGGGAGACATTTATGCATTGTGTACCATGTCTGAACTATCTGGTGGAGTGATCTCCATGTATATTCTGTAAGTTGATAAAAAAAAAATAATTAGCCATTCATAACATATTATTAGTTTATAATTGTATTGTACTCTACTCAATTGCAAATATATATTAACGATGTGTGCTTCTACAGCTACTTGCATGAAGTCTTGAAGAAATCAAAGATGGCAGACATGGTTGGCTTTGTAGACCCTGCACAAATTGGAGCACTTGCGTGTGGAAGTGCAACAGAAAGATCGCGTCAACTGGCAAATAGGTTCAAAAATGCAAAGAAAGGCCAGATTTTTATGTTGCCGTATAATGCAGGGTGAGTGAGTTATCTTTAACTTATCTACTTACTTGAATGGTCTTTTAAATGTAGTATGTCTATATATAATACAAAAACTGGATTTGACATAATTTTTTGGTTTAAATTTTTAAGTAAGCATTGGATGTTGAATGTTGTCAACCCAGAGGAAGAAACAATCTACTTCATGGATCCACTAAGGCGTCGACTAGTTGGTGGAGAATGGCAGACAGTTGTGGAGAAGTAAGTTTAGAGTGTCTCTGATTTTGATAAAATGATGGAATGATGATATATGTGGTTGTTAATTTGTTTGCCATCGATTGATTAAAGCTGGTTGTTGTCTTTTGTTTTATTGTTGAAGTGGAATCAAAATTTACAATGCTCAGATGGATAGATGTGGCCGGAAATCTATAGTGTGGCATAACATGGGGGTATGTCTAGCTAGTATTCAATTGTAGATTCAGAATTTGTACTTGGTATATATACATATGATGGTTAGCACAAACTAAGTTGTTGTAACGTTATGTTTTTAGGGAATTCCGGTGCAGCAAGGTGACAAGGATTGTGGCATATTCATCATGCGGTACATGAAGGAAATAGTTGCGGATAAGAATCTAGAATTTGCATCAAAGGTGAAGCCTGAAATTTTAGCCTGGACTGCATTGTAACTCCATTTTCTTCTTGCTGCATGAATGGTTGTGATGTTGAGATTCTGCTATTCTATTTGTTTCAGTGGCAGCGGCGATCGGAATTGGTTTACACCCAAAAGGATCTTGATGATGTGAGGTCAGAGTGGGCAAAGTTTGTCTTGAAGTATCATGCATAGCTATATGGTTGGTAAATGGAGGGATAATGTTTTGGTATTTTGACTGCAGTACCCTAGGTAGATCATGTTTTTTGGCCTTTAGGCAAATATGGTTAATGTGCGCACATTGGACACATATATGGACAAGTTCATGATCATGGCCTTTATGTTTTTAGCCTTAAGGTATATATAGGCAAGGTGCTGTGTTACTGTTGGGATATGAATACAGCTGAAGGAATTTGTATGTTTTAGAATCAATGGAAAGCTAGCTTTTGGAATCCAATGTTGGATGTGTTTGTGGATGTTTTGATCAATTGGTTTTTCTTGTTAGATGGAATGTCCAAAATGCATGTCTTATGAGGCTATCTCAGACAATTCAATTCTAAGAAAAAAAAAAAAAAACTATTGTCTAATGACTGGACGTAATGAAATTGAAATGAAAAAACTGTTGTGTGTAAAACCTAACTACAATATCACTGAACTAAGTTTAGTTGTCCAACTTTAAGAAACACAACTACAAAGTTACATATTCTGTTGTCTGAAGTAAAGGAAGACAACAAAGAATAGAACAAAGTTGTAACCAAGTTATTGTCTGACTTCATTAACCACTACATCTTTTCATAAATAGCATTGTTGGAAACACACTTTAAGGAGTAAAAGGGCTAACAAGCTATTGTTCCACTACTAACCAGACAATAGTTATATTCGAAAATGATGAATTGTAATACATTAACAGACAACAACTTTACCAAAAATAGGTTGTGTCAATCTAATCCACTCAACAGATAAAACCTACCCCTAGATGTTGAAGAGTCATAGAGACAACACATTTTCTAAAAGAAATGTTGTCTGACTAGTTCTCACAAGTTACCGATCTTCATCTTCTGCTGACTTAATTTACATCCCACAACAGCATTAGTAATCTACAATTGTCTTTTCTGGTATTCAGACAACAGGTATGTAGACATCTGCTCTTGTACTATATTTCTTCACATGACAGTTCTGTGCTGTTGTCTGACCACCCCATCAGACGGCACAGGCTTTAACAACAGCGCCCAGACTGATCAGACGACAGTCCAAAACTGTCGTCTATTGACGTAGTGTACAACCAAAGATAAAATATCTATATAACTATATTGTACCCAAAAAAATCTATATTTATATATAGATACTAATTTATTGATAAATAAATTTTTAAAGACACTAATTTTTTATAAATCTATATTTATACATCATACACTCCAAAGAGCTACATATAGGCAATTCAAAGAAAATGAGAAACTGACCGTTGGATGAGTTTATTACAATAAATTATGAGTGTGGTAAAAAATTTAGCCAATTTCACCATATTTTCGAATCCGATCGGATTGGTCAACCGATATGTAGAATATATATATGCACATTAGCACATATTTTATATAAAAGTATAAGAATTTCCACACACACACACACATATATATATATATATATATATATCTATATATATATATATATATATATATATATGTGCGTGTGTTATATATATATATATAACACACACATATATATAAACACACACACACACACACACACATATATATATATCTATATCTATATCTATATATTTATATATATGTGTTATATATATATATATATATTTATAAACACACACACATATCTACATATATATATATATAAACACAAACACACACACACACACATATATATATATATATAATATTTTACGGGCTTTTACGGGTCGGGCCTAGCGGGCTTTTACGAGTCGGGCCTAGCGGGCCTTTGGCGGGCCGGGCCTACGGGTCGGGCCAGGTTTTTGCGGGCTTTTTGCGGGCAGGCCCACTACCCACTGAGGCGGGCTTTTTAACGGGCCGGGCCGGGCCGGGCTTTTAGCCCTCAGGGCCGGTGAGCCTCCATCGGCCCACTTGATCTGCGGGCTTTTTGATGAGGCCTAGCTGCAACCATTCTTCTTCTTCTCTCCTCCTCCTCCTCCTCCTCCTCTTTCTTCACTTATTCTTCGTATCAATTATTCCAGTCTTATAGAGGTTGTACAAGACTACCAGACTACCAGAGGCATATTTTATCAATTTGAACTGATCTTCTCTTCTGGTATCAAGATTTCTCCAGATTTTCAGATAGATTTAGATCGGGATTCAAGCATAAATGGAACCGAAGAATCCTAAAACAGAACCGATTATTGTCGGTTCGGATTTTGCTCGATTTCAGAGATTAGAAATCATCAAGCCGACCCGAATTTTGTCCCGTCGGTTCGGTCTCGGTTCTTGCTTTTTTTCTGGCAAACCCGAATTGTCCCAGCCCTAGTAATTTGGGCTCTCTCTCTCTCATCTATACTATTATTAAGAGAAGAGGCTTTGTTAGCCAAAATCTAAAATTTTGACATAATTGACCCAAGAATATTAATAAACTTTGAGAATTAATTAAATCACATGGATAATTAAGACATTTACAAAATATATTTTTATTTTAAAATTTTGAAAAAAAAATATCCACAGCCCACTTTTTTCTCTCTCACTTTCTTTTCTCTGCAATAACCAACTTTTTATTTTTTATTTTCTGAAAAAAAAATAATAATAAGTTGCACATGCAATGCATGTGTGGAAAAATGCTAGTATCCATGAGGACCCACATGAAGAACCTCACTCTTCTTTGTCACATCTTCCAAGTTCTCTCAAGGAAAAAGTACGAGTTCCAAAACTGTAACCAAAGTATCCCATTCTGCAAACGAGCCCACAAGCCCACTCATGCTCCCTCACTGCCCAAGATGTCGCCATCTTTGACGGTGAGCTCACCGCCAACCTCGTCCCCAAGAGAATCGAAAAGGAAACAACCCCTTGGTTCTCACTCTCTGCTTACCAAGACGGGATCTTACACCTCAAGATTGACGAGGACCCCAAGCTTGATCCACCCCCGAAGCGTTTTGAGGTCGCCAACATCGTTTTGTCAGAATTTGAGAGCAAGAAGCTTGGGTATAGAGTCTTCCACGAAGACGATCAAACCTGACGTGGCTACGTCATCAATCGTGTTCTTATCCGATGGCTACGAGGCAGTGTTGAGGTTTGGAGTTTTGGGTTTTCTGGTCACGCTTCTCTTTTTTGGGTTTGTCTGAGTTTGCAAAGTTGCTGTAGTTTTTGCTGATTTCAGAGAAGAAAGAAGGAAGAAGGAAGAAGGAAGAAAAAGCAGAAGGAGAGAGGGAAAATTTTTTTGTTTTTTTGTTTTTAAATTAAATTTTTTTTTTTATCAATCCTTGAAGAGACAAATTTGACGGAAAACACAAACTAATAGAGCATGAAACATGTACAAAATTTGGGTAGTGTTTTGAAAGCCATTTACCATTTCGAAATTTCGGAAACTAAATGTACAAAAATTTGAAGAGGCACATTTGTCGTGTACTGTTCTTAAAATTTTCTCTATAAATAATAATAAAATAAAGAAAAAATTTTAAGAACAGTAAATAAGGTATAGACTATATATAGACCACTGAGAGTTAAGGTTTTTATACTTTACAAAACTGTAGAACGGTGTCTGGGATTAAAAACCCGACACACTTTTGGTACATGCCGTCAATAACACTGTTAATTTTATGTCATTTTTCATTTTTCAAAATGTAATTTAGTATTTTCACTCTCTCTCTCCCTCTCTTTCTCTCCCTCCGTTTTCCAGAAACTCCATAGCCATCATTCAATCAAGGGTTCTTATACAAAACAAAAACCCAATTCTCAACATCTTCATGGTGGTGGGTTTCTAGCTCCCATTGCCTTATTTGCAGTGCGCTAAGACAGTTATCATAACTAAGGTCTCTTTTTTATGATATTTCCATATTAAGATCGCGTCTTTGTTCATATATGCAAGGTGTTGTTACATTTTAATATTTTATTTATTATTGAAATTAAATTTGGGAGAATTTATTTTGTGTTTAATTTCTGAATTTATTTTGAATTTTATTTTGTAACTCATGGTGTTTTATTTTGATTTATTTTGGGTTTTAATTCTTGTAACTTATGGCTTTTGGTTACTATCCTATTAATGGTAGGGAGTATCCTAAGAGCCTATAAATAGCACCATTTGTTGCATGCTCAAAAAGATCATTGCTTTTACATAATACTATTACGAGACACTACTATTCACCCATCAACTTTCTTTCCAAAATCCCCCAAAGTGTCCTGTGTGTTTTTTGGCCAAAGAAAGGTGTTTTTTTTTTTTTTTTGTGGAGTTTTGGGTTCCTCCAATTTGTGCAAATTGGTGTGAGTCATACAACTTGTTGTTGGGCTGTTGTATCCTGGAGAAGACAAGTCAAGAGATTTATGGTGCACCGGCATTGTTCCGCAGAGGGCTTGAATCTCCTTCAAGAGAACGAGATACCGGCGCCTCAGCCTATTGTCAACGAGTTTCGCATATAGAAATTATAATTTTTATTGTAATTTCACTAACAATTTTAAGGAGATTTAACAACATGGAGCATGCAAAAGAGAAACCGTTGGACAATATGGGAAATCTCAACAAGCCTTTCCACTTTAAAGGTGCACATTTCAAAAGATGGAAGGGAAAAGTTCTCTTGTACCTTAATCTTCTCAAAGTTTCCTATGTGCTAACGGAGAAGAATCCATCAAAGAAGAGTACCGAAGACATGAAGGATGATGAACTCCTTGCTCATGAAGAAAAAGTTGAAAATTTTCAAAAAGATGAGTATAATTGTCGGTACTATCTCTTGAACTGTCTTGCCGATCATTTTTATGATTATTATGATACAACATATTTTTCTGTCAAGAAAATTTGGAAACCATTACTGAGCAAATATGACACCGAGGAAGCTTGTGCGAAAAAATATGCTGCAAGCCTTTTTTTCCGCTATCAAATGGTGGATGGCAAGTTGGTTGCGGAGCAAGTCTAAGACTTCCAAATGATTGCAGCCGAAGTTACATCTAAAGGTGTCAAAATTGGTGAAAATCTAGTGGTGGCTGGTATCATTGTTCTTCCACCTTCATGGAAAGAGTTTCAAAAATCCATGCGTCATAAACAAAAGGAGATTTCCTTGGAGACCTTAACGACTCGCATCCGCGTTGAGGAAGAAGCAAAAGGTCAAGATGTTCTTATGCAAGATACAAACAATGACACCTCCAAGGTAAATTTAGTATCTTCCAATAATAATATGCCCAATGGTCATTTTTATAAAAATTCTCTTATGCAGCCAAAGAAGAAAAATATGAAAATAGTTGGTAAACCTCACCAACAAAATAAAGGCAAACCAAGCTATGTGAATAAGAACCAATATCCTCCTTCAGAAAATAAGCAACAATATACTTGTTATGTTTGTGGCAAAAGTGGGCATATTGCTCGAAATTGCAATTATCGAAAACGTGAGGTTGTTCCTCAAGCTCACGTCATTGAAGAACCATATGTGGCAATGATAACTGATGTAAATATGGTTCAAAGTGTTGAAGGATGGTGGGCAGATTGTGGTGCTAATTAATTGGCATATCTACTATGATAAAGATTGGTTCAAGAATTGCACTCCTTTTAAAGAGCCCAAAACAGTTATGTTTGGAGATTCACATATTACTCATGTGCTTGGAACTGGTGAGGTGGAACTCAAATTTACTTCTGATAGGGTGCTAAGTTTGAAAGATGTGTTGCATACACCCTCCATGAGAAAAATTTGATGTCTAGTTATCTTCTTAATAAGGCTGGTTTTAAACAAACTATGGAAGCTGACCAATAAGTGATCACCAAAAAAGGTGTATTTGTGGAAAAATGTTATGCTTGTGATAGTATGTTCAAATTGAATGTTGAGAATAATAATAAAGCATCTACTTCAGTTTATATGCTTTTTTCTTTGAATTTTTGGCATGCACGTTTATGTCATATAAATAGTAGATATGTGGGAATCATGAGTAGCGTAGGTTTAATTCCTTCAGTGCAAAAATATTTGGAAAAATGTGAGACTTGCAGTAAAGCAAAAATTACTAGAAGGCCTCACAAAAATGTTGAAAGGAATACCGAGCTATTGGAATTAATTCATACAGACTTGTGTGAATTTGAGGGAATTTTAACTCGTGGAGGTAACAAGTATTTTATCACTTTTATTGATGATTGTTCTAAATATGCTTATGTCTATTTGTTGAAAAATAAAAGTGATGCTTTTGCCAAATTTAAAGAGTTCCTCATTGAGGTTGAAAATCAATTTGGTAGAAAAATTAAAAGACTCTGGAGTGATAGAGGGAGAGAATATGATTCTTCTTAGTTCAATTCTTTTGTTCAATCTGTAGGAGTGATTCATGAAGTTAGTCCACCTTATTCACCTGCATCTAATGGTGTGGCAGAAAGAAAAAATAGAACTTTGATGGAGTTAACAAATGCCATGTTGATTGATTCAGGTGCTCCCTCTAATTTTTGGGGTGAAGCAGTTTTAACTGCTTGTTATGTGTTGAATAGAGTGCCACATAAAAATACAAAAATTACACCTTTTGAGGTGTGGAAGGGGCATAAACCAAATTTGGGTTATCTTAGAGTTTGGGGTTGTCTAGCCTTTGTGAGGTTAACTGACCCTAAAAGACCAAAATTGGGTGCTAGAGCTAGTACTTGTGTTTTCTTTGGATATGCTTTAAATAGTACAGCCTATAGATTTCTCGATGTTGAAAATCATGTTGTGATTGAATCTGGTGATGCAATTTTTCATGAAGAAAAATTTCCTTTTAAATCGAAAAATAGTGGGGGTCAAGAATCTAGAGAAAATATTTTTACACAACCTAGTTCTTCTTCTTCTTCTAATTTGCATATACAAGAAACTAATGAAAATGAACCTAGAAAAAGTAAGAGAACTAGAGTTGAAAAAGATTTTGGCCCTGACTATTATGTTTATAATGTTGAGGAAAATCATATTTCTTTACATGAAGCTTTATCATCACCAGATGCAATTTTCTGGAAAGAGGCTGTGAATGATGAAATGGAGTTTCTAATTTCTAATAATACTTGGAAATTAGTAGATTTACCAACAGGTTTTAAAACCATTGGGTGTAAATGGGTCCTTAGAAAAAAGCTCAAACTGGATGGAAGTATAGACTGATAGACAAATATAAAGCTAGACTTGTTGCTAAAGGCTTTAAGCAAAAAGATGGTCTAGACTTTTTTGATATTTTTTTCTCCGATTACAAGGATTACATCCATTAGATTATTGATTGCTATTGCCGCAATTCATGATTTGATTATTCATCAAATGGATGTGAAAACAACTTTTCTAAATGGTGATTTAGATAAAGAGATCTATATGGACCAACCAGAAGGTTTTATAGAACCTGGTCAAGAGCACAAGGTATGTAAATTATCTAAATCCTTTTATGGTTTAAAGCAGGTTCCTAAACAGTGGCATGAAAAAGTTGATTCTTGCTTGATTGAAAATGGTTATAAATCAAATGAATGTGACAAGTGCATATATTATAAATCTTGGAAAAATTCACATGTTATTATTAGCCTCTATGTGGATGATCTGTTAATTTTTTGCTCAAATTTGCATGTAATTGGTGAGACAAAAACTATGCTTGAGAGTAATTTTGATATGAAAGATCTTGGTAAGACTAATGTTATTTTGGGCATGAAAATAACAAAAACATGTGATGATATTTTTCTTGATCAGTCACATTATGTTGAGAAAATTTTGAAAAAAATATAATTATGTTGGCCATAAGCATGTGTCTACTCCTTTTGATTCTAGTGTTCACTTATTTCCGGTTGAGAGTGAAAATGATGTAATTAATCAAAAGGAATATGCTAGTATAATTGGCAGTTTGCGCTATGCAACTGACTGCACTAGACCTGACATTGCATGTGCAGTTGGAGTACTTAGCAGGTTCACAAGTAAACTAGGTAAAGAACATTGGCATGCTATTGAGCGTGTTATGAAATATTTGCTTGATACTAAAAATTATGGATTATTTTATAAAAAATATCCTGCTGTACTTGAAGAATTTTGTGATGCCGATTGGAATACTCTATCAGGTGATTCTCTCACTACCACTGGTTATATCTTTACATTAGGTGGTTGTGCTATTTGTTGGAAATCAAAGAAGAAAACAATAATATATAATTCAACCATGGAAGCTGAACTTATTGCTCTAGCTTCAGCAAGTGAAGAAGCAAATTAGTTGAGAGATTTATTGCATGAAATTCCCTCGTGGGAAAAATCTATACCACCTATATTGATTCATTGTGATAGCATTGCAGCTATTGGTGGAGTAAATAACCGTTATTATAACGGTAAATCCAGACCTATAAGAAGAAAGCACAGTACTGTGAGATCATATTTGAGTGATGGAAATTAATGTGAATTATGTTAAATCATGTGATAATCTTGCAGATCCTTTAACTAAGGACTTGGCAAGAGAAAATGTCTGGAGTACATCGAGGGGGATGGGATTGAAGCTCATATCGTCATGAGCCATATATGAGAACACCCAACCTGGTAATTAAAGATCCTAAAAACTAGGTTCAATGGGAAAAACGAATCATAAGGTGGCCGTAAGAAAAATGCACTATATTTTCTTACTCATCCCTATGATGTAAGTGCATTAATCTTGTAACGTATATGAAGGCTGAGTTTACTTAAAACTCTTATGAGTGGGATGTCATAGTTACAAGAGCATCTTTGACTGATTTTACCTATATGAGTGTAAGAGTGGGGCCGCTCTCTATGAGAATTGGGATTATTCTTGAAATGCACTCATGAAAACTGGGATAAGCACAATGCCGTAACGTGCTGGCTAATAAAGCTCATATTAACACCTGACTTATTATGTGTGAGCAATAGTTCTTATTTTTCCTTAAGCAGTTGTAGTTCAAGTCTGAAACCACTATCAACTCTGGAGTAGGGATTGCTGTTTCACTAAGTGAAGGTTCACTGCAGAGCACATCTTCATGACGCATAATGGTTCATCTTTGGCTGGTAATGTTGGTTTATATTTATTTTTAAAATATTAAAATGAGTGGGGGAATATTGTTACATTTTAATATTTTATTTATTATTGAAATTAAATTTGGGTGAATTTATTTTGTGTTTAATTTCTGAATTTATTTGTGTGTTTAAATTCAGAATTTATTTTGAATTTTATTTTGTAACTCATGGTGTTTTATTTTGATTTATTTTGGGTTTTAATTCTTGTAACTTATGGCTTTTGGTTACTATCCTATTAATGACAGGGAGTGTCCTAAGAGCCTATAAATAGCACCATTTGTTGCATGCTCAAACAGATCTTTGCTTTTACGTAATACTATTACGAGACACTACTATTCACCCATCAACTTTCTTTCCAAAATCCCTTAAAGTGTCTTGTGTGTTTTTTGGCCAAAGAAATGTGTTTTTTTTTTTTTGTGGAGCTTTGGGTTCCTCCAATTTGTGCAGATTGGTGTGAGTCATACAACTTATTGTTGAGCTGTTATATCCTGGAGGGGACAAGTCAAGAGATTTCTGGTGCACCGGCATTGTTCCGTAGAGGGTTTGAATCTCCTTAAAGAGAGCGAGATATCCGCGCCTCAGCCTATGTCAACGAGTTTTGCATATAGAAATTATAATTTTGGGTTAAATACTTGTTACTCCTCAAACTTTTCTCCGAAAAGCAGTTTAGTCCCTCGCCTTTGAAATTAAACTGGATAGTCCTTATTCTCTCTAATTCTCGCACAACAAGTCCACGACAGGCCCAAAATGACTATTATACCCTCACTTCCTCTTTTTATTATTTTTCTCTATTTTTTTTAATCTTTCTCTCCTTTTTTTTCCTTTTTTATTTTCATTCTCTCTCTCTCCTCTCTCTCTCTCTCTCTCTCTCTCTCTCTCTCTCTCTCTCTCTCTCTCTCTCTCTCTCTCTCTCTCTCTCTCTCTCTCTCTCTCTCTCTCTCTCTCTCCCCCGCCCCGTGCCTTACGACGATGGTAATTTGATGGTAATTTTTCATTACCATCTAGGTACCAGAACCAGACCAGACATTGCTATAATGTCTGCTTCACCGCCGCCACTTGTTTTGTCGTGGCTTAAAAGGAGGTCGTCTTTTCTCGGACGTTCTTGGCTTCCGGCGGCGAGCATGGGTTCGGTTTTTTTTCTGGAACCAGGTCCAGCTATAGAGGGACCTCCGGAATGACGACGTATTGTCGTGAGAGGAGGAGCCGGGTCGTTGCTCCAAGGCGGAGGAGTGGCGCCCCGAGACGCGGCGGATTCCCAGGTCAGTTTCGATGTTGATGACGACGTCGTTTTGGTGGGGAGTCTGGGGCTGGCTGTTCTGGTAGTGCAAGATTCTAGCGTCTTCTATTAGGAGGATGTCTTCTGAGTCGACCCGGTAGCGGTAGAGAGCGCAGGTGGAGTGGGCGTCGAGCCACTTGTCGACGCACTCCTCGACGACTGCCCAGTCGATTCCGGAGTTTTTACGGAGACCCGCTCCGCTGGGAGGTCCGAAGTCGGTGGTTCCTTCGATGACGATGAAGCTGCCACGCTTGCAGTGCTTGGCGTAGAGGAGGAGAAGAAACATGAAGGAGAACAGATGGTAATGAAAAATTAAGGCACGGGGAGGGAGGGAGGGAAAATGAAAATAAAAATGGAAAAAAAGGAGAGAAAAATAATAAAAAGAGGAAGTGAGGGTATAATAGTCATTTTAGGCCTGTTGTGGACTTGTTATGCGAGAGTTAGAGAGAATAAAGACTATCCAGTTTAATTTCAAAGGCGATGGACTAAACTGTTTTTCGGGTAAAAGTTTGAGGAGTAACAAGTATTTAACCCTATAATTTTTATTGTAATTTCGCTAACACAAGGTATTCAATGCTGGGGATTGTGTGTTATTTTTTTGGGTGATCTGATTTGATGGGTCTTAATGTACATAGAAATCAAATTTGCGGTTGGCAATATTTCTTGGCCCTGCAAGATTTGAAGTTCAACTGTCATCAGATCTCTCTCTCAGAGACGATGAGTGTGCTTCTGGGCTTGAGAGGAACTTCTGGGTTTTTCATTTTTTCAGTTATATGAGTAATTTTACTCAATTACTAAATAGTTGTTATCTATAAGTGATGGTATAAAAATCCTCATCATCTTCTGGAAAAAGCAATGGTGCTGCAAATCCCACTCCCACTTCATCGATGAGTGATGGCCCCTCACTCCCAGTGTTCGGCCTTCCCCTTCATCCTCTCTGACAAATTCGTCTTCTCCGACCTGCAACACCAACTCAAACTCCAGCGACGGACCGCTCAATACCACCGTCTCCGCTCGTTTTCATTTCCAGTTTTGTTTCTGGATTCTCGTATGTTGGATTTCCACACGATCATGTTCCTTCCATAATTGCTCTTGGAGAACATGAGGTTCTTCAGTTTCTTTTCTAATCAGTTTTGTTTTAATTGTTCATCATGGCTTCGGAAATTTCATTTCTTTTTTGCCTGAATTTTGAGTGCATCTAAAAGGTACAGACTGACTCCAATTACGCTAATTCATGTGTATATCTCTCTGTTTGCTTATGTGGGTTTTCAATTTTTTTCATTGCATGTGCAGTTTTGTCTTCAAAGACTTGATCTTTCTGGGATTTGATGGTGGTTGGTGGTTTAACTGGGTTTTGTGCTACTGGTAGCAATGGTGGTGGTCGTGGTGGCAGTGGCAATAGTGGTGGTAATGGAGGCAACTGTGGAGAAGATGATGAGATGTTGCATATTGGGTGTAGAGAGAAATTTTTGGGTGTTCATAACAATAGCATCCCAGTTTTTTTTTTTCTCCACATTCTTGAAGACATGAATTTGCCCTTAGAAATATGACAGAAACCAAGCTGACTAACAGTCAAACTGACGGCATGTATTTATGTTGGATCGGGATTTGAAGCTCAGACACTGTTCTTCAGTTTTGTAAGTATAAAAATCTTAATTCTCAGTAGTCCATATCTCATGTACTGTTTTTAAAAAATTTCCTAAAATAAAAAGAAGAGATTTAGTTGCAAATAATTGATTTACAGGGTATGATAGTAATATCAAAGTTACATGGCACATACAGAAACTATGAGGGAGCATAGTAAAAGAGAAATACATTATTTGAACTGCATTGGCAGTTCATCTTTCATTACTACAGTAATCTGCAAAGCTAGACAAAGTATAGTGAATGGTAGCTAGCTGATCATCACCTAGCTGAAAGAGTGCATGTTAGCTCCACATTTGAACATATTGGAATCAAATTGCTTACAGGCATTGGTTGTGGGCATAGAGAAGGCTTCGGCGGCATTTCTGGGTGTTCAACATCTGCTACGAGCATCTGTGTGACTCTCTTCATTGAAGGTCGGTCACTTGGTTTTACTTGAATACACCACAAGGCAGTTACAATCATTTTTTTAATTAATTTCTTTTCCTCTTCTGTAGCATCGCCAACCTCCAAGTCCTTACCATCATTATATTGATCAAGCACCCATGTGGGGAAGTAAAGTTGGCTTGAGTTATCTCCATGTGCATTTAGATTTTTCCTTCTGCTTGCCATTTCCATCAATAACATTCCAAAACTATAGACATCAGCTTTGTATGAAACACCACCAATGTTTTTATAAAACAACTCGGGAGCAATGTATCCCATGGTGCCTCTTGCTGCAATTGAAGGGATGATGCTATGATTAGCTGGATATAGTTTCGCTAGCCCAAAGTCAGAAATCTTTGGGATAAAATTCTCATCAAGTAGAATATTATGAGGCTTGATATCAAAATGCAGAATTTGCATTTCACAACCTTGATGCAAATATTCAATACCCTCAGCAACTCCAACTGCAATCTCGTACATTTTCTTGTAACTTAAAGTGATGGATCCTTGTTTAGAGTAAATGTATTTATCAAGGGACCCATTTGGCATGAAATCATATACTAAAGCGCGCTTTGAACCCTCGACACAATAACCAACAAGCTGCACCACATTAACATGATGAATTCTTCCGATAGTAGTTATTTCACTCATGAAATCTTCCCCATTAGCATTAGACTTACCTAACAACTTAATGGCTCCGAAGTGGCCGCTCTGTAACTTTCCTTTAAATACCGACCCATAACCCCCTTCCCCTAACTTATCCTTGAATCCGTTAGACATTTTCTTAATGTTCGAGTAAGAGTACCTTATAGGCATAAAATTATCTCTATGCAAAAAATCTTCTATGGTGTTGTAGGTCGACCGATGTCTTCTTCGCCACTTATGGATCAAAAGTGCAATCACGAATGGACCTCCAAATATTAATTTTACCATTACAACATTTGCAATGATAGCAATGCAGAATTGATCATCTTCTGCAAAGATGTAAATAACAAAAGTGAACAAAATGGTAGTTGACTATATTTTGTAAAAGTCAATAAACTGACAGAAAATAGAAAAAAAAAAAAACAAGAAAGAGGTAGACTGTATTACCATACTTGAATATTGGAAGCTAATTTGATAATAAATTTGGCTCACAAATTAGTGGATGAGAAATGATAGAAGTCGGATCAGAGTCAGGGTAATTACCAAAAGAAGAAACTGGGAGAAAGAAAAGATACAAAATCAGCTCCCCTAGAATTTGAAATAAACCTGCAGTGACAAAGAACAAATAAAATCATGAGCACATATAGCTGTAAAGTATGAGTTTATGATTCCTTAATTGAGTCTAGAAATCATGGCGCATATACGTACCTTCGATGCTGCGTGTGAAACATGTATGCTCATCGAGACACCACTGCGCTCTTGAAGAAACAATATCATGATATTGAAGCTCAAAGCCATAGACAAGTTGGTTGTGTATGTCTTGAACGTTTTGGTCCTTTCCCTTTCCCCAGAACGGATTGGAAACACTGATCATAGTCATCCAAACTATGCTACACCCGGGCTCCAAATCCGCCACCTTGGTACCGCCTAGCATCACATAACTGTACGCTTCTGATTTAACACATTGTGCAGCGTCCACATACAGAGAAGAATTCATGGGCTTTGCACAGTTCAAGAAAGTTACAGCTGGTGGAGCTGAAATATTTAATGGCTGGTATGTATCCATAAGACTGAAATTATATTTGCCCAAAGGAAAACGAGGAAGGGAAGTGCAATTGTTCTTCTCAAGGCCAGGATCTACCAGTCGGATTGTTGTGTTATCGTAGTCAATGGCCTTCACGTAGTACTTTCCAGAATATAGGTGCAACATCGTGACGTTGTTGTCGCAGTTCAAGGTGAAACTCGATTCGCCACAATAGCTTGGATCATGTTCTAGTCGAAAAGGGTAGCTTATGTTTTGGAGATCGCCGCAAGAAGAAGGGACACACTTATCGTTATCTCCCGGAATAGTACTTTTATGGATGTTGCTGGAGGAAGAAGCAGCATTACAAGTAGTAGTATTACCAGATAATCCAAGAACAATAAAGGATACAATTGAAACCCGAGCACACAATAAGGAGAAGCTCCTTTTCCCCATGGAGAGGGATCAGGAATTTTGGATTCGCACACAAAGAGCAGTACGTATACTTAGGTTGTCTTTCAATGATCATTTGGGCTCTTAATTTGATATAGGTCTAATTTCACCAAGGAAATTTCGTTGCGGATACTTTTTCTATTGCAGTTCAAATGAACTCGTCTCGACTAGTGTTGCCATGTTTGAATTGAAAAGTCTCGGTCTCGTACTATTTACGCAACAGGGAAATCCCTTTCAAATCCCTTTCCATGTGTATTTTTTAGATGCAATTACTTCCCTTTCAACCAGTCACCAGTAGTCCAGTACGTTAATATTCAACAATTGACTTACAAATTGGAATTAGGGTGACTTTACAAATTGGAATTAGGCTCCTAGAACCCAAAACACCAAGCTAAAATTATCCCACTACTCCAATAACAAATTTTTATTCCTATTAACTAAATGTAAAATAAAATAACTATCCTGCCCTCAACCTAATTAAAAAACTTACTACCATGCCACACACTCTCTCTCTCATCCTCTGATTCCCCGATCCTCTCTCTCTCTGCCATGGCAACTCCGGAATCGGAGGACGAATCCGATCGCCCTGCCCGACCCAGCCCTTTGCCTCCCCGTATGCCAGCTCGTACCTGATCTAGCTACTCTCTCTCTCTCTCTCTCTCTCTGCCATGGCAGCTCCGGAACCGGAGGACGAATCCAATCTCCCTACCCGACCCGGCCTTTCACCTCCCCATATGCCAGCTCGTTCCAGATCGAGATACTCTCTCTCTCTGTCATAGCAGCTCCAGATCCAGCTTCTTGCAAAATCTTCTCTTCAGTGACAAACTGACAATCTCCTTCCAAAACCTCTAGTTTTAACAGTGTCCGGCCCCATTATCTTCCCTTTATCCTACCTTTAAGGCGCGTCCCAGAATACATCATCTAGCTTGGCTTGTAATCAAAACACCACCCTTCTGCAAATGCTCTCTGTGCTGTGTCAAACCATGGTGCTGAAAAGTATAACAGCATTTTCAGACGAGCTTATGGGAAGGGAAAGGATTACAGCTGCCTTTGGTCTAAAGAGAAAGCGGCTCCCGAATTGTAGGCTTAACAGAAGATTGATGTTGTGGTAGGTGATTTCCAGCCATAGAATAGAGTATTACTATAGTAGGTTCTTTCCGTCATCCTATTTCGATGGCGGAAGTTTATCTTTCTATGGAGTTGTTGGTTTAAAAGTTTTTTTTTTTTTTTTTTTTAATTTGAGATGGAAATTCTTCGTTGCTAATCAAAATGGTGCTAATTCTGTTTTGCAACAAAAGGCCTCGAAGGAAAGAAAAAAGAAAAAAATGTTTTATTGTCTCCTAATAAAACATTTATTGTGGGGTAATAAAACATTTTGCAACATCTATTACCTCTCAATAAAATTTTTGAATTGATATAATATCTTCATCTTTTTCTTTAATAAAAGTTTTATTTGTCTAAAATTAGTTCTCATTCCAACGACCTCTGGCTGGTGGCAATCGGTGACCGGACTCGCGAAGTCACCTATGCCTTCTCTCTTCCATTTTCTCTCTCTATGTGGCAATGGGTGAGAATAAAATAGCCTCAAAAATAAACAAAAAAGAAAAAGAAGAAACTTAATTGGATATCAAGGAAGAACTTATTAGAGTCCTGATGGGTAAATGGGAAAAAAAAGTGAGTGAGTGGTGTAAGGGGAGAAAAAGTCCCTAAAATTAGGATAAATGGTCAAAACCCCTTATAATTATTCTCGTCTTACTCTGTCTCTTCACCATGGAAATTTTGTACAATTTTTCAAAAAAAGAAAAAATAGACGAAGAAATTTCTTTCAAAGCTTTCAAATCTTTTTCCAATTTACTTTTTCTTCTACGATATCTTCTCATCCTATCTTCTTATCTAGTATCTTTTTTTTTTTGTCTCTTTTTTCTTAATAGAAATTGATATCATTATAAATCAATAGTCTACACGCTAAAGTTTACATCAGGGTGGGCATTTTAATCCGTAAACCTGAAAAATTGAACCGGCCAATTCAGGACGGGGTTTTTACTTTTTAACAAAAAAAACACACGAAAATATGTATGTGTGTGTGACTGTGTGTATATACCTATCTCAAAATCTTGGCTCGTATCAGACTTGGTAATAGGTTCGAGATGAGAATTACAATACCATCTCCTATCAAAATCTTGGTTCCATCACACCCCAATTTCCATTAATAATCTAATCCACCGAACAACACAAAATTCTTTTTTTTTTCTTTTTCCTAAACTGTAATATCGTCAACAAGTACCATAGCTAATGATGAATGGTTTCCAAATGCTCTGACGCGTGTTCTAGATGGCCAAGCAGCCTATTGCCAAGTCTGATACTTGGACCATAGAAAGCCTTGACCGCCTGCAGCCGTTGGACAAGTCCTATTCTTCCTCTGGAATGCAAGCACGTGTTACATCAGGTGGAATTGTTGCGCGATCATGACAGGACTCGAGGAAGAAGCCCCGGCTAACTCCGTGCCAGCAGCCTCGGTAAGACAGGGGGGGGGGGGGGGGGGGGGGGGGGGGGGGGGGGCAAGTGTTCTTCGGAATGACTGAGCATAAAGGGCACATAGGAGGTGAATCGGGTTGAAAGTGAAAGTCCCCAAAAACACCTTCGGGGTTCTTTCTTCTTCTTTTTTTTTGGGAAAAAAAAAAAAAGAAGAAAAAAAATTGACCAAGCGACTGAAGCGAGTGAAATTTATTTAATGAAAAGAATGTTACAAACGCCCCTCACAGAGAAGGAGGGTTTAGGGGAGAGAGAACGCGCCTCACGCGCCAAAGAAAAAAAAACCAGATCTCGTAGTTAGCTCTCCCGGCAGGCCGTAGCCAGCGAATCTGCCGCTGCGTCTCTGTCCGGGAGGGGTCTTTTCTTTCTTAGTCTTTACTTTCTTAGTCTTTGCTTTCTTAGTTTTCTTAGTTTCTTTTGAGTGTTTCGCTGGATTGGGAGGGTCCAGATCGATGGGACGTGGTCGGCGCACGCTGGCTCGTCTGTGTCCGTGGTGGCGTGGCTCGTTGATCGTGCTTTTCCATAGCAAGGCAAGGATGGAAGGATGATGTTGGGGATGTGCTTTTCCATAGCGGTGCAGATCTGTTTCTATCCAGATCGATCCGATCTGGTTTTATCCAGATCGATCCGATCTGGTTTGGATCTCTTCGATCTGACCTGGGTATGGATTTATTTGGCTGGTCTGGTGTGGATCCATGGTGCGGACAGGAGGATGGCATCCTGTCGACGGCGGCGGTCAGCAGGGGATGTTGGGGATTGGCCAGCGATGTCGGTTGATGGCGGTTGGGGTCTGAAGGAGGGGGCGGCGAGGGGGGTTTGTTGGTGAGATGGTGTCCCTTACTAGGACGAAGGGGGTGGGCTGGATTTAATGTTTGTTGGGCCTTTGTTGGTGGGCTGTTTTTACTTGTTTTTAGGGTTGGGTTTTGTTTTGTTTTTCAACAATAAGTCACTTCCAAGGTTTTTTTTTAAGTATTAGCTGCTGGGTCGGGTGCACTGCAATTTTGGCATAGACAATCTTCTCTTCGGCGGTCTAAGGGGCGTTCCTGTTCTGGAGTTGGGTCAACAGTGGTGGCGAATATGTCTGGCGGTGGCATACTAGCATAGACAATCATCCTTGGCCTTCTAGTGGGTTGCTCCTGTCTGTTTTCGGGTCAGAGGTGATGGCGATTTGGAGTATTTGTGGATTGACGTTGTTGACATTAGGGTCCAGCATTTCAATTTGGTCGGGTTCGAAGTCACAACAAGTGTAGACTTGGTCGCTCAAAGGCAGGTCAGGAGGACTCTGAGTGGCGAGTTTGTGTTGACAAAGTTGTGTGGCAAGGATTCACTACTCCTACGCATATTGTTTTTGCCTTTTAATTGTAGTGCAAGTTAAGTCTGTAGTTGAGTCGGGGTTTGCTGGCTCCATGAGTCTGTCATTTTGGAGTTCCAGTGTGAAATGCAGTGGCCATTTCTGTATATGAGATGCCGCCAAAACTCATTGTATCCAGTTCATTATTAATGAAGTTTCTTCTTGATAAAAAAAAAATTGTTACAAAAAGAAAGGAGGTAGGACAAGCATAAGAAATGCAGCTAATCTCCAATCAAAAGAACACAAATTAACGAAACTAAAAATTAGGAACCACCTAAACAATCCTTATTAGGAAGACCTTCGGGGATCATAATTGCATATGTATTGTAGTATCACTCTAACTCAACAATTACTTCTAGTTGAAGGTTTCTATTTCTTGCAGGCATACTTGCACTTGTTCCTGTAGGACCTGTAGACGCAAAAGGATTTGGGGCCATGGTTATGTTCTCTTCTCCTTCCAACATATGAACCACCCCTTTCATGGAAGGACGATCTATTGGATGCCATTGGATGCACCAGAGCCCTACAATCGCAAGTCTCCTTGCAATTACAGTATCTTCTTCTTCCTCAACATGGATTCGTAGGTCTTCTCCTTCTTCTAAAAGATTATAGATCCATTCTGGGTAGTAAACTTCAGTTATGTTCTCTGTACGTTGTTGAACTGATGTTCTTTCTTCCTCCTACCAACTCCAGCAAAACCATTCCATAACTATACACATCTGACTTATAAGATACATTTCCAAAGTTTCTTGAGAACACTTCAGGTGCAATGTACCCCATGGTTCCTCTAGCTGTAGTCATTGACAATATACTTTGGTCCTTGGAACATAACTTGGCCAAACCAAAATCAGAAATCTTTGGGGTGAAGTTATGGTCTAGCAAAACATTTTGAGGTTTAATATCAAAATGCAGGATTCTTTAATCGCAGCCTTGGTGCAGATATTCAATTCCTTTAGCTATACCTAAAGCAATATCTTGCAACTTATCCCAACCAAGGAAAGAATTGTTATTGTCTGCGGATGAAATGAAATCTTGTAGTGAACCATTAGGTAAGAAATCATAAACAAGAGCTCGTCTACATCCATCCGCGCAGAATCCAACCAAGCGAACCACATTGACATGGTGGATATGACCCATTGTTCCTACCTCATTAACAAACTCATCCCCATTCCCCTTGGTACTATTGAGGACTTTCACAGCAACAAAACATTCAGAAGAAAGCTTTCCCTTATAAATAGTTCCATAGGCTCCTTGGCCTAAATTATCATTGAACTTATTTGTAATTCGCTTAATATCTGCATAAGAATATCTGCTTGGTTTGAGAGCTCTGTAATCGTCTAAAAATCTTTCAATTTTTAATTGATTCTCCTTTTCTTTTTTGTCAGAATGATAGACACAAAAAGTTGCAGCAGCAAGTAGGACGAGTACAAATGAGCCCAGAGATGCACCTGCAAATTAGTATTTAAGTAGATATCACCAATGCGTTTGAGATATGAAACCAAACATGTAACCTTTTAGGAAACTCACCAATAGCTACTGCCTTCGTTTGTCCACCTGTAAAAGAAAATAGCAAAATCAGACCACTGTCATCTTTCTCAAATGTGTTCGAGTTGTGAGCTATTGCAAGGACATAATTAATATTGGAGTTACATTTCAAGGACTGTAAGGGTGATATCTTTCACAAAAGTAATATGCTACTACTTAAGCTCTTCCTGCAATACTCTGTACCACTTGTTCAATTTTGTACCGAAGTCTCATCTTGTGCAAATAGGTGGTGGCTTAGCTTATTCCTACGGGAAGAACTTAGTTGCTTGAATTTCTTACCTTTAAATTAAAGCATGATGTTGTGAGTTCAAATTCCGGAAGAATTTAGGCTCATGACACCATAGGCCATTTATAATCCGGAAGATTTGAATGGTATAAAGGTTGTGTAATTTAGCTTTGCTTCGGAAGAGATTGTTAAAATTGCATGACTAGTTGGTTTCTTGGTAACTTCATCAAAGCACTAAGGGGAAATTTATCAAAACATGTTGTTACATTAATTTGGGGTTATATTATGTGCGTGAGTAAGGTTAGGTGTGATGCCTAAGTCTCTATTTCTCTCTTACATCAAAGTCTCTATTTTTATTTGCTTACTTTATTTTTGTGTAACTTAATTTACTTCTTAATAATTAAAATCAAAGAAACCGATTCACCACTTTATCATTGTAAATATCATTATTGATAGTTTTGGCTTCCAAAGGGCCGACACTAATAATTTGTAAAAAGATAGACTCACATGTGTTTTCTAGGTTTATTTTCACGGTAATCTAGGTAGAGTTACTCAATCCCTTGGGTACGATACTCTTACTTTTCCCCTTTACTAAAACTTGACCTCCTAATCTTGGAAGTAGGTAACATCACATAAAATTGCACATATTTTCACACTCGTGATGCCACCAACAAGTTGCTTGCCGGCAGCAATAATCATGAGTGCTATGACATGTTCTGGCCTGAATCGACTTGTTTTGGAGGCTGGAGAGGCGGCTCTAGTTCCGGAAGCAAGTTAGGTGTTGATCATGGCGTTCGAGGTGGCGGTAGCGGTGATCAAGATGGTGGCAGCAGCGAAGGCGCCCAAGTTGGCCGTAATTCTTCTAGGGTTTATGTTGAATGGTTGTCTTGGGCCTGGATCGATCTGGGCTTGGTTGGGAGTCCTTTTTTGGATTTCCTATTCCTGCGCTTGGTGGGCCGATTGGGATTGTTTAATTTTGGAAGGGATGGAAGGTGACTTGTCATATTCCATTCCTAGCATTTAGTTTCTTTAATAGGTCGCAAAGTTTACATTCTCTGAGGGTTCATTTTACTGCTTGCTTTGGAGATTGTTGATCTTTGTTTGAAATAAAGGTGTGTTATCTTCCTTAAAAGGTGGGTGTACACGGGGTGGCCTGGGGCTTGTTCTTGTCATAGAATAGGTGTTTAGGGTTCCCTAAGGAACGATTCTTTCTGTCGACTCCATAGGGGTGTTTCGTTTTTGTACTGCTTGCTGAATCTATATAATGGGCTGACCTCTTGTTATAAAAAAAAAAAAATATATATATATATATAAGTGGAATAGTGGATAAGTATTTGAGACCAAAACAAGTTATAAAAATACGAAACAATTATTGCTTGGAAGCCGGTCGTGGAATGCAACCCTATTCAACTGCCAATACTCAAATATTCAACTGCCAGAGTCTTTTTCTTTTTTTAATTGTAATATTTTTTAATTTAGTTGATAAGTATTTCAATCAAGTACCGCTGTTGGCTACCTCCATTTAGTCATAAAAAGTTAGGTCTTAACTTCGGGTTAGTAATAAACTCGAGACCACCTCCCATAGAGTAATAATTGTCAATAAGACTGACATATGAGTTGGTAGAAAAAGTCGAAACTTTAGTCTAGGGACAATGCATAAATTGACTAACCACACTCACAGTATAAGCAATATCAGGTCTAGTATGAGAAAAATAACTAAATCTCCCTATTAGGCGTTGGTACCTTCCTTTATCCATTTGAACCTGATTCGGATAGATGGCGAGGTTGTGGTTCATCTCGATCAGTGTCTCAATAGGGTTGCAGTCAAGCATCCCGGTCTCAGCTAACAAGTCAAGTACATACTTACGTTGGGACAAAGAAATCCCCTTCTTAGACCTTGCAACTTCAATTCCAAGAAAGTACTTCAACTGCCCAAGGTCCTTCATCTCAAACTCCTTAGAAAGATACTTCTGTAGGGCCTCCATCTCTTTTAGATTATCCCCTGTGACAATCATATCATCAACATATACTATCAGTGCAGTAATCTTACCCTGATTACGCTTGATGAACAAGGTATGATCCGAGTTGATTTGTCTATATCCAAACATCCTCATAAACTTGGAGAACCTTCCAAACCAAGCTCTCGGAGATCGCTTCAAACCATATAGAGACTTCTTCAACTTACAAACCTTGCCAGTATCGCAAGGCATATTTTTGACATCTGGCGGCATGTCCACATACACTTCTTCCTCTAAGTTTCCATTGAGGAAAGCATTCTTCACTTCAAACTGATGTAGAGGCCAATGTTTAGTTGCTGCAAGTGAAATCAAATTCGAATAGTATTGATCTTTGCTACAGGGACAAACGTCTCTTCATAATAAATTCTGCAGCGCTGAGTATATCCTTTGGCAACTAATCTTACTTTTTACTTGTCAATGCTCCCATCAGCTTTAAGTTTCATGGTAAACACCCATCGACATCCAACAGTCTTCTTTCCAGCAGGCATAGTCACAATATCCCAAGTCAAGTTTTTCTGCAAAGCCTCTAGTTCTTCATTCATTGCTTGAGTCCACTTAGGATCCGCCAAAGCATCCTTTACACTACTAGGAATAGATACAATGGATAATTGATCAACAATAAGTGCATGTGACCCAGACAACCTACGGTTAGACAAACAATTAGCTATAGGATACTCAGCTTTGGTTTTGATGTTCGGTTCATATTGTTTCTTAGGAATACCCTTGGTAACTCTCTGTGATTTCCTAGGCTCAATATTATCTACCCCAGATGATTCATTCGAAATTAAAGGTAACTGAGGAGGGACATTCGCAACGGATTCTTCAGTTGACGATGTAGAGAGGGGGAAAAATGTTGGGAAAATTAATAGAATAGACTGCCATGACACAGCTCCCCCAGAAAATGTAAATAAGTATCCAGAAGTGGACTTTCTATTATCAAGGTCTCCTGCCAAATCTGCATATGTGAAACCTTCCAAGATCAGTCCTGATCCACCAAAACACAATCACAACTTTGAGGTGCCCCTCAAATATTTAAGTATCCACTTAACAGCTTCCCAATGCTCTCTGCCAGGGTTAGAAAGATATCTACTAACAACACCAACTGCATGTGCAATATCTGGGCGAGTGCATACCATGGCATACATAAGACTACCAACAGCTGATGAATAAGGGATACCTGTCATCTTGTCCTTCTCCACTTGTGTAGTTGGGCATAATAATCTGCTCAACTTGAAATGATTGCCTAGAGGTGAGCTTACTAGCTTAGCTTCTTTCATGTTGAACCTTTCAAGCCCCCGTTCAACATACCTCTCCTGTGACAGGCATAATTTCTTCGTTTGCCTGTCATGAGTAATCTCCATGCCCAAAATCTGCTTAGCTAGCCCTAAGTCTTTTATATCAAATGACGTTGATAAATCTGCTTTCAACTTGCGAATCATAGAAACGTCTTGGCCCACTATCAACATATCATCAACATAAAGCAACAAAATTATGAAGTTACCTCCAGTAAACTGTTGAATATACACACATGGATCTGCATCAGTTCTCTTGTACCCATGACCCATCATGAATGAGTCAAATTTCTTGTACCATCGCCTTGGCGCTTGCTGAAGCCCGTATAAACTTTTCTTCAACTTGCAAACCATGTTCTCCTTTCCCTCAACTTCGAAACCTTTCGGTTGCTCCATGTATATTTCTTCTTCCAAATCACCATGAAGAAATGCTGTTTTCACATCTAATTGCTCCATCTCAAGATCCATGCTAGCTGCCATGCCCAAAATAACTCTAATAGAAGTCATCTTCACAACTGGTGAGAAGATCTCGTCAAAATCTACTCCTTCCTTCTGCCCAAAACCTTTCACAACCAAGCGAGCCTTGAACTTTGTCAACTGTTCATTCTCATCTCTCTTCAGCTTAAACACCCATTTATTTTTTAGTACTTTTCTGCCTTTAGGAAGCTCCACCAACTTATAGGTGCCATTCTTCAATAAGGATTCCATCTCAGACTTCATTGCCAACATCCACTTATCACTGTCTGCATGAGTCTTTGCCTCCTCAAAGCATTCAGGCTCTCCATCATTGGTCAACAGAATGTATCCGGAATACGGATCATCTCCATCACTAGTTACCAAAATATACTGTAAAGAAGGATACTTGGTACTTGGCTTTGGCACTCTATTGGATCTTCGAACCGGTACTTGGGCATTTTCTAGCTATTCCCTCTGATTAGGCTCCCCCTGAATAGGCTCCCCCTGATCATGATCCACCTTATCATTATCTTCAGGTTCTGCTACTTCTGCTTCTGCTTCTACTTCTGTCATATCAGGAACATCTTCATTTACCATATCTTGAGGTTTGTCACTAGGTTCTTGTAGAAGCGGTGATGAATCGTAAATAGGCGGTCTGCATTTTCTACTTCCTTTTTGTTAAAATCCGCAATGGTTTGACCTTCATGGAATACCATATCTCTGCTTCTGAATAATTTCTTGATCTTTGGTTTCCACAACCGGTAGCCCATCTCTTCATTGCCATACCCAAGAAAGATGCATGGCATGGCCTTGTCATCTAGCTTTGACCTTTGCTCCTTTGGAACATGTGCAAATGCTTTGCACCCAAACACCTTCAAGTGGGAATATGAAGCGTTTTTACCGGTCCACACGTCTTCGGGAGTCTCCAAGCCCAACGGTACACATAGTGTTCGGTTGATAAGGTAACATGCGGTTGTCACTGCTTCACCGCAAAAATCCTTTGCTAGGCTACCCGTCTTCAGCATGCTTCTCACTTTTTCTAGAATGGTGTGGTTCATCCTCTCTGCTACACCATTATGTTGTGGGGTGCCAAGAATTGTCTTCTTGTGTTTGAGGCCATGCTTCGAACAATAGTCTCTGAACTCGTTCAAAGTGTACTATCCGCCATTGTCACTACAGATACTTTTGAGGGTTCTTCCTGTCTCCCTCTCCACCATGGCATGGAACTCCTTAAAAGTTTGGAACACCTGGTCTTTTGATTTCAACAAATAAATCCAAACCTTTTGTGAAGCATCATCAATATAATTGACAAAATATTTATTATGAACTAGTGATTCAACTTCCATGGGGCCACATACATCTGAGTGTACTAGTCTAATATATTTTCTTTCCTTGTAAATGTTCTTGTGAAACTAACTTTATGTTGCTTACCAAATAAACAATAATCACAAGGGTCAAGTGAGGTACCTTTGGAAAAGGGAATTAGAGACTTCTTTGCCAAAACTTGCAATCCCTTCTCACTTACGTGGCCTAGCCGCTTGTGCCATAAACTTGGAGAAGAATCGTCTACAACATTCAACTCTCCTTTGCATATCTTGCCATATGTCTTGTAGAGAGTACAACACATCTTCCCTCTAGCAACTACTAGTGATCCCTTGGTAAGCCTCCATTTTTTATCACCTCCATGATGATGAAACCCTTCTCGATCAAGCACACCGGTTGACATCAAATTGAGACGTAGACCCGGAACATGTCTAACATCTTTTAACATAAGCTTGTTGCCCAAATCGGTCTCAAAATAAATATCTCCAATTCCTGAAATCTTGGAGTAGCCATCGTTGCCCATCTTCACAATCCCAAAGTCACCACATTTGTATGTAGTGAAGTACTCCAAGTATGGAGTAGCATGGAAAGAGGCTCCGGAATCAACAACCCATGCAACACTGGGACAATCATCAACATGTAGACATTCACCTTCAAGACAAAGGAACTCACATTCATCATGAGACACGGAAGCTGTAGTGTTTTTTGTGTCATCCTTCGGTTGATAAGTATTGCCATCTTGACCTTCCCTTGGATCTTTCTTCAACCTGTTGCAATTCTTCTTCATGTGGCCAAAAATACCACAATGATGACACTTTCCATTGAATCTTGTCCTCGATCTGCTTACACTCCTTCCATGGCCTTTGGGACCTCTATTTTTGCTCCTTCATCTATTCTCCGCCACAAAGACTTGGGTATTTTCGGAGGTTGAAGATTTTCTTCTAGTTTCTTCATTCAACATGTTACTCTTAACATTATCCATAGACAATACACCATTTGAAGCTGAATTACTTACAGTTACAATGAAGGTTTCCCAATTGTCCGACAACGATCCTAATAGCAATAAGGCTTGCAACTCATCATCAATCTTCATGTCCATCGTGGCCAGTTGATTTATTGTACTTTGGAAGTTGTTGAGATGCTCGGTTACTCTAACACCATCTTTGTACTTCATGTTTAGCAGCTCCTTGATTAGAAATGCTTTCTTGGCAGCGGTCTTCTTCTCAAACAAGGATTCCAACTTCAACCACAATTCATGTGCGTTGGTTTCATTGGACACATGGTGGAATACACTATCATCCACCCATTCGCGGATATGACCAATGGCTTTACCGTTCATCTTCGTCCAATTCGCATCCGAGGTCTCTTCCGGCTTGGCCTCCTCTCTTTCGATTGGCTCATGTAAATCTTTGCAATAGAGAATATCCTCCATTCTCGGTTTCCATGTAATCCAATTAGAGTGATTGAGTTGGATCATGGTACTCCTTAAACCTTCCATTCGAACGCCCCCCACGAACCAAGGGCTCTGATACCACTGTTGGGAAAATTAATAGAATAGAAATAATAACTCCAACCACAATAGGATAATATGCAAAGAAATAAAAGAGTAATGGAAAGAGAACACCGGATATAAAGTGGTTTGGCAAGGTGCCTACGTCCACGGGGCAGCAACAACAAGAACTTCCACTATGATAAGGTGGGTACAAAAGATACACAACTTTAAGAACACTACTTGAAGGAAACTCTCTCTCACGCTTGTTTTGCTACTTAACAACTACAACACTCTCAACTTGAAGTGGACACTCTTCACTCTCTACTTGGATGAAGATGAGATTGGATTGATGATTAGAATGAGCAAATGACCTCTCCTTATATAGGCTAAGGAGGAACTATCTAGATGTCTTCATTAATGCTCCATTCAACTCTTCCAATGAATACTCCTTCATGAATCTTCTATATTCATGAATCCTTCAAGAAACTTGCATAGGAATGTGTAGAGACAATAACTATCTCTATGGGAGAACCCAAAAGTCACATGGTCTAGAATATTTAACAAAAAATTTTGACAAATTAGAACTCTGAATTATGTTCTCTTCATTGAGTGTATCACAGTTGGGCTAGTCAATGAATAATTCGTCAGCTTATGACATTTCATGCACTCCAGGACTCATTGAACGTCATTGTCACTTTCCTAGCGCTTGCATGCGTCATGACGTCGACTGCATGTGTTTTAGTAAGTTTGGTAAGTTGGAGACCCCACTAGTCCACCATCAATTGATTCAATGTCCCCAGACTCTTTCTTTTCTCTTTCTTTCTTGTTTCCAACGTCCTCTTTTTCTCTTTCTTCTCCTTTTTCTCTTTCTTAAACAAGAAAAAGGAAGAAGAAAGCGAAAAAGGAGGGTGTGACGTTGGAAATACCGAATTGTCTTGAGTGGTGGTATGATAATGGTTGATGATTGGAGGCATGTTGTGGAGAGCAAGAGTGGTAGCGTCGTCTTCCATTAAGAAAAAAATAACATGTACGTGACCCAAAGAGAAGTATGCAGCAAGGCAAAAAGAAGTAGGCTGCAAGGACTTGTCAACTTGTCTTGTCGACAGTCAACTAGTATTTTAATCAAAAGAAAAAAAGGTTTGCTGCAAGAACTTGTACTTGGCGGCTAGCACTTAATCAAAAAGAACTTGTCAGCTAGTACGTAATCAAAAAAGAGTCCAGCAATCTCAGTGAAGTAGTGTAGGCGTATGGTAATGATTCAAGAATTGTTGTTCTTCGGGATTCGAGTTTTGGGTTTTAAAAGAGTACGGTGCAAGTTCAAGGATTAAACCTACTCTGATATCAAATTGAAAATAAGAATTCGATGTGTTTGGAATACTTCAATATTATTCATCTCTAAAATAGGAGGTTTATTTTCTTCTCAAAAAAAAAAAAAAATAGGAGGTTTATAAAGAGATACAAGAATAATCCTAATAAGAAAAAGTCTCCTACAACTATACAGAATACATAATCTATACGTACAAGAAAAGTAAATATTTACATAATATTCTACACAATCAACAATCACTCAATCGAAGATCAACAAATCGAGAACAACTGCCAGACCAACCTTGCGTAGCCTAAACCAGCGATTGAAACAAGACCGGTGTCGGCCACAACGCAGTCGTTTCTACACGAAACCCTAGACTAAGGTTTCTGAATTTTTCTACCAACTCGTTAGGTGACGTCTTGTTTTTATATTAAGTTATAGGGGAAATGATCATTTACCCAATTTTAACAACAAAATTGCACACTTGCTCCACTAACAGTTTTTTAACCTCATTTATCCAAAACACTGTAAGGGATTATTTCCTTACTACCCAATTAATTCTTTTTTTTTATTCTTTTTATTTATTTTTAGGACTTTTTTGCCCTCTCCTTCTTTCACACTTAGAGAGAAAAGTCATCCTCCACCATGCTGTGCTTCGGTGACTAGTGGCCGGCAGCGGACTCCGGCAATCGGTGACCGGAATCCGGCAGCCGGTGACCGGAATCTTGAGGTCGGTGATCGAAATCCGGCGATCGATTACCTGAATCCAGCAATCGGTGACCGGAATCCCGAATCCTGCTACCGAACCGGTGACCGGATTCCTGTGTCTGATTTTATTACCCCCAATAATCATATTATTGCCCCCCAGTAATCATATTATTGCCTCCCAAAAATCATATTATTGCCTCCAATAATCATATTATTGCCGTCCAGTGAATTGTATGAACTCCCAAAACCAAAATGAACACACTACAGGCACAATTGATCAATTTATTATCATATTATTGTCCCCCAATAATCATATTATTGTCACCCAATAATCATATTATTACCTCCTAACAATCATATTATTGCGCCAATAATCATATTAGTACCCTCCAATAATCTTATTATTGCCCTCCAATAATTATATTATTGCCCTCAAGTGAACCAAAATGAATACATTACAGACACAATTGATCAATTTATATGTTCAATTGTAAACGTTCACTTTTTTTTCCCCTTCCCCATTCTTGGAGCTCTTCCCATCGAAATCAAAAAAAAAAAAAAAAGCCCTCTAAATCAGAAGAAAAAAAAACCATCAAAATTTTTCTCCAGCCACCCACGCTTCCCCTGTGGACACCCATGCTCCTCCAGCCCGATTCCGATCGGACACCTTCGTCTTCTCCAGTCGCTCACCTGCATACCATCTCCAATCGGACCCATCTCCGCCTTCGTCTTCTCCAGGTCCTCTTCTCCAGTCGCTCACCTGCAGCCCATCTCCGACCGGTCTCGGTTTGGTGAGGTTCCGGCACCGCAGCTGGATGGGAGCTTCAGATCGGTGATTGAGGGTAGTCAGCACCAGATCGGTGATTGGCACCAGAACGGTGTTCTACGATTGACGGTGGGCTTGAGGTCGACAAAGATGGGGCTTGGGATGTGCTAGCTGGCACCGGGCTCGAGGTCAAAGAAGAAGGTGTTAAAGACATGGTCGCCACTGCCGGCTGGAGAGAGAGAGAGAGAGAGAGAGAGAGAGAGAGAGAGAGAGAGAGAGAGATCTGTGACTCTGTGAGTTTCAATTTGATTAATAGGGGCAAAACTGTCAGTAGATGTTGAATTAGGTAAATGGGATTAGAAAACTCTTATGGCACGTTTACTTACTTGGAATGGAAAATAATCATTAATCGAAGACAAGTGGAATGGGAGAAGAAATGAATCGGTATTGATTCCAGAGGAATGATTCCTAAACCCATCTCCCCCCTTCGTAATCGAATTCCTGAGTATTCAGGAATCGATTCCTGATAAATAGGTGGGACCTACACCAATTCCGATTCCTTCATGTGTTAGTAAACACATGAATTCTTTTACGTGGAATCATTCCGATTCCTTTATGTGTTAGTAAACACAGAGGTGTTTTTACTCCGTAATCATTCCATTACATTTCATTCCATTCCAAGTACTAAACATGCCCTTAGTGGAGCAAGTGGGCAATTTTTTAGCTAAAATTGGGTAAGTGGTCACGGCCCCTAAGTTATATTGCATATTGTTCTTTCAAAAAATAAAAATAAAAATTATAATGCATGATGTTGGTCTTATTGACAATTATTACTTTATGGGAGGCAGTCTGGAGTTTATTGCTATCCCAAAGTTAAGACGTAACTTTTTATTACTAAATGGAGGTAACCAACAGCAGTACTTGTTTGAAATACTTATGAACTAAATTATAAAAAATAAAAATAAAATAAAAAATTACAATTAAAAAAAAGAAAAAGACTCTGGCAGTTGAATATTTGAGTATTGAATGCTGAAGACTATGATATCAGACTGGGTATATTTTTTTTTTTTTTGACAAAGCAGACTGGGTATATGTTAGTTTACTGAGTAGGTTGCATTCCACGACCGGCATCCTAGCAATAATTGTTTCATATTTTTATAACTTGTTTTGTTCTCAAATTCTTATCCACTTATCAAATGTTATTATTATTACTGGCTTTCCACTTCAGGTGATTCCCAACTCCCAACTCATGAGCCATTTTAACAACATTCTCTGGTGTCGAGAAAGATTGCGGTTCCTCCGAATCCACCAAACTGTAAAGCTAAAACTCAATCTGTAGTTCTGAAACTGATACAGTAAGGCCAGCATGACGGAGAAATCGGCTTCTTTCTACAATTTGTAAACGCTATTAAGAATTGAAAAGATCATTTTCTTACCTTCTGAACTGAAGGAACACTTTCCGTTGCATAAATTACAATATTTTGGACTTGACTTTTGATTCTTGAATATATCATGCATCTGTTTGGGATTGAATCTGTAGAATTTTTTTTATTTATTATTATTATTATTTTTTTTTTTTATGTAACACTTATGCTGAAAATGGTATTGTTTGTTAGACGCATATAGTTTTCTTCTAAAGATTTCAAGTGTAAACATAGATTACTTTTATCATATAATCAAACCCAGAGATGATTAGCCCATATGTGAATGCTCAATGACTACAAGTACTCCACGTCACTCACAGGACAATACTCAGCAGCTCAGGTAATTGCCCTTTCCATACAGAAAATGGAACTTGACAACTTGTTACTTCTTAACTTCAGTCACTTTGCACAATATCTGATATGGCAGTACAACAGATTCCTATACATCAGAATAGTTCTACACATTAACCTAAAGAGTAGCTTGAATGGGATCTCTGGCTCAAAAACTCTTCCGCATAGCAGTCTTTGAAAATCTGCCACATGGAATAAGAAGTTAAAAACCAACTATCACAAATACTTTTGAGATCTTCTGAAATTTTAACATATATGTCAAGGATCACTTTCTTCATGACATGGATAAGCAGTAACATGTTTCATTTTCCAGAAAGAAAATTTCTCTACATTCATGTGCATTAATAAGCAAAAAAGAAAGGAGAATGAAATTCACACTGTTTAATTTGCAATCCACGCTAGTTTCCTTTTTTGGTTGAAATTCTTACAAAAAGATAAAAATTAAGTTATTAAAATATGAAACATGGAGTGTGATTTGAAAATTAAGAAGTGCAAATTTAACTTCCCAAAAGAAAACGTGCACTTAAAGATGCTTCAATAACTCTCACCACAAATTATTGAAGCGGGCACTCCCATGGAAAGACAACATGAGAATAAAGGTACCATACCTCTTCTTGACTCAAAAACTCTCATTTCCCATTGACGAAAGTGTCCATTGAATAGAGTTTAGAATAATTCCAATGTGATTTGGTTCCCCGCTACTGTAGTTGATATTTTCAAAGCAACAGAACTGCGAATGAGCATATTTAGTCTTTAGTCAAGCATTACATGCTAATCAAGTAGCAAGAATGCAAAAGATCATTAGATCATATAGCTTTAAAACATTAAAGTACCTTCAGCTACACAGGGAAAGCTTTTGGGAGGGAAGAACACCTCTGGGTCAGTTCTACTCTGGCGAGAAGCAACCAGAGCCAGGCAATTTTTGCTGCAGAAAACAAAAGGCAACTAATAAATAACACGAAGTCGCAGATTCAAAGGGTGCACAATCTATGCATTTCACCAAGATACAGCAACAAGTTGAAAATCATACCTTGCCCACGAAGGAATAAATTTATTATTTGGTATACTATCGTCATCTTCGTCGTTTTCATCATCTGATTCTTTGTATGGAGAGATATCATAAGACTGTTCTCGACTCGTCTGCACAACCAATTTCTCATTTTCTGTGGCTTTGTCTAAATTGCTCTGTACCTTGAGAATCAAATTATCAGCATGAGGCTGTGCAGACAAAGAACATGCACACAAAATATGTAGCTGTCTGTGTAAGAAAGTTTTCTAAGGGTAGCTCAGTTTTGAGTTTACATGAGCATCCTTCTTTTTTATGGATTTTACTTGCAGAAAAAACAAACCCTGCAATAAGACAAGTATCCTTGTCTTCTATTATCACATAAAGGTCGTAGGTGAGATGGCCTCTGAGTAGTAAAAGACCAACAATTTTAAAGGCCCAATGCACATATAATAACACAGAATTAGAAATCATACTAGCCTGCAGCAAAGCTTATAATTTTTCTTAAACATATACCTCCCTAGTTCTAACAAGTGATGGTGAAAATTGGTCATTAAAAACCATTAGCATTTACCTCTTCCTTACGATCAAAATTACTGAAGCTCTTCTCTTCATGGACAGCTGTTCCACTTCTGGCATTATTTGCTGAAACACAGGAACTCCTAGGATCAGTCTCTGAAATGCTCCTAAGAGTGTCATGTTCCCCTTCTTTGTCCATTTTCTTATGCACGGTATTGCATTTTGAGTCCTTACTCTCGCATCTTCTTCCATCCTAGATAAGACAGCCCAAGATTCAATGTTTCTGATAAATAACTAGGTGTTAGATGATAAAAATCCTATAACAAGTCGGAACATAAAAGCATCATACACTGGCTTGGCATTGTATTTCTTTCTTTACTTTTTCCGCACGTAACTTGTCCTCATGTTCTCTCTGCTCCCTCCGCCCTTCTTCAACACGCATCCTTTTTCGTTGCTTCTCCTTTTTGTCTTCCCCTTCCCTTTCTCTCTTCTTTGCTGCCATATCAGCCTCAATTTTTTTCCTCTCCTCTTGTTTCCTTTTCCTCTGCAGCTCCAACTTCCTCAGATTCTCTTGCTCCACTCTTGCTCGCTCAACCTTCATAGCTTCTTTCTTCATCTTACGTTCATTGTCTTTCCTTTCTGCAAGACGCTTTGCAGCTTCAGCAGCCTCCAGGGCCTTCACTTTAATGTCCCTCTTCCCTATAGAAAAGCACAAGAAGCTCAAACTACTGTATCAAATTTTTGAAGGAAGAACAGAAAAAGGCACCAGAATGTTTAGCAGATACCCGCCATTTCCTCATTATCAACATGTTGGATTAACCTATATAAACCTCTACATGATATAATGGGACAAGTCATCTATCATGGGACTGTCATATGCAAGTCCAGCTCCAAACCTATAATTCCAGGATTCAGTAAAAACAAACCATTGCTTATACTGTAGTGCAGTTCTATATAACATTATGACCCACACTAAATATACTTGATATCTACTAGTGGAGCAATAGGCATATAAATTCTATAAATCAACGCGTGGGAGAATATTTGATTTTTCTGCTTTACCACAAGATATAACTGCCATTTTCATCATCAGATAAATCTTTATGGTCAATAAATTGCTAACAAGACATTACCTGGTAAGGCTGCAGCTGCTTGTTTCTGTTGCACAAGTGGAATAAAGGAAGTAATATTGGAAACAATATTGTTACGCTTGGGCTCCACCTCTGACAAACTAGGGCCTCCTTTTCTCAAACTGGTTTTTCCAGAAAACTTTGGCTTGCTGAACCTATTCTGAAGTGATCCGGTGGCTCTCTTTCGTGATACACTCTGGTTCTCCTTATTGTTATATCTTCTCTTACTGCTGTTTTGGATTCCAGGCTTCTTTTTGACGCTCTTATGAGTCCCCGTTAAACTGAATTCGGTGGTTACTGAATCTAGACTAAATCTATCAGTGTAGGCTGCAGCTTCAGAAACTGAAGCAGGAAGGTTAGGGATTTCTGTAATGTCTGCAAGCGGTGGCCTTTTTGGAGAACAATCTAACACTTCTGAAACAATGCCATCTTGAAAAGTATCAGCTACCTCATCTGTATTCTCATTTTCTTCACTAATACAGGCAAGCTCTGGAATTGAGCTCACTCGCTTCCCCGAACTACTAGAGCTTGAAGCAATTCTATCCCAAAGATTACCAACAGGAGAGGAATAAGGTTTCTTAATATCCCAACTAGATTGACCACTAAAATTTGGTAGGCAATCAGAATAGGAACTTCCATAAAAGGCCGGGCCAACTTCCTCACTCCAAGAACTATTACCATCCTTTAATTGCTTAACATTATCATTTATAGGAAAGGTGGTCCTCAGATCTACATGCTCCAAAACCCCAGTCGGAACAGATTGCTGTAGGTTTTGAACTTTATGCAACTTATAGGAAGCTAAAGAATAGGCTACGGGAGTTTGCATGCAAGCTGATTTGCAAAGCTGCTCCAGAATACCGGCACGCTCTAATGCAGTGTTTGGAAGGTTCCACTCATCAAAGCTAATTCCCTCTTCAGCAATGCTACATGGTTCATCATCTGTCTTTATAACAAACCTCTCAAGTACAGGCATTGCTTCATCCGCACTAGTCAAATCCAAGGATTCAACATGTGGAGCACCACCTGACAATTCTTTGAAGTTGCTGGTCCCTCCAGAATCAGATCTCTTTGCAAGCATGGTTCTTCCAGCACAAGGCCAATCTTCAACATTTTCTACTCTTAAATCATCCTGAAGATGAAGACAAATTGGGTCCTCTTTTAAGCATTGGCTTCCTCTATCAATGTTAATGTCAGTTGGAACTGCTACTCCTGTATCCTCAAGCAAAGAATCTAGAGGATGCCCAGCAGCCTGCTTGATCAATCTTGAGAAAACTGATGCTTCTTTTTCTTCATGCAAAAAAGTGAATGGAGCATTTGGACTACTATCCTCCCCTTCCAAACCCATTCCACCCTATAAACATCATAATGCATAAGAAAAAATCATACAACAAATTAGCAACTGTTAAATGCATGAGTAAGGAAACAGAAAACACTAAAATAAAACAAGAATATATAGAATAACAACAGCTCATAGGCAAAAGCAAAGCTAAAATGAACAAAAAAAAGAGTACCTCTTTCTTCTGTGCCTCGGGTAAAGATTCAGACCTTTCTACCATGTGATTCTCATTTAGATGTGTTTCTTCAACAGGACTCTTACTGACAATTAATTTCCCATCATCCTCCTGAGAAATTGAACGCCCTTGGAATTTTTGTAAAGCCTTTGGACTGTGTTCTTCTCTTTCCAAGTTTGCACACATAGAATCTTTTTTGACAGCGTGAAGAACCTCTTCTCTCAAGGCTACTGAAGCAGACAGGTCATGAACTCTTTTATCGTCAATCTTTCTTCGTTTAAGAGTAGGTGATGTACCCTCCATTGAATACCAAAAACTTCTTCCTTTGGAGTTCTCTGCAATCTGGCATTCAGTTGATTCTGAACAACCTACCTCTCTGTCATCACTGGCACTCCTTTGTACATATTCTGGAGAAATGTGTGCATTTACAGTCGACTGAGCCAAGTTACTCCTCAGCTCATCCCTAAAAGCAGCATAAGGGTTCTCAACTTCAAGAATCTCTGCATCTAGGATTCTATGAGAACCAGGCCCAGACACCATAGCAAAATCAACATCTGTTGATTTATGAGGATTACAAAGGGCATTAGAATCCACTGCACAGTCTTCTGACACCAACTCCGTTGGTATTGCAGCATTAGCAGTAGACAAATTAGACCCCTTTACTTCTTTTATCGGGCTACAAACCAATCGATCCCAGTCTACTCGCAAGGGAGTTTGATCATCTATCATAGAACATTTCTGTTTCGGAGTTCTCCCACTTTCTAGCAAAGTTTTGGGAACTGCATCCGTATAAGCATCAAATGATTCTTTTACTGATGAGATCACATTGTCATGTGACGCTCTTCTAGATTTACTGAACTCCTCTTCAAGGGCTTCAACTAAACCGCTCTGGACATCCATTTCTTTGGCTGAAACTTCACAATTGCCCAGAAAATCCATTTCCAAGGATGAGTTACAGTTTTCACGGGTAGTGATGCTCATTCCTTCTTCTAGTTTCTTTTCCCCGTGCATGAAGGGAAGAGGCATTTCTACTGATGAACTGCCCTGCATCCCCTTCTTACTAGCAGGAGTAGAAAGTCCTTTTAAACAGGACTCTTCCACAGTATCAATATCAACTGCTATACCACTACTTGTCCTGCCAATGCAGGGCGAGCCACTGGCATTTAAAGAGTTCTCCTGATGGCCAGAGCTTCTAGATCTAGTAATTCTACCAGAGTAGATGTCAGTGCCTTCTTCCTTGATTTGAAATTCTCCTATCTTTTGTTTTTCCACTTCAGAATGATTATCATTCAATTCACCAACATTTTCAGACTGTGAGCATTCAACATGTGGAGCACCACATGACAATTCTAAAAATTTGCTGGGCCCTCCAAAATCAAATCTCTGTGCCTGCATGGTTTTTCCAGCACAAGATAAATCTTCAGCATTTTCTAGTCTTAAATTGTCCGGAAGAAGAGAAACTGGGTTCTCTTTTAAGCATTGGCTTCCTTCATCAATGTTAGTGCTAGTTGGATGTGCTACTCCTGTTTCCTCAAGCAAAGAATCTTGAGGATGACCAGCAGCCTGCTTGATCAGAAATGGGAATACTGATGCTTCTTTTTCTTCATGCAAAAAAGTAAACAGAGCATTTGGACTACTGCCCACCCCTTCTAAACCCATTTCGCCCTATAAAACATTATTATGCATAAGAAAATATCATTTAAGAACAAACTAGTGGCTGTTTAATGTAAGAGAGAAAGGAAACAGAAAATACTAAAATGAAACAAGTAAACTAAATAGATAACAAAGGCATATGGGCAAAGCTTAGCTAAAATGAACAAAAAAGTGAGTACCTCTTTCTTCTGTGCCTCAGGTGAAGATTTGGACGTGTTTACCATGTGATGATCCTCATTTAGATGTGTTTCTTCAACAGGACTCCTACAGACAATTGAGTTCCCAGCAACATCCTTAGAAATTGAAGGACCTTTGAACTCTTGTAAAGCCTTTGGAGTGTGTTCATCTCTTTCCAAGTTTGCACACATAGAATCTTTCTCAACGGTTCGCTTCTTGCTTGAGTAGTCTCCCAGCTTTAATTCCCCCTCTCGACAACCGTCATTTGTTATATGACAGTAGCTAACCAATTCCAGTGGGTGAATTACTTGGTTAGACAGATGTGTCAATGTACCAATAGAATCAACAGCTATACCATCACTTGACTTGTAAATACATGGAGAGCCACTGACATCTAAAGAGTTCTCCTGATGGCCAGAGCTTCTAGATCTAGTAATTCTACCAGAGTAGATGTCAGAACCTTTTTCCTTGCTTTGAAATTCTCCTATTTTTGGTTTTTCCACTTCAGAATGATTCTCATTCAATTCATCGACATTTTCAGACTGTGGGGTAGATATCAGACACTTGATAGTTTCACCAGCATAACCATCAACATTGCCCTTATCCTGTGAACAGCTTTTTTGAGTACTGTTTCGAATTGCCAGAGCCCTTTGTCTTGACTTAGATCTTTGAACTCTAGCCAGTGAAAGAGCTGGGTTGAGGTAAATGTCTAACATTCTTGTATCCCCCTGATCTTCAGGAGACGTACCACCAGGATTTTCTTCTTTGTGATATTGTAAAACACCATCAAAGGCACACCCAGCATCACTAATGTGGCCCTGTGGCAAAATTGATACCTCCTCTCCTGTACCTCTAGCCGGTGTTAAAGCTGAGTCATGGTAAACGTCTGAGACTCTTTCATCCCTCTCATCTTCAGGAGACGTAACACTAGGATCCTCTTCTCTATGATGTTGAGTGACACCATTGGAGGCACATCCACCATTACTGATTGGGCACGGTGGCAAATCCAATACATTGCCTCCTACATCAAAAACTTTCTTTACCCCACAATGTTCCGTGCACAAATCATTTGTTAGCTGCCCGTAGTGAGCTGTAGCAACTGGCTTGTCGAACCCACAGCAATGACTACCAGTGAAAGGGATCACACGGCGTGTGCGAGGGAGTGGAACTTCTGAAATCAGCTCATGATGGTTCAACACTGTGATGTACAAATAAAAAGACTCCTAGTTAAGCCGTGGAAATAAGTCCCACCACCAATGAAAGTGACAAGGACATTGTACATATATTCATATACACAGACACATGCAGCATGGTCAGCTTATATGTGGTTTCTGGGTTCCTTCTTTTAATTGCATAGACCTATTTCTAAGGTGATAAAGAGCAACGAAGGTCAATGACCTGTTTATTTTCGCTATCAGTAGCACAAATCACCTGTTGAGCAATAGCATCTTCAAGTTTAAAAGCCGAAATTTGCGACTTGATTAGCTCTTAATACTATGTTTCATGTTTGCAGAAACTCATGGCAAAGCCACCTAACGCAGTAAGTCCCCAGCACACAGTTGCTAATTGTTCTAATTAGTTGCTTATCGGTTAAATTGCAGGCTCATATAACCTAACTGTGACAGATTATTGAGAATCCTCCAAATTACATAAACACCCATTGCAAAATTGAAAACCTAGGGTTCAGTTCATCATCTGAAAAAGGCCATTTCTAACAAAAGAGCTACTAGCAGTCGAGAGAAGCAAAATCGACGACGAAGAATTCTAAAAAGCACTGGAACCTGAAGCGAAATTCAAAAAAAAATTCAGAGGATAAAGATGAAAGAGATTACCGTCGGGGTGGGAGGAGAAAAGAGAAGGAGGAGGGGCAATTCCGGCAATGATGAGTTTGGAGGCGAGGTCCTGGTCGAAGAGGAAGGCCTGCTGCTTGGCTTTGTTGATAATCCATTGCTTTCCCTCGAAGATCTGCAACCAGTGCTTCTCAGTCGTCGACATTTTCACACTTGGCCCATAAGATTGGATCCCACTGCGTCTCTGTGAGAGAGAGAGAGAGAGAGAGAGAGAGAGAGAGAGAGAGAATTTGGAAGACGATTACCGCCGATTGGATTTTCAAATTTTGGGGAAAAGAGTTTTGGATCCGAAACATTTAACAGAGCGGGTCATGGGTAGGTGGGCCTCACAAATGGGCTGGTTTTGACCCGTTAAGTTAACTAGTCGTAGTTGTTTGACAACACCGCCAAGGTCTCTGGCGCACCCAAACACTTACGAAAGGTCCTTCAATTCCAGCCATTGGATCTCCAATACGCGGCTGGAATTCAAAGACAGCAGTAACTTATATTTTTCTTTTTATACCCAATATTAATTAAGAAAATTGAAAGAAAAAAATTACAATTTTTATTTCTTAAAATTCTATAATTACTTGTTCCCTCACTTTCATTTCTCACACCAAAAATTTTTTGAAATTTTACCTCTCTTTCTTCTTCCTCCATCAATTTGCTTCCAACAAGGCGAGATACGGGTTCTAATTGGCAAATTGATGAGAAAAATTAATTGTGTGAGTAGTGGATGCATATCACCATATGCCCGATCACCAACAAATGTCAATCTCTCACAAAGTTAGAGCAAGTTCACCAATTGAGACAACGTCCTAGTTGAGCACTGGTCACTCACTTTTTGACTATTTTTTCTACCTATTGGGTCAAGATCATGGTCACAATTTATGATTTTTGCATTATTTATTTATATATTTTATTTATCTATTTATTGTAAAAGTTGAATAGTCCATGCAAATAAGGAAAATATGTTTTTTTCCCTTATAATTGAGGATGTAAATAGATATTGGAAATTTGGGTGGAAAACAATTATAAATTGAATAAAAGTAGTGTTATTGACAACGTAGCTACTTACTCCAATTAGTTTTCGTGTAATTCTTTCTCACAACTTACTACTATTTTCAGAGGAATGGGAAGAGTTTGATTCTCCTCACCTGCGAAAATGTTGAGTTTTTGTATAATTCTCTTTCTCTTTCTCTCTCTCTCTCTTCCTGCATGTGTTCCAGGTGATGTCAACCATGTTCTCCATTTAGTCGGCTGGCGCCCAGGTCTTGAGCTTGGGCTCTTTGTGCCCCAGCCTCTACTCCGAGTTACTTTAGGCCATCTCCAACCGAAAGGGCTAAAAATAGCCCTGGGGCTAAATTTTAGCCCTGAATTATGTACTATTCATCGATGTAACATCAACCATCTCCAACATATCAAGACTAAATTATAGCCCTAAAACATATTTTAACATTTTGGATATGTTATATATATATATATATATATATATATATATATATATATATATGTTCTTATCTTTTATCAGATTTTTACTTATAGTAAGCTAAATCATTTTTTTTTTTAAGATAATCAAAAATATCTTTAGTTGAATTCGAAAAAAAAAGAAAGCAAACCAACGGCTATATAAAAAAAAATTCAAAAGCAAAGGCTATTTGTTAATAAAAAAAATTAAAAATTAAAAAATTAATTAAAAAAACCCAATGGCTAGCTGACGTCAGCAATTAGCCGTTGCTGACGTCATGCTTAGGTCACAGTCCACTATAACCCATGGGCCTCTCCTTTCTAATCCATTTTGTTTAAAGGACTAAAAGGCTAAGTTTGGGGCTAAATTTAACCATTTGGGTTGCCCTTTAGCCCTAACTTTTGGCACTTTAACCCTTAGTTTGGTGGGTTGGAGACCATTTGGGCTAAAAAATGGCCCTTTAGCCTTTTGGTTTGGTGGGTTGGAGAATGTCTTAGGATAGTTACTTTTGACAGTTTTGGGGTTAGATCTACATGGCAACTAGGTCTCAAGCTTGGGCTTTTTGTGCCCCAGCCTCTACCCCTAAACCCTAGGTTGCTTTCAGCTTTGTTAGGTCCATTGAAATTTATTTTTGACAATTTTTTGGGCCAGATTCATGTGACAATTAGGCTAGAAAAAATCAATGGACTTACTCTAATGGGGAATGGTTAATGCTCAGAGAACTATGCACGTAATCCAACAAAACTCGAACTCCAAAAGATACCTCAAAGATTGGCACAATGGATAAATGATCTCTCGTAGTCTTAGACTAAACTTGTTGTCGCTTATATGCATCAATCACGTCGGTAGGTTAAGGAGGCACATGAAATGTTTGATCAGATGCCTATAATGCTCCACATCTACATAATGATTAGAACTTGTATGACAGACCCAATGATTTTTTGATAGGGAGATGTATACCAGATTAAACACATAATGAGAAATGTACAACCCGAAGGCATGTACAGAGTTCTTAGAGGGAGCTATAGAGAGAGACAGTCAAAATACGTGTGATAGAATTAGACTCAGATAATACTTCTACAAATATCTCCCTTGACAGGACGACCTGAATTCCACCCTAGAATCCGAGTTGGCCCTACGGGGCCCACCTTAAGAATAACTCTACCAAAAATTCTGCAAAGTCACCCATAAAAATGGACTACCCAAAACCATAAGAAAAAATGTACTTACACTTCTAGACAACCACCCTTAATCTCCTAGAGCCACCCTGCTCCCCAAATCACAACAACTCCATATCCAAGTGAAAATGCCAAACCAACACTTCCACAGTTCATTAAAAATCTGAAACTTAACATAATCCCAAGTACATAAACAAAACTCCCAAATTGTAACAATTATCCCAATGGTAATCAGAGCAATCTAGGAAATCGAACCGAATTACATTACAAGTAGGTTAAGCTAGTAACCGACACAAAATGGTTGCAGCAGAAGGATGTTATGCCTCAACTCCTACTATGTCGACTCAGCAAGTCTGCAAACTAGGCATTTGAAATTGAAAGGCCCAGAGGAAAGTATAGGAAAACGTTAGAGTAAGTGGACGAAAATAAATAATCAAATTAACTTAAACAAAAAAATTTAATACTCTCTCACTTTTGTAACATTCGTAAAACCAAGCATGTGATTCACCTTAGCATAAGAAAAAGCTTTAAATCAACGAATAAGAAACACATTTATCAAAAAAAGAAGTCGACAAACCAATGCCAACAAGTGTCTTCATCTAAGTGTACAACGATAATCCTAGGGGCTAGGGGTCAAGAAGAATAGACCCGCATACATCCTCACACAAATCTCAAACATGCTAATCCAACCTAGGCCTCCAGTACATCCCCTCTCTCCTAGATCCACAACTACTTCTACAGCCACCAGTATATCCCTTCTCTTCTAGTTTCTCCACTCATCTCCAACCACCAGTACATCCCCTCTCTTCTGGTGTCTCCACTTGGAGACCACTAGTCCATCCCCTCTCTCCTAGTGGCTCGAACAACATGAATCGTAATTCATTACACAATCAATATATCAAGTTAGACAACATGTCACATCATCACTATATCACCAAGAACATAGTTCTCATAGTCAAACCAATTCTAGAATTCAACATGCATGCCATCGAAAACATAAATCATACTTGATTTCAAAATGCTCCTCGGAAAAACATTTCCTATATAAATGCAAGTCATGACCAAAATCAAAATAACAAATCCGAGCACGAATAACTCACCAATGAAATTCCTTTTTGAAAATCAATTCAACAAACTCTCAAGGTCCTTCCAAAAATAGAGTGAAACCATATTCGAGAATCATGGCGGGAAAATCAAATCAATAATCAAAATATAATCCAAAGCCAACTCACAATCTGAAACTAAAATTATAATATAAAAATCCAATTTTGTTAAAGGAAAAGCACATTATGTGCCTTCGTCAAAGCAACTGACGAAGAGGGAATTAAGGAATTACAATCACAACTCAATCAGCATTTAGTATCATTAATGTAATCAATATTTCCATTGTAATTCTATCCCTATATAAAGGGACTATGAAATGAAATGAGTAGACCAATTCCAATTGTCATTTTACTTTTACAAATTTCACTTTCTAGAATGTCAAATAAATCATTTCTTAAATATTTAATTCCAAATAATTAGAATCGCATGCATTTTAATTCAAAATAAATGTCCACTCACAGTTTATTGCTTAAACTGCCAGATGTGGGGATCCTCATCAAGGGATGGGTTGGTGCCTCGTCCTGTACAAAAATTATAAATAACTGTTTCTCGATAATCAGAAATAAATTAACGATAATAAAATTGAAACCCTAAAACCGATAAATCCTTCGAAGCTCGAAATCATAACGGAACGAGCCCAAACTTCATTCGTTATATCGACTCAATAATTATAGCAACTTTAGAAAATGGGATTGATCTAACTGTCGAATCTTCTCGAAGCCAAACCCGAATTTCTGAAACTTTAGAAAATTCCGATCATTTTCAAAACGTGCACCGATTGATACAAAATACATATCTACACGCTCGTAATGATAGGCTCAACCCAAAAAACAAAATAGGACGCCGGGAACGGCTAGACGCATCCCCATGCGCCTCCGGTTCAAACCCCGAATTGGGTCACCAAATTTCATCAACAAGATCATCTCATCATTTCCAACAACTTTCTCAACTATGACAAACCTCAATTTCAAGTCTATTTATCAAAAATTACCTCAAATCTCGCCATCGATTCACCTTTCTCCGACAAAATTGGACCTACCCACTAGTTGGGTTAGAACCACGAAGAAGAGAGCTTCAATATGTGGTGGTGGTGCGGCCTGCGGTGGGCAGAATAATGAGATTTCGCTGGAAAAGCTCAGATGACGTTGCCAAAATTCTTGCTTGCTGCACCTTCTACCGCTATAATCGTCATACGCTACCACCACAGGGAGGAAGATGAAGTTGATGTGGTCCAGATTGGACCGGTTTCACGGCCGGAATCGACGCCGACGAGGTCTGGAAGCTTGGCGCCAGTTTCTCTTTCTTCGGGCTCTCTCTATCTCTCTCTTCGACTTCCCAAAACAGAAACCCCCTAAATTAGTAAGTTTCCCCTTCGGGAAACATCCAATTATACTTAAATGAGTGTCCCAAAATTACAAAATTGCCATTGCATTTAAACTCTTATAACTTCTTCGTTACAACTCCGATTTAATCGTGTCACGTGTCCACGAACTCGGTTTGACATCCTCTGCAACTTCCATGAAGAAAGTTTTTCTCAAATGACAAACGAAATAAAAAGTCAACTTTTTGGTCTACTAAAAGTACCAAAACAAAGTAAAATGTGAAAGTAATTGTCGTTTACTGTCCAAATGACTACTAAACCGGTAAATTGAGATACGGGACGTAACATACGTTCTTGACTCAATTATTCTCAGTTAATTTTTTATTTTTTTTTAAGAGACTCTGAAATATAGAAAGTTCCTAAAAGAAAATGAAGGGTTAAAGTCCCTGAAAGAAGAAGTGAAGGGTAAAAGTCTTTAAATGAAGCATGGCAAACAAAAGTGACGAGTAAAATACTCCTTGAAACTGATAGAAGTCCCAAGAGAAGAGTGACATAAAAGTGTCAAGTTGACAGGGTTCCTAAAGTATCTTCAATTATATTCTCAAAAAAAATAAAAAGTATCTCCAATTATATCTATGTTGAATTGCTTTTACTTTTGGTGGTTGTGACACATATTTTCCCGGATTGTGACAATTTAACTAGAGTAACTCTATCCCTCCTATTCCGCAAAAAGAAGAAAGATGTTGTCGAGTCTCATTTAAAATAGAATTTTTTTTCTTTAATCGAATGACTCATGAAGCTCTAGCTTTTGAGTTAATGTTTTCTAAATGTTTTTTAATTGTTTCTGAACTGTACTACGTTAGATAATTAACGAAGTTAATATAAGTGATATGTAAAAGTAAAATTGAGATTGAATTGGTCTACTCATTTCATTTCATAGCCCCTTTATATAGGGAGATAATTACAACGGAAAATATCAATTATAATGATGACATTAATTGCTGATTGATCCGTAATCGTGTTGATTGATGGTAATCAAAGATTCCTTGATTCCCTTTCCGTCAGTCGCTTTGACGAAGGCACATAACATGTTTTTCTTTTAACACTCCCCCTTGTGCCAAGTCAAAGACGAAATGGTGAATGAGTTGTTGCCTCACTAAAAATCTTGCCAAGTAACAATAAAAAAACCCTGTGGGACAAAAATAAACCTTGGTCGAAGGAAAAGAGCACAACGCACCTTTTACATTTGAGGATGACATGTGTGTGTTAGACTCCCCCTGACGTCTACACCTCCCCCTGGTTCTTACATTAATAAGGGGAGCTTGGAAAGTCTTCGCATTCCTATGTTTTTCACATGTTTCTCAAATATGGCCTTTGGCAATGATTTGGTGAACAAATCTGCCACATTCTCCTCAGACCTTACTTGATTCACTTGAATCTTGAGGAGGGCATATTGCTGCTGATTGTGGAAAAACTTTGGCGATATGTGTTTTGTATTATCACCCTTGATATATCCTAGGTTCATCTATTCGATGCAATCTGCATTATCTTCATAAATGCAAATGGGCTCTTCAATGGTAGAACTCAAGCCACTAGTCCCTCAAATATGTGTAATGATAGTTCTTAACCATACACACTCACGAACCGCCTCATGTAGAGCGATGATCTCTAAGTGATTCGAGGAGGTAGCCACAAGGGTTTGCTTGGTTGATCTCCAAGATATCACTGTGTTCCCATTGATAAATACATACCCAGTTTGGGAACGATCTTTATGTGGGTCAGAGACGTATCCAGCATCAGCAAAACCGACCAAAAAGTCATTTGGCGTTTTAATGTAGTGAGTGGCGTTTTTGCCATCAACATTTCCTTTAGAGATTGCAGTTCCATCTGCGGTCCCTCTTGTCTCTCTATAGGGAAAGATCAGTCCCAAGTCAATGGTTCCTTTTTAGGTATCGAAAATTGGTCTTGATACCATTCCTAGTGACGCTGTGTTGGCGCTGAGCTAAATCTAGCTAACAAGTTCACTGAGAATGCAATGTCTGGTCGAATTCATTGGGCTAAGTACAATAATGCACCTATTGCACTTAGACAGGGAATTTCAGCTCCCAACACCTCTTTATCATCTTTCTTTGGACGAAATGGATCTTTCTTTGCATCTAAGCTTCGACCGATCATGGGAGTGCTAGCAGGATGTGCTTTGTCCATGTTAAATTGCCTGACTTTTGGACATACGCAAACTGGTGGAATAGTATTCCACAAACTCGGTGTTCTAGTTCAAGGCCTAGACAGAATCGAGTTTCCCAAGATCCTTCATCTCAAATTCGGATTTCAAATAGCTCGCGGTTTCTCTTATTTTATCGAGTGTACCTATTATGTTCATATCATCAACATATACTGCTATAATTGCAAATCCAGAACTTGATTTCTTTATGAATACGCAGGGGCATAATTCATCGTTCTTATATCCCTTTCCAATCAAGTAGTCACTTAGACGGGTATACCACATCCGCCCGGATTGTTTCAATCCGTAAAGTGAGTGTTTCAACCTAATTGGAAACGCACTCTGTGGTTTAGAGTCACTTGACTTGGGTAATGTAAGGCCATCAGGCACTTTCATATATATCTTTGAATCTAGATCCCCATAGAGATATGCAGTAACCACATCCATGAGCTGCATTTCCAGTCCTTCGGAAACTACTAAGCTAACTAAGTAGCGGAACATTATAACGTCCATTACGGTAAAGTATGTCTCCTCGTAGTCAATTCCAGGGCGTTGTGAGAAACCTTGCGCCACAAGGCGAGCCTTGTACCTCATGACTTCATTCTTCTAATTACACTTTTTGACAAAGACTCATTTATGTCCTACAGGCTTTACACTTAGTGGGGTTAGCACTACTTAACCAAATACCTGTCTCTTTGTCAGATAATCTAATTCTGCCTGGATTGCTTTTCTCCATTTAGGCCAATCTGCTCTTTGTTGACATTCTGCAACAAAGCATGGTTCGATATCATCATGCTTTATGATTTCTTGAGCAACAGTGTATGCAAATTCATCATCAATGTGTATGGAAGATCTTTCTATCAACTCATACGCACTCTCATAATGCATTGAGATTTCTTTGTTCTCTGTAATCATTTCAAACATCGGAGCGTCCTCCAGTATTGATTCATGGACATAAATATAATCAGAGACAATCTCATGAGAGGGATTCTCTACATTGATGATTAATGGATCGGTTTGTACCTTACTCACCCTCTTATTCCTTGGGTGAGTGTTAATCGAACCAAGTGGCCTCCCCCTATTCCTTTAGGGAGCCACGGTCTCAACCACACCTCCACTAAGTGTGGTTGCAGTGCCTCTATCTGCGGCACCGTGCCCCTTGTTGGGGACTTCTAACCTTGCAGTCATATTTGCAGCTGGTATATGTGATCTCGTCACTTTTGCGATATCAGTAAACGCTTCAGGCATCGAATCTGCTACGTTCTGAAGATCGATTATTCTTTTTACTTCACTTTCACATTGTGAAGTGTGGGGATCAAAATGAGACAGAGTGGGGGCAAACCACAACAATTCCTGTCGTTCCCTTGGAAAATCCTTTTTCCTATCTCCCCTTAACGACGGGAAGACTGTCTCATCAAAGTGACAATCTGCAAATCTAGCGGTAAAGAGATCGCCTGTCAAGGGTTCCAAATAGCGGATAATCGTTGAGGATTCATATCCAACATAAATACTTAATCGTCTCTGAAGACCCATTTTGGTGCACTGTGGGGGGCGTAATAGGCACATATATTGCTCAACCAAATATGCGTAAGTGTGAAATGTCAGGCTCATATCCAGTTACCAACTGGTACGCAGAAAATGGTTGGCTAGCAGTGGGTCTAAAAAGAATAAGTAAAGCTGCGTGCAATATTGCATAACCCAAGGCAAATATAGGCAGGTTGGTGCGCATAACCAATGCCCTAGCCACCATTTGTAGCCTTTTAATGGTGGCTTCTGCGAGACCATTTTGTATATGCACATGGGGTACAGGATGCTCTACATCGATCCCGATAGACATGCAATAATCATCAAATGGTTTAGATATAAACTCTCCAGCGTTATCAAGCCTTACAGACTTGATATGGTGATCAGGGTGGTGAGCCCCTTAAAAGTATAATCTGTGCTAGGAGTTTTGCAAATGCAGCATTTCTTGTGAACAATAAAGCGACATGTGACCAGGGTGTCTAAGCATCCACCAGAACCATAAAGTACTTGAATGGTCCGCATTCTGGATGGATAGGTCCACATATATCTCCTTGTATCCTTTGTAAGAATGGAATATTTTGTTTTGTATCTTTAGCATAGGAAGGTCTCGATCCTGTTTTTGCTAAAGAGCAGGCTGTGCAAAACGAGTGATGTGCCTTTGAAATGGTCAATAAGGCATAATGGGAGGGAGGTAGTGTTTCTGGTACGTTAGAAGACAGTGGCTTCATTGAAGCAGTACTAGGACCGACACCTTGCAATGTGACAGATTTTTGTCCCATTTTATTTTTCACTCGAAAGAAGGGATGTCCATATGAGTTCTTTAAAATACGGATTATCATGTCACAAGCAAGGTGCCCTAGGCAGTCATGCCAAAGCCTGTATGAGTCAGTGTCCCACATTTCATTGTTGGTGACAGTATAGGATTCAATGATCCGAATCATTGTGAGGTACAGTCCACTAGATTGACTCATAAGTTTCTCTAAAATGTGTTTCCTTCCACATTCATTAGAGTTAATATCAAGGTATTCAGTTTCATTCTCACAGTGTGTGTCTACTGGATAACCGTTGGCACAAATAGCTTTGAAACTTAACAAGGTTCGATTAGCTCTTGGTGCATATAGAGCGTTTGTGACTTGAAATGTTGTGCCATTAGGCAGCAAAAATTTGGTAGTTCCTCGCCCTTTTATTACTTGTGATGATCCAATCATTGTAGTCATAGAGGAATTAGAGGCTATTAATTCAATGAATAATTGCCTATTTCTTAATATTGTGTGGGTAGTCCCACTATCAACTAAGCACTCAAGTTCTCCTCCATTCATTCCTACAAATAAATGGAAGGTATTTAGAAAATATAGCTCATATTCTTTAGAGTATTTCTATTTGCGTAGAATGGTATTCTTTTCATTCTAATAATTTTTCTCTAGATGTATTGCTTTACATCTTTATAGTGCTATTTCGAACCATGTAAATATGTGTAGTAAATAAATTTGAATAAATTCAGTGCTTCAGAATAAAATTCGAAATTTATTAATAAGCCAACAATAATCAAATCAAGGTCATGTTCATAAATCTAATTCATCAAACCATTATTGAAATAAACTTTAAGACCAAGTAGTAGTCTAATTAAAAATGAGGCATTATGCCTTCACAACTGTCTTTGTAAAATAAAATGAATAAAGCAGATCAGTCAAGATTGAGCGCATCTATTGACTTAGCAAGTTCCTCTTTGCCATTGAAGTCTGCAATTGTAAGGTTGACGTCTAGGTCATGACCTCCTTCTTCCATATAGTGAGCCTATTGTTCTTTAGACTCTCTATACCTCTTGTAATTGGCTGCTTCTCTGTTGTTTGCTTGGCAGTTCTTGTACCAATGCCCAATGAATCCACACCTATAGCATGGTTCATTGTCAACTCTTTCCTTTTGCATCTTGTTTCCACGATCCCCATTTCCCTTTCCATGTGGTGCATTGTTGCCACGTGGGTATGGATCAGCACGTCTAAACCCCTTGCATTGGAATTCTTTCCACCTTTCATTTTTCCATAATTAGCCTCGAGAATTTTCTTTGTCCCAATGGGCCTGGCATTGTTGTTCAAGAGAACCTCATTATGTCTCTTAGCCACTTGCAGTAGGCTGATCAGCTTATTGAAGGTTGTGATTCTTTTGTTGTCATATTCCAGCCTATACTGATCCGCTAGTATAAGCGCTGAAGTAGGAAAGGTGGAAAGAGTCTTGTAGATCATATCATCTTCTGTGATTTCCCTTCCACAGAAATTGAGACGTGCTTTTAGGCGCAACGTGTCCTTGTTGAAGTCATTGACCCTTTTATAGTCAAGCAAGCGGATTCCATTCCACTGAACGGCCAGTTCTGAGAGCAAAGTGTCATGAATGTTCCCAAAACGTCCCTGAAGGGCATTCCACAGTTCTTTGGGTGTCTTCAACTGAAGGTACTCCCAGCGTAGTCTAGGATCAGTATGTCGCCTTAGAAACATTAAGGCATTTGCTTTCACCTTATTAGATAGTTCATCATCTTTGGGGTTGGTAATGGTGGCAGTGTAGTCTTTTGCCACAAAGACAGTTTCCACATCAGAAACTCAACGATGGTACTCAAGTCCTTCTGAGTTCAAGATGTCAAATTCAAGTCGGATTGGATCAGCCATCTACATAAACAAGAGAGAAGATATAAATTACGCAGTCATAAAGACATCCATGTAAATTATTTTCCAAAAATGTGAATTAGATTTCAAGACCAAGATTCGTAATGGTCACATTTTTTCTTTCGATGCTATGTGAAAATGCTTTATCACAGTAAGTGTATATGGATAATGCACATGAATTTTCATTATCATGGCAAAACGGAATTGATATGTTGCATTCTAAAATTAACCATATAAAACATAGCATATATAAAAATAAATTACATGGCATGCTCAAATTTCACACATATACAACAAATTATATGCTACACATAATAATTAGCAATAATATATCATGAGCAAAAAAATAAAATACTAACGATAGCATAATATAAAGGCATGCTTAGGAATAATTATATAGGCGTAAATAAAAATTCACAAAACATGCTCAAAATTGCATAAATAATATATAACAAGATATATATGGCATGTTCAAAATAAAGTATAAACTATAGCATAATTAAAACATACTTAAACATAATTATGTAAAACATAAATAACAAAACATGCTCAAAAATTTTAATTATAAATAATGAAATATACCATAGTATGAAAATAAATAAAAGAGAACATACTTGCTTTCAAGAAAATAAAACAGTCCTAACGCACGCGCGTGTTGATGCAGGCTTGCGTAGCTATGTTTTTGTGCTTGAGAAAAAACCGAGCCGCTTCCTCCTTCGTTACAGCAGTGGGCCACAAGGTTTTTTTTTTTTTTTGCCTTTCTTGGCCTGCTTTTTTCTTTTCTGGGCCGCAGGGCCTATTTTTTTTCTTTGCTTTTTTTTCTTGGGTCGTAGGGCCTGATTTTTTTTTCTTTATTTGGGCCGAGTCTTTACTTGGCCGGTCACCCTTTTTTTTTTTTTGATATTGGGCCCGGTCAGTCCCCTTATATTTTTTTCTTTTCTCTTTTTTTTCTTCTCCTTCTTTTCTCTCTTCTTCTTTCTCTGCCTGTTCTTGTTTCTTCTTTCTCTGTAAATCAGGTAATTGTGAGCTGTACATGCAACTTTTATGGTAATATCTTTTGCATTATACCAGTATTGGATTTTATGCATATTTTGTCTCTCTGGTGTGGTTTTCAATAGCATTTTGTTTGTTAGTTCTTGCCTTGTAAATGTTGTATATGATTCTTCTCGTCTGTGGAAGAGGATACATCTATTGGCTTTTGCCTTGACATTTGTTCTTAGTTATATAATTGAAGAACGTGTCTGTTACTTGACAATTTGTGACCAAGCCTATCCAAAGAAACTTGCCTTTCAGTATCTTAAAGATCTCAAGAATGAATTTGAGCATGTTGATGGAGCCCTGATTGAAACTGCTGCAAGACCGTATGCTTTCATTAAATTCGGTAGGTTTACTGCTATAACTTAAAGTCTTTCATATGTTATGTGCAATTCTGTACTTTGCCTTATGTTTTGGTGCATCTTTTTCCAAGTTTGAATTCCTTTTACTTTTTATGTTAAAAAGAACATTCCAATAGAAAATCAAGAAACTATACCAGGACACTCGTACTCCGCGGAATATTTCTAAGTGCAAGACTAGAAGAGATGCAAGATTTGGGGTAGTGATCAGGAGGATGCCACAGAAAAAAATTGAGGTGTTCACCAATAACCAAATGATTTAATTAGTTACTTCTATATTGAATTTATTAAGAAGGATCCCTAAACTCTTTTGAATACGTATATTGTATTGATATATGTACTTTAAATTAGTACTTATTGTAAAGGAATACTTTGAGTTATTTATTATCTACATTATTATTCCTCGCCATAACTAAACAACTGCAACAAAAATGAATTTTCTCGTTATGGACAAGAGAATCTGCAATGACAAAAGTAAAGTTCCTCTTGATTGAGTACGTTTAGGGAGAAATTGTTTTCTTGCTAAAAGGATACATAGTACAAGGAAAAGAAAATTTCCTCGTTGAAGATAGCTTATAGCGAGGAAAAACTTCCTCACCCAAGGCTATCTACAACGACAAAATTATTTTCGTCTCAAAAAATGTATTTTAAATTTTTTATTATTTACAATTACTTATCATTAGTGAGGAAATAATAGTTTAGCGATGAAATATATTTTATCAGAAAATATATTTAACGACTACTTTCTAGCCTTCAGTATTTTTCAGTGAGGAAAAAATACAAGTTTAGGCAAGGAAAAAAGTAGTAGCTAAAGAATAACGGTGAGAAAAAAATATTTTCATCGAGAAAAAGGTTTGGTGAGGAAATAGTATTCTCCTCGCATAAACTTTTCTTGACTCCTGAGAGGAACTGACGACCAAAATGTTTTCCTCGTGAAAACACTATGGCGAGGAAATTTCAATTTTCAGCAACAAACTTGTTCCTCGCAAATTAATTTTTCTGTTGTAGTAGGCCTAGCTAAGCGCTAAATGAACCAATATTTTCATGAGAACATTACATAAATAATCAAATCTACTCCATATTAACAAATTTTTAATACAAATTTGACTAATAATTGATTCAATTCAATATCAAACTGCGATGGAGATCATATTGAAGATATAGATCCATAACGTACATAAAGATGATGGAATGTCGACTACAGAGGCTTTCATTATCAAGTGCATTGAAATTGCATAAGACTTTAATTATAGTGATTTGTTTGGATCTTACAAATCACGAACTGTAATATATATATTTGATAAAGAGATAATCCAATTCAATATATACGACTTAATTAAAAGTGATGATTTAATTCTGAACGACTTCAATTGTAGATCAACCAATTTGACTCGATCTGGTTTTACATGCATGTAACATAATCTTCGGGTAAATTACTCATGTCTTGCTTATAACACAACTAACACTCACCTAACCAACCGTCAGCTAGCTATAGCTACATATTACAATCTAGAAATCTAACAATTTCTCTTGCCTTTTGTTTGGCTGGAATGAAACTGTCTTGTACCCAAACCAGAGGCATCGTTATTGTATCATACTATCATATTATACGTACCATACAATATCCTAGTTAACATGTAGTCGCTCATCAGGATCTGAACCTTGGAGAAGAAGCAAATTAAGCGTTTGAACGTACCGGAAGCGATTTGTTCAAGTCAACATAGTCATTAATAATTCAAAAAAGATAATGGAGAAGTAGTCGATGGATTTGAAAGCAACATGACGATGGCCATGTGTTTGACAATTTGGTCGTTCTGCTGAAAATTCTTCTTGGTAACTAAGACAGCTCACTGTAGCTCATTTTGTCCACCAGTTTCCTTCACCAACTCAAATGCTGTGGATCGTTGAGAGCAACATGCAACCGTCTGTACTAGTTTAAATCTCTATGATCTGCGAGAACGGATAGATGTCAGCTCTAAATTAATGATTAGGTATCTGTCCAAGTTAAACGAAAGGGTCTTCGATCATACTAGGTGGTTAGATTTTAAAGGCAACCTTTTACCGTTCTGGAAATTAATGAATTCATGTAGCTTTCTGGCATCAATGGTGTGTCACAAGTTTGAATTTATCTATCTATAAAAAAATAGAAGTTCAGAGATAGTTGATACATGTCAGCTCTAACTTAATGAATTAGTATCTGTCCAAGTTAAACGAAAGGGCCTTCATACTAGGTGGTTAGATTTTAAAGGCAACCTTTTATCATTCTGGCAACGAATTAATGAAGCTTTTTGGCATCAATGGTGTGTTACTAGTTGGAATCTATCTATCTATATAAAAATAGAAGTTCAGAGATAACTGATAGATGTCGGCTCTAACTGATAGATGTCGGCTCTAATACCAATTAATTTTTGTTTTTGTTTATTTTTTATTTTTAGACTATTTTACCCTCACTTCTTTGTTACATAGAGAGAGAGAAAAAAAAAATGGAAGAGAGAGAAGCTATAGGAGACTTTGCCGGAGTCCGGCCATCGGCTGTCGGATTCACGTCACCGGCCGCCACCCATCGGATTTCTCTAAAACCTCACCGGAGGTCACTAAAGAGGTCGTCAGAGATCTCATAGGTCGCCGGAAAGGTTAATTGCCCCCAAATAGACCAGTATTGCCCCCCAATAGAGGGGCAATAAACCTCTATTGGCCTCCAATAGTCCTTTATTGGGGGCCAATAGAGGTTATGAAACCTCGCCGAAAGTCCCCAAAGAGTTGTCGGAGATCTCATATGAGGCCGGAGAGGTTTATTGCCCCCTCCAATAAACCTATATTGCCCCCAATAGACCTTTTGGTCACTGGAATGAGAACTAATCTCCCTAAAATTAGACAAATAAACCTTTGATTAAGAAAACAAACTAGGAGATTACATCAATTTAAAACATGGATTAAATACTTGTTACTCCTCAAACTTTTGCCTAAAAAACAGTTTAGTCCCTCACCTTTTAAATTAAACTAGATAGTCCTTATTCTCTCTAATTCACACACAACAGGTCCTCAACAGACCTAAATTGACTATTATACCCTCATTCATCTTTTTTTCAATTTTTTTAATTGTTCTATGTCTTTTTTAATTTTCTTTTCTTTTTTATTTCTTCTTCTTCTTCTTCTTCTCCTCCTCCTCTCTGTCTCTCTACACCAAGCCACCCTCTACAACCTCTGCACATCGATCGTGGACGTATTCCGGGGACTTTGGGAGGTCTCGGATGTGGTTTTGCCCCGATTGGCGCCACTTTGGGGGGTTTTAGTTCAAAACAGAGGGTTTCGAACTTAAATCAAATGTGAATCGTCACTAAGTTGGAACCGTATGTGATTAGGTACTACACGAAGTACAGTGGACGATTATTTGTGAATTGGCGGCTTTGTGTTTTGTTGAAGACGCAGCAGGAGTTCGAGGTGAGTAATCTCACAAGGTTCTTTATGAACAGAATTACCATTATCGTTTTGGCGTTAATTATTTAACTGCAAACTATAGTTGGTATTAGTAGGCATTCCTGAGCGAATGTCTACGTACATATATATTTACGTGAAATATATATATCCTTGTGGATGATTGTGATGAATAATAATATGCATGATGATGTTCATATTATTGTTGAATGTGGCTTTTCAGGAAACAATATTGTGGAAAAAGATGTTTTCTATTGTTTGAAAAGTATTGAGCTTGATGTTACATTTTTGAGTCAAGCGTGACTCATTTTAAATGTATTGGTCCTCGTACCAAGAGTCACAGATGGTGAGCATGGGTTAGGAAAGCCGAAGCTAGATGTTGTAACGTTTTTAGGTCGGTTGCGACTTATTTAACGTTTAGCTTTAAGACCAGATAGGGTCTAAGAAGATTTCATATCACAGATGGTGATAGGTTGCAGACGGTGACCTTGACGTTTGATTTCATGACCAGACGAGGTCTGAAAATCATGTGTCACAGATCGTGACAGGGCACAGATGGTGATAAAGCACAGATGGTGACCTAAATGTTGATTTGAGACCAGACGGGGTCTGAAACCACATGTCACAGATGGTGACAGGTCACAGATGGTGACCAAGGCAGGAAATAGGTAATCACGTCCGTAGTCGGACGAGTGGTTACGATTTCAATAGGGCGACAGTCTGTCTGCCATTATAGATTATGGGAGTAACGATCGAGGTTGCTGGAGACTCATAAGTATGTAGTTAAAGGAGAATTCCTTGAGTATTCTTCTTTTATTGTCTAGATGAGACTTGAATTGCTTCTTGATGGTTAAGTTAGCAAATAGAACATCTTCACAGCGGTGATTTATGTTTCCCTTTAGATGGAAAGGTTTTGGAGTGTTAGAAGGAATCATGGTTGCATGGTTTCCTTTAGCTGATGTGTGTGAGTTGTTGATTGATGTTCATGAGTTACTCATACGAGCTTTCATAAGCTTACCGGGTTTTGTTGTGTGGAAATCCTGTGCACCATTCTTTTGGTGTAGGGATTAATCCTGCAGGTCAGGAAAATCGTGGCTGAAGCTGAGGTAGCTACAGGCAGCTGAACGGTTAGGAAGCAAATTTTGTTGGCTTTGCCATTGTTAATGACTTCCGCTATGTAGTAAGCTCTGAGGAGCATTTACGCTTTATTTTGTGATGACAACTTAATTCGTAAATTTGTGTAATATATGACTCTATGGAACGAGTGCATATTAACTCGGATAGTTTCAGGGCATCATTATGTACTTGTTATAAAGGAAAGATGTTCCAGGTATTTGTATTGATGACTGAACATTCACGCATGTATAATTATGGGATTATATATATCGATTTTCATGTGTGTAAAATCAGGGGCGTGACAGGTGATGGGTTGGAGCTCAACATGTTTCAGACAAGTATGATTCATATCCTCACAAGGTATATCCACTCTTTCTTCTCTCAGATTTCAAGGTAATGCTTAAAAGTTTATAATCACTCAATTATATGTGAGAGAACATATTTTAAGGCAATCAAATAGCTCACATATATAAGAAACGAAAGACACTTTGTGAATATAATTTTTTTCAAAGATCTCATGAAAGATATCAACTACTTGCACGAATGGACCCAAGCCATAGGTTCAACTCTTGTAACTCATCTCCACATCAAAGGCTGTCCCATCTTAAGGATCAAGAAGGTCATATTAAGGGTTGTAATGGGGTCAAGGCTCAAGGTTTCAAGAAATGAAAGGTAGGGATTTAACAAAGTGTCCTAAAAACCTAGCAGAGCTCATGTTGATGTAGAAAGACTTCTAGAAATCCACCAAAGCAAAAAGTCACACCCATAGAGGCAGAACAAAAGGCTTAATGTCTTCATCTTGGGCACAAACTTCATTCTAAACTTCCCTTGAACTATCGTGAACTGGACAAAGACCAAATTTTTCTGTAGTGGGCCTTCAATTCAAAACAAACTCCAAATCTACAAAATATGGGGGACTAGAATCCATAAACATTTTTTTTTCTTTTCTAGCCGTACATTTTTTTTCTTTTTTTCATTTTCATTTTCACGGCTTTCACATAATTTTTTTTTTTCTTTTCATGGACAAGTCTACCCCCACACTTGAACTTTCACCTCTTCTCAATCTTCATCCTTGCCACCAAATCCTGTAGTAAGTCTTCAAAAGATAGCTCTACCAAGTTTTTAGAACAAAGGGTAAAGTTGTGACTATACTAAGGTTTAGGGTTAAGGATTTTAAGGGTGATGAAAGAAAAGGCTTATAATTGCATGCTCAAAGGGGTTTATCTAAGGGTTAGTGCACACATGTGTACACAAATGGGGAAACAAGCTTATTTGGCAATGGTGGTAATTCCTAGGGTGCCTCTATCCTTTCCAGAATCAGAGACATGTATTGATAAAAGTCTCAACAAGCACAAGAGTGAATGCTAGCATTCTCTAGTCCATCAAACTTTATCTATGGCAAGCAATCAATCAAATGAAAGAATAATGAGATCATCAAAACATCGCCAAGAAAATAAGAATATATTTTTCATTTCACTCCAAGAAAAAGGGACATGGGCTCAAATATCTCACATGGGTTTTTATGAATCAAAACTCATCCTAACATGCTCATATTCTGTACCAAGGTCACGAAATTCATATCCACTACTCAGGCATATGCTTTTCATATATCTCAATTAACCAAAGAATACCATTTTAAATCATCTCAATATTGTGATCCTCTTTTAGCCATAATTTCAGAGATATAAAATCATCTTAGACAGTTGAAAGACATCCTATGACTCAAAAATAAAAACAAAGGACTAAGACTCAATAAATAAAAGCAACAATTTTTTTTTTTGACATTTTTTTGATTTTTTTGTATTTTTCAATATATAGGACTCAAAATAAAAGACTAAAATATAAATCCCTTCCCCCACACTTAAGTATTGCATTGTCCTCAATGTAATCAATCATAAGCATGCAATGAAACAATTAAGCATATAAGAATGGAATTTACGAAAAACTACAAAAATAAAGGAGAAAATTGAAAAGTAAAAGAAATAGGGAAAGATAAAGCAAATCTGTGTTGTTGACTCCTTCACAGCTGCTTCTGAATTGGGTTGCCTCCCAAGCAGCGCTTGTATTTAACGTCTTTCAGCCAGACGGTACCTCAATTAAATAAAGTTAGTGACTATAATTAACAAAAAAAATACAAATTATACAAATAAGTATCTATGAATTACAAACTACAAGTATAATTAACAAGTACATTATACATAATTTCTCACACAAGACACAAGTTAAGTACACAGGTAAGAATAAAATGTGCAAAGTATTTTAACAAGAGTTTTTTTTTTTTACCTTAGTGTATCACAACATTTTCGTTTGTTATAAATATTGTTGATATCGAATCTAATTCCAAGCGGTAAATCAAGTGGACGTGTGGCCCAAGTATAGTCGCCTAGACACAAACTCCCTTTCAAATCGTTTGGGTAACCTTACTGAAATGGCCAGGTGGGGGAGGACGAACACGAGAGGAAAAATCCATTTTTGCATGAGCTACTCCCACATAGTGGTTTAGGCCCATTTGTAAGCACTTCTGGATTCAAAAACCCGTCATGAACGTTGTCCCCTTCCTAGACACCATTCCACTTAGGCTATACTTACTAAGATGAAAAAGTTCATAAGTGTGAAGACAGTTCAACAAGTGTTAATAAAAGCCGCCCTCAACCTTAAGGGACCTAAACTAGGCACCAATAAGAGGTTTAGGCCAATATTAACAAACACGACTTTACCTATTCCATTCAATTTACAACTTATAATTAAAACTCGCATTCAACAATATAAAACAACCTAGTTAATTTATACTAAGTTTCAAACTGTTTATATACAACAGCTATAAACAAAAACATGTGATTTTTCAATCCCCGGCAACGGCGCCAAAAATTGATAACACTTAAAGCAAGCGTGCAATTTAACCCTATAAGATGTCATCGTTACTATATAGTAAATAGGGATCGTTCTATTCCGGGGATTGAGGGTACACCTGTCATTGTAAGACAAATAAAGAATTAAAATAAAACAAAGTATATTATTTACAAAAATAAAATAAAGTATATACAAATTTACGAAATAAAGGGGGATTTTAAGATTTGGTTTCCGAAAATTAAAAAAATTAAAATAAATAAAACTATACAAACACAAGCACAAGAATGAAACATAAGAAACAAAGATCAAAACCAATTCCATAATCAAATTCGATTCAACCCTACAATTGTTATTCCAAGTCATGAGAAAGAAGTTGATCATGTGAAACATTTGAAGCAAACGATTTCCTATTTTTTACTTTCCTTGCTAATTAATCTAAGTGAAATCACCTAGATCAATCCTATCAAACATGCAATCAAAGTCTAGAAAGCTAGCTAATCATAACATGTTTAACGCAATACACATAGAGAAAGGCTATCAACTTAAGTGCACAACCTAGTATGAATAAGTTCAACTATTTGCAATCCTCTTCAATTGAACTCGACCTTTGTCCAAAGCGTTTACTACTTATGAAATAGGTTCACAAAACTATTAGGTGAATTGTTTACCTAAACCTAGAAAGCGTTTACTACTTATGAAATAGGTTCACAAAACTATTAGGTGAATTGTTTACCTAAACCTAGCACCAATTATATGCAAATATCCTAAGTTGGCCACCAAAGAACATAAACATATAAAAGTTTTCTGTAAAGCAAATTCAATTGAACAAACTCACATAAGCAACTTAGAATCACAATCATAGAATTCGAAAACTTTATTTAAACATAGAATTGGGCTTAAACTTTGCCCTAAACATTATTGTTAACTAGAAACAAATTCCTACGAATTCAAACAAGGAACCCAAAAATGATTACAAGGAAAAAGAATGAAGTACACCGTGAGTGGAGATGGAGATGGAGAGCTTGAACGTTGGATTCTTGACACTTGGAAGCAAGTCTTCAAGGTGGATGATGGAGGTTGATCTTCACGGCTCCTTCTTCTTCTTCCTCTCCTTACTTGAAGACGCAGAACTTGTAACTAGAGAATGGAGAGGGAGAGAGAGCTTTTATGTTTGGAATTATTTTCTAAATGAAGAGGTGTGTTGTGTGGTGATGGTGTAGCATAGGGGGGTTTATATAGGGGAAGGCAAGGCTTCATGAATTTAATTTCTAAGGAATTTTCTTGTTGCACCACACAGCTCCAACCAATGAATTAATGCCACGTCTGCTCTGCCATGTCACTCAACCAATCAAAAAGCTCCAAAATAAATCCATAATCTTTCCAAATATATTATTGCTGATTTCCCAAGATTTTATCTGATTTTTCTCTTAGTTTTCAGCCAAAATAATCTTGAGTGAAAATAGGAATGAATCTTGACTTGTTTTGGACCTTTTCTCCCTTAAATCTCTCCATGGCATTATCCTTAATGTCCTCCCCTTGATTTTCTCTTGATTTTCACATTAAAATTGTAGATTTTATTCTCTAATTTCAGCCAACATATCTTGAGGGAATTGAGGAACGAATCTGGACTTGTTTTGAATCTTTTCTTCCTTAAAATTCTCCCTTGATATTCTCCACATAATCTCCTTGATTTTCCATGCAAAAATCAGATTTGATCTCCCATAATATCTCCCATGTCATCATGTGGTCTCCTAATGCCTTCAGGTTTCCTAGCCTCATCAGGATTCCTGCGTTGATTGGGATTCCTAGTCGGACCAGGAAAACTCCATTTCTTCATTTCAGCTCATTTCAGCTCCATTTATTCCAAGGTACCTAGAAAATAGAAACTTTTATTAAAATTACTAAAAATAGAAACTTTCTAAAGATGGAAACTTTCCTAAACAAGAAGTATTTATTTAAGGAAATAACTAAGTAAATATGAGGAAATAACAATTAAAACGTCGCATTAAAATGCTCCTATCACAATTCTCTCAAAGAATCCCATTTCCGGATTTCTTTTAAAATCTCAAGAATTGCTAATCAATTATAATAAAAATTTCCAAAAATTACCTTGGAATAATAACTCAACCAAGATTTCCGATATAAAGTATAAGTCTCAAATCGAGCATAAAAATCTCAACTCAAAAGTCCAAGTCATAGGTCAAATACTCAAAACCAAATTATATGCTCAAAAATAAATTGATAATTTAAACGAATCCTTGCTTAAGAAAATAATTGCATGCATTATTTAAAATCAAACGTCCACTCACAGTATTTGGGTAGTCCTGTCGTCGATCGGTATTCTCCTCGTATGGAGACTCCTCTCGTCCTGTACGAATAACACTCGTAAAAATACAATTACAGGACGGGAATTAAATTTACAATAATTGATATTGAAAATCTAAACTCCTCCTTTTAACCCAACTCCTTCAATCAATATTAGATTCTATCCAAATTTCACCAAAAATCACATTCACAACCTCCACAACTCATGCACATTTTAATTAGCTAAAAACATAAACCAAAACTCCACCCTACGCTCCACCACGTGCCACCCACAGTGGCAGCGCATGGGCGCCGCCGGCAACACCAACACATGCCACCAAATTTTACCAACAAACACAACTCAACAATGCAAACATCTTTCTCAACTACACCTAAGCCTAATTATACCTGGAATTGCCGGAATTGGAGCAAAATTCTGAAGAACACCGAAGTGAACAGTAACAACTTCAATTCTTCGATTCTCCTTCTACATCTCAAATTGGAACGTGAAACTTGGAGAGATTCGTCTATGAGGAGTGGGCTTTCTAGAATACCCAGTTTTGTAGCCGGAGGTGGCCGGAATTGAAAGAATCGGTGATTGAAGCCGACTGCTACAGTAAAGTTTGGAAGCTCGATATGCAAAATTCTGGCCAAATCGTCGTGAATCACCACTGTAGGCATGTCAAAGAGGAGGAGGAGCGTCTTCCTATGCTCTGGATTCGTCGTTGGGTGGCCGGAAAGGGAAGATCGGCCGGAAAACAAAGAGAGGCCGAAAGGGAAGAGAGAGCTCGGGGAAGAGGAGAGAAAGAGTTAGTGAGGTGGGGTGGATTTCCGAAAATGGGAATCTACCAACAGTAATTTTTCATATATATATATATATATATTTATTACCATGAACAGTAACTTCACATTTTAAGCCATAACTTTCACATACGAACTCCGATTTAAGTGTACCACATGTCCACAGACTCGGTTTAACGTCCCCTACAACTTTCATGAAGAAAATTTTCTCAAATTGTTAATCCATAAAAAAAAGTCAATTTCTAGCACGCCCCTAAATGGTAAGAACTAAAACCAAGGACGGTAAAACGTATAGTAATTCACTCAGACACAGTAAAAAGGGTAAATCGGATACGGGGCGTAACAATTGGTGCGCATTACCAATGTTCGGACTACCATCGTAAACATTTCCGGGAGACCATTTGGGTGTGTTCATGGGAATGTGATGTCCAACATCAGTCCCAATGCAATAACCATCTAAAGTCTTTGGTGTAAACTCGCAAGCATCGTCAAGTCCATTTGACAGAATAGGATGATCTGGGGAGTGAGCCCGTTGTCATATGATATTTTCTAGGAGTGTAGCATAAGCAGCATTACAAGTGGACAATGGCAAAACATGTGACCAGCGTGTTTGAGTATCAACCAATATCATGAGATATTTAAACGTCCGCAAGTTGGTTGAATCAGTCCATAGAATCCCCATGGATTCTATGTAAGAGCATAATGAGTTTTTTCATATCCTTTGCATAGGACGGTCTCATTCCTAATTTTCCTAAGGAACAGGCTTTGTAAAACGAGCGAGAGGCTTTAGAAGCAACAAATGAGAATTGTGGTTGGGCCTGAGCGTCTGAAACGCTATTTGAAGCAAGTTGGTGATTGCAACATCACCTAGGGTGCCCTCACCATGATGGACCCCATCCATTGCATCGTGGATATGGACTGCGCCAGCCCTAGGCTGGTGGTGGACGGAGGCAGGGCCCTAGGCAGCTGCGTCGGTAACACTTAGTCCAAAAGTCAACTTTTGATTCATGCTTCATTTCGCTCGAAAGAAATGATGTCCATGTGAAGTCTTTAGTAGACGGATCATCATATCATGACTAGGATGATCTATCCTGTCGTGACAAAGCCAATATGTGTCTAAATCCAAGAGATCTTCTCTCATAACTTTATTGGATTAATAGCTCATATAGTGACATAGAATCTACTAGAGAGACACATAAACTTCTCTAAGATGCGCCTTTGTTTGCAATCATTAGAGGTATTGCAAAAGAACTCATTTCCGTTCTCTACATGAGTTTTTGCATGGAATCTGTTGGCTATTCATAGGTGCGATTGGCCCTAGGAACGTAGAGAGTTTCTGTGACAGTAATTAAGGTGCCATTTGGCAAGTGGAACTTGGGCTATTCCATGTCCTTGAATTAATATTGATGGCCCAGCCATCGCAGTCACAAAAGTCATATGCTCATAATCAAAATGGAGTCATAAAGAACTCGAAATTTTATTCATAAGCCAACAGAGTTACATCATTGTCTCTTTGACTAAACAAAATCTAATCCAAAATGATAGCTAATGCAAAACAATGGTAGTCGTCTAACTTCTTTCGTTAATTTCAAAATAAATGTGACCAGGTGAGTAGAGAGATGTCGGTGGAGCAAGGCTTGCTTAAGTACAACTAATCTTAGAACCTTCCTAGACATCACACTTACTTTGGGTGAGCCTACTTTGAAGAAAGACCAAACCATTGGCATTTACTACAAAAATATATGGCAATTGCCTATTACATCTCTTGGAAAATTAAAGACTTAAATAGAATTTGCAATCTATTGATCCAAGCAAGATTTGTAGTCTTCAACCCTTCACTCTAGATCATCTTTTTGATCTTCTTGTTCCACATAGTAAGCTTCTCTTGCTTCACAATATGCTTTGTAGGCGATGATAATTTCTTCACGAGCTCTACAAATGTGTGCCCAATGATCAGACACTCTACATCGAGAACATACATCTCTTTGCTCAAACTCCATTGATTGAGGCGCTTTGAAAGCGTCATTCAGATGACTCTTAGTGTTGGTGGCGCCACCAACATGGCCAGAGGCGTTGCCTCCCTTTCTCTTTCCACGTTGACCTCTTCGGTTCCGTGTTCGCCTATTTTGGCTATTACCTTCCCAAGTAGAGTGATTATATGAACCAGAAAGTCCAGAAGTATCCCAAAGGTTAGGGTTTCGCTCTTGGCGCCTTCTCTTAGGGGCGCGACTATAATTGGATTCCGGAATATGATCTATTTCCACGGATCTCGAATTATAGTTCTTCATAAGGATGTTGTCATGCTTTTCAGCGACATTCATAGCTCTAATGAGCTCATGAAACCTTGTGATCCGTCCTGCAACAACATTGATTCGATAGTTCTTCGCAACCATCAATGTAGAGACGGGGAAGTTAGAGAGAGTCTTCTCAATCAACATCGCATCTGTGATCTCTTTACCACAAAATTCCATTAAGGATTTAATGCGAAGTGCTTCTGAGTTGTAGTCAAGGAAGAGGGAGTCACGGAAGTTACCAAATCTATCTTCGAGTGAGACCCACAACCTTCTAGGGTCTTCTTCAGTCACACACTCGTACTGGAGCGAATCATCCATATGACGAGTCATTAGGATGATGGCTTTCGCCTTATTTGCGTCTAAGGCTGCTCTATTTGCTTCCAAAGCTTGAGCTTGCTCAACAGTTAGCACGTCCTGGCTAGGCTCGAGAATCGTATCTAGGATTTCATCGGCCTTGAGATGGTGGCAGACATCACGAACCCACCTGTGATATTTATATCCAGTTGTTCCCAATGGAGCAAAGTTCAATTTTTTTAGGTTACTCATCTTGAAAGAGAACAAGAAAAAGGGTCAGTTTTGGAGGGAAAAATGTACCACGAAAACATATAAAACTTCTAAGCGTAGTTGCTTCCAAGAAATTAGGAATTTCTGAGCGTAATCGCTTCCAAGAAATTCAATTCCAAGAAGTATTGGATTAGATCGAAACAATGACGTAAGTGGTCTATCATAAATTCTCTACAAACTCTAAGTTTGAAGATCTCAACAAGCTCCAAGCTTAGAGTGTGCATGAACCCCCACAGTTCAACTTAATTAGTTCTCCCCTATGATGAAGAAAGGGGGGTAGAAGAAGGGAGTTTGCAAGTCCCCGAAAAAGAAGAAAAATTGAATTAAAAAACTCTAAAAAACAGGAACGTTTAGTAAAAAAAAACCTTGAAATAGGTCGCCGGAAAATTTGGCCGGAAAAGTCGTCTGAAAGTTGACAGAAAATTGGCTGGAAAAAGTCGCCGGAAGTCGCCGAAAAAAAGTTGACCGGGCTGCTGACATGGTAGTCTGGTGCTGATGTGGCAGGCTGACTGAACGCTGACTGGATGCCTGCGTCGACGCTGACATGGCAGGCTGCTTCTCGGTTCTGGGCCTGCTTCTTTGCTTCTGGGCCTGAGTCTTTCTTCTGGGCTGAGGCTGGTCTGCTTTCTCCTTCTGGGCTGAGGTTGGCTTCTGTGGCTGGGCTGTGTCTGTTTCTGGGCTCGGTGTTGAATATGCAGAAATCTGGCAGATGCAAACCTGCTAGGAACGTCAGAGGATTTACTGGTCGGTTCAGGGTCTTGATGGCTGGTTCTGGGATTCTGGGGTAGGGCTACAGCTTCTGTCAAAATATAGCGGTGAAAAGTGGATGGGAAGTATGCGAACCAGGCAGGAGTCCAAACGGATTCTTCTTGGGACAGGTTCAGTCACTTCCAACGGCCGGTTCAGGTTGATTCCGGCCTGTTCTGGTGGTGGCGCCATTGGTTCTGAGTTCCTGGAGTCTGGGACTTCAAGTTGGGAGGCGGAGGTATTCGGATTTGAGAGCTACGATTTTAGGGTTTCAGGGTTAGGGTTTCGTGCTGATAACGTGTTTTAGAGAAACTGAAATTGAGAGGAAATCACTGTGCATTCTCATTGATAATAGGGGCCTCTTTATATAGAGGATTACAATGCATAAAGTCTGAATCATACAAGGAAAGATAATCTCTAGATTCTTCTAATTAAACCCTATTACCACTAGGTCAAGTAACCTAGAGTTTGGGCCAAACACAAATTAGGGTTTTACTTGAACAACAATAACTATTTGGTTGTTTTTTCTTTTTTGTAACAAAACTAATGATTAAACAATTCCCACTACCTAAGATCGAGGTCATGGGTTCGAGTCATCATGAGGGTAGGAGTGAAATCCTTTGATCCTTTTTTTTTTTTAAATGATTAAACAATTCCCATCGTTATTATTCCAAAGTGAAAATCTGCAAATACATACATTATTTTGCCGAGGGCCTCATAGTATAGAGGATATAAGCAACCTTTCTAATCGTAAACCAGCGACATAACCTTATGCTTTAAGTTGGATGATGAAGCACTCAATCCCGTTCCGTACTATCTATTTTCGAATCTTTTTGTCTTCCAACCTCGCTGCATATTTCCATTTCTTTTTTTGACATATTCAAATACTAATGGCACCCAGTCAAACCCATTTAGCTAGGTTACTAGTCCCCAAAATCCGCATAACGACTTTGAATGTCAATAACTAAATTAATTAAGTCTCCTCCTCAAGAACAAGATTCCACCTGAATTTACAAAGCAGAAACCCACCACCTTTAACTTGTCTTGGGTAGAGGTGGTAAACAGGCCGCTAAGCAAGAGCACGGCACTGGCTCGGCAGGCTTAAAAGAGGCCCGGTAAGGACCAAGTCCGTTAGTGGCCCGGCACGACCCGAGCACGTTAGAATAACTGGCCGGGTTGGGCCTAGGAATGTTGGCCCATTAGCCGGGCCCGGCACAACCCGAGCAAGACATATTGTAGGCCGGCCCATTACAAACACAAAATTTCATTTTGTTTTTAAAAATATTTAAAAATCACAATGATGAGATTTGAATATTAGATCTCCTTATTTAAAATCTCATGACAATTCCACCAATGCTATTTTTTTATATTGTCATAATAGTGATATAAAACATTATATCATTGTTTAGACATAAAGTATTTTTTCTAATCTCATAATAATACAACTATAGAATGAATGAAAGAATAATATGATACTAAATCTTCATTATATTAATAAAGATTAATCTCACAATAATATACTACAAACAATATTTTTGAGTTATTTTTTTCTTTCTTTCTTTCTTGTAGTGAAATATAAAAAATATTAGAAAACTAATCTTAAAAAGCTAAGATTGAGAAAAATATTGTAGAACTTAATTTATTTTAATTTTCTAAATAGTTAAATAAAATTAATTTTCATTTATTCAAATTAAGATTTTAAAATTGTGCTTTATAGTGGGTAGGCACGAGCATGGCCTGTTTATTGACCCCGAACGAGCACAGCCCGACACGATATGGGCTAGGGCCATGGGCCGGACCGGGCTTAATGTTTAAGTAAATGGGCCAGCACGAGCCCGATACGATAATAAATGGGCCGGCCCAAGTACGGCACGAAGCACGACTAGGCCCTCTTAAAATGAGCCGGATTTATATGTTTATTCTGATCGGAATATTCAAATGATTTTTATCGAATGACTATTCATCTATTGTATTTTCATGTAAATGACTATTCATCTATTGTATTTTCATGTAAATTAGGGGCAAGAAAGTTCTATGGAAAAATGGTGGTTCGGTTCGCTCTTGTTTAGCGGGGAGTTAGAATAAAGGGGTAGGCTAAGTAAATAAATGGCCAGTTTTGGTCTTTTTGAAAATCCCAGTGTAAGTGAAGATCCAATTATAGATAATATGGATATAGACGTGTCTAATTATAGTGACAAGTCTAATTATAGTAATGTTGATCATTTAGTCAGCGGCGGATCCATTTGGAATTTAATATCGGATGAGACTTTTTTGGATCTGGCTGGGCCGGACTGTTTGCCACCTCTAGAATTTGGGTAATAAGTATCCAATAAGCTTCATTCCTACCAACTCTCCTAGTTAATCATGTAGAAGAAGTAAACGTCCATATTGCATATGTAACCGCGTCAACTACTAAAGGGTCAGCCGCCCCGGGCCCGGCGCTTTAGGACTATATATAATGATTGCATAGCCATGCAATATGCACACAAACCATATCTTTGTTCTAGCTAAGCTAACACAACTCCTCCACATACCCAATCACTTATTGATTTCTTTTATAGTTTGATCAAGATGAAGGTTGAGGTGATTGAGAGGGATTGCATCAAGCCTTCTTCTCCAACCCCAAACCACCTTTGCAAACATGAGCTTTCATTTCTCGATCAAGTCGCCCCTCCCATTTTCATGCCCATATGCTCCTATTCTACCCTGCTACTAATTATGGTCACGGTAATTACAGACGACAAAGGCGTTGTCGATGATCCGCCTGCCTAAAGCAGTCCCTATCCGAGACCTTGACGCAGTTCTATCTGCTAGCTGGACGGATCATCGACAACGCCTTTATTGGACTGTAACGATGAAGGTACTCCTTTCGTACGAGTCAACTGCCTACTTTCAGATGACAACATCCCAACCGGACCCAAACCAACTCAACAAGCTACTCCCATGTGAGTTGGAATGTGTTGTCGACTTTGTTCTTGCAGTCCAAGCCAACATCTTTGACTGTGGTGGCATGACTATCGGAGTGTGCATCTCGCACAAAATCGCCGACGCCTTGTCACTGGTCATGTTTCTAAACCCTTGGGCTTCCGTTTCCCGACGAGATAATTGTAATTACACAGCTCCTGCTTTTGACTTGGCTACGTTCTTCCCGCGGAGATCCATATCCGGGTTCAAACCAGGGACTGGAATCGCAAGAGACAAAATCGTTACTAAACGATTCGTTTTCAGCGCCTCCACCGTTGCTTCTCTCCTAACAAAATACACGACATCTGCAACTGACAGACGCCCTACTCGTATCGAGGCTCTGTCAGCATTTGTATGGAGCCGTTTCTTGGCTTCCATGCAAGGAAAGCCCAACTCGGACCTGGTTTACAAAGTTCTCCACGCATGCAGTCAACCTACGAACCAGAATGGACCAGGCGCTTCCAGAGCATCATTTCGGAAACGTGAGCCGGTTCGCGAAGGCGACGACGTCGTTTGAGGAGGGCGAGGAGGAGTGTTATCGGTTTGTGGGACAAATGAGAGATGCCATTAAGACCGTCGACCGGGAGTACATGAGGAAGATTATAGAAGGCACCGGCCACGTGAATTATTTGAAGTAGCGAGCGGAGGAGTTTCTGAATGGTGAAGTGGTGTCATTTAGCTTCACTATTCTCTGTAGGTTTCCATTGTATGAGACTGACTTCGGGTGGGGGAAGTCGATGTGGGTCGGGTCTGCTAGCCTCACTTTCAAGAATCGATCTGGTTTGTTTCACGGATTCTGGGTCCGGTGGTGGGATCCAAGCGTGGGTTAATTTGAAGGAAGAAGACATGGCTAAGTTCCAAGAGGATGAGCAGTTACGCGCACTCACTTAACCAGTCAGAGATGCTAAAGTTTAGGGCAGGCCCGTTCACTGATAATGGATGTTGTGCTTAGTTTTTACTTTGCTTGTATTGGGGTAATTGTTATTAATTGGGATTCAATAAATTTCTTTATCAACAGAAGGAGAAAGTAAAAATGTAACTCAAGAAAAAGGATAGGATTAAGTCAAAAAAGGCTATGTATTCTGTTTGTGTACTGCATATAATTCCCCAATGGCCCAATTAAGCATTTTAAGGGTCATTTGGCAATACAGTTGTACCTACTCAGCAGTACTTCTTTTATTTGACTCTTTTTTTTTTTTATCTATTTTACTAAAAGAAGTTTGATTTCATGTTTCTCCATACTCATGCAAATGAGGTTAATGGGCATGCCAACATAACGGCATAAGTGAGGTAAATAAAAATGTCCGTGAAAGAAGCTGAGCAGACGGAAAAATGTGGATTTCACGTAATCTGGAATGATGTCCCAATTCTAGAACTATCTCTAAATATTTTTTTTGGTCAGAACCCATGATTTCTAAAAGAAAACTGTGGGCTATAGCATACTTTTTTTTTTGTGTCCAAAATCGTTCTTATCTAAATCTTCCCATCTCAAAATTATGGTTTTTAACCAATTATTGAAGTGATGAAATTTTTTTTTTTTGCAACTTTTCAAAATCAAGAAACTAGAAAATTAGTTTTAAAAAGAGGATAAGTCTCATGCGTGTGGTGACTTTTTAAACCCATAAATTGGGTATAAATTAATAATTATTAATTTATCTATTAAATAATAACTATGCTAATTTAATTATTTTTTGTGGTTCCAACGTACCTTATTAATTTATAGAAGTTTTACTGTAGTTAGGTTGAAAATTATAATAATGCCAAATTAATTGTTATATTGGTTGACTTGAGGGATGAAATCACTTGTCCCAAATTTCTATGTTTCAATTATGTCCTCTCAATAAAATAATGCCAAATTAATTGTTACAAACTAATATGGACCCAATAAACGACCATCAGATACAAACCTTAATTAATTGGGGAACAAGTACTTACTCAATCGAGCTAACTAGGAGAGACTTGCAATGAAGGCTGACACTGAAGTAAATCACATCACAAAGAGGAAGTCAAATTATCGTCTTTACTCATCGTTCATTTCTGTAGTTTTTCACGTGGGTAGACACTCCTCTTAGGGTCAATTAATTTTTTGATACGGAGTGGACCATGAGTTGTTAGAGATGGTAAATTGGCATTTGGGGGCTAAGAAACGGATCTTGTCCTAGCGTTGGAGGTGGCTTTTACAACCCTATTTGGCTTTGTAAGCACGTCATGATCACTACTATACTAAACTAGCTTATTGGCTTAAGAATCAAGTGAAAGACTTATAAAAAGTCTCCTGCTCATGAGCTCATCCTTTGTTGCTTGCCCATGGGTTTTGCTTTGTGCATAGCTTACTGCCTAACTTATCATTGATTTCTTCTGTATAGTTTCTCTGTCCATAGGCGAATTCTGCCGATCCATTTAGGGTCCAAGCACAGGAATTAACTTTTTGTTACATAGTAGACCACAAGTTAGCGATGCAAATTGGCATTTTGGAGGGGGGGGGGGTTGTGTGGGGGACCTTTTCCTAGTGATGGAGATGGTTTTCACAACCCTGTTTAGATTTATACCCACGTCATGATCAATAAGTCACTACCACTGCGCAACACCCTAGAAAATTTTCCAGATCGAGTTCCAGTACTTCTACCGACCCCTGTGGGAACTGAGAAACAAAGAAGAATTTTCTTCTTAAGCCATCCAGGGAAATCAGCTATATATGGCCGACCATGTCCCCGGTAGGAGAGACGGTGGCCAGTCCCTATTTCAACTTGTTGGTAAACGAACTTTGAAAAATTAAAGTTTCGTTAACACCGGCCTTTTATTATGAGTTTCGACAAAAATGCCATGTTGATTGTCATCTCTCATCTGTGACGAAAAGGCCACTGGTGATCCAACCACGTTTTCCATACGTACACTTTTACGTTCGCACCCTCCTTTTAATTTGCTGTTGGTGCATGCTGGATGGATAGCACACTATAAGTGGCTCATAAATTAAACAAACCGAGTTTAGGTATATTGTAAATCTCTCAACGATTTAAGAAACAAACACTACAGAAAAATATGCCATTAATTGATGGCTTCACGCTTTGTGAATGACAACAGTACCCTTATATGATCTATTGTAGGATTGTATATGAAGTGTAAAACTTTGACTTTTAAAGTTTAACATACACATGCAAAACCAAACTTCATCAGGCTACCATATGTGAAGAAGGATCCGTTTTTAGTTTTTACACAATAAGCACACACAATTGCAACAATCACACTTAATTTGACTTTGTACCCCTACATATGTGTATAAGTAGGAGCAATCTAAACACCACTGAACCAAACAAAATCGAAGAACAATCCGATATATCATTTTGCCACAACCACTCGATCGAGTAAGTTAGGAGAGATCGATGGGCATAATGAAGTTTGAAGCTGAAGTTATGACGTAGTCGGAAAGATCACCTAAGGTTTACAAGCAATAAACCTCAAACATAAAGTTCTGGAGTCCACCAGAGATAAAAGAGATAAATCTCACTTTGATTGAAAATATGATAAAAGATAGTTCTGCAGCCGTTTAAGGTTGCTTATATATGGGAAAAGAAACCCTAAGGCGACTAACAATGAAATCCTAAAGCCCACGGATTAAAACAAAACAAATCCAAAATAAACTAGAAAACCTAAAATAAAAAGAATGTAAAACTAGCCTAAAAATATTAAATCACTAATCGGATAATTAAGACGATACATTTTGGCATAAATCTGATTGGGCTCACTAAAGTGAGTCTTGAAGATCTCGTCGTTCCCATTCTGGAAAGGTATCATTCGTCTCAAACGGACATTCTGGCCAAAAGTTGATCAAATCTGATTGTGAATCAAAACCTGTCTTTTTGTACGAGTAACCCGAAAAGTCCAAAACCAAATCTTGTTGAATATTCCAGCGGCTAGTAATCTCATTACAAGTGAGTTACCTATTTTCCAATCACTTTTCTTGATTCTCCGCCGCTTCTTTACTTTTATGATTTTTCGGCTAAACTGGATCCATTCTCGTCCTACATCAAGTTATCTCCAAGCAGATTATCACGCCTTCTTCTCCAACCCCTGACCATCTTCATCATTATCAGTTCTCATTTAATTTCTTGATCAAATATCTCCCCGTCTATAACCCTTTGCTTCTCTTTTATGAATTCAATGCCAAAACTCAATCCAACATCACTGAAATATCCAACCACCTGACGACTGTTGACTTGTGAGTCATGTTGTGTGGAACAAGTTTGCTTGCATATAATCTTGTAGAAGAAGGAAACTTGGAGGACAAGTACACTTGGAGAGCAAGTTTACTTGGAGATCAAGATGTGTAATGTAGTAGTGTAGGGCTTGTATATATAACCCCATTTACACCATTGAATCAACATGAAAAAATTCATCACTCACAAATATCTCTTCCTTTCCATTTCATATTTTGACTTGGTATCAAAGCGAAGATCCAAGAGGACTTTGTCTCTTTGTTTTTCCTTCATTCTTCTTTCCTCACACTTTGGGGTAAGATTGTTCCTTCCTCTAATTCGGAGGTTAGGATTGTTCTCTATCTTTTAGAAGGTGAATTTTATCCTTGTAACGCCGAGCTTACTCGCCCAACACCACTAGGTCCATCCAATTAATGCGATGTCTAGGCCAAGGATCTAATAAGAGAAAGGTAACCGAAAGGTTGAAAAGTGAGCATTGCTCCACCAAAATCTTAACCCTCCTTATCTGGTCACATTAAAAGGAGTTACCGAAAGGTTGCACGATAGGCAACACCCAAGGATAAGATTTCTTTTCTCCTTACTTAGGAAGTACTGCTACTTCTTGACTAGTCGATTAATCCCTCTCGACTTGTCGAACATACCTTCTGTCTCAATTTTGCTGCATATTATTTTTTTGTTGGTATTCCAATGGCTGGTCCTGATGCTCCACTTCTAGAAGGAGGGAATACCAACAATTTCGGTATTCAAAAAGTTGAAGTCTCAGTTCAAAACCCAGATTCTTCATCAGGTTCATTCGGAGGAGCAAAACTGAATAGACCTGAGAATTATAGGACATGGAAGGAGATGATTTCCGCTCACCTTCGTGGAATCCGTAAGATGGTTCATGTAACTGGTACCATTAAGGCACCGGCGAATGAGGAAAGTGAAGAGTATGTTAAGTGGGAAGATGCTGATGGACTTGTACTGTCAATTCTGTACAAGGCCATGACTGATGAGGTGATCCAATTGATCATTGGGTGTGATACTGCTGCAGAAGTTTGGAAGACGCTCAATGATCTCTATCTGAATGAATCTGATTTTTCCCAGATCTATGAATTGTTGTGCAAGGCAACAAGGATGAAGCAAGATGGGCAAGCAGTTTCAGTGTTCTACACCCAACTGAAAAACATTTGGGCCGAGATTGATCAACGGCGACCAAACAAATTGAAGAATGCTGAGGATATTACTTGGTACTAGAAGGAGAAGGAGTTGGAGCATATGCACCAGTTTATGAGTGGATTAGATGCTAGACATGACAGTGCCATGGGAGAGTTGTTGCGTCGGTAAGAGCCTCATTCCCTCATTGAGGCTTTTACCTACATCCGCAAGGATGAGTCTCAGCAAGGTAGCACAAAGGCAGCTCATTCTGAAATCTCCAGCCTAACAATCCAAGCTAAGCCCCCTCAGGCTCAAGGTCCACCTCCTGTCTTCAGTACACCACAATCAGGATTACATCCTTTGACTTAGGGTTCTTCTCCAGGCAGGTCTGTATGTCAACATTGCAAACTGACTGGACACACCAAGGAGACTTGTTATAAGTTGGTTGGGTACCCAGCTGAATACTTCAGCAAACCCAAACCAACTGAACCTCGAGGTAGAGGAAAGACAGCTGTTCATCTTGTTCAGAGTTCAGAGTACTTTGGAGTCGCTGGGCAAGATCATACCACAGGCAGTGGTGGCCCCTCAGTCTCACTGGTTGCTAGAGGTACTGGTAAGATTGGTATGGCTTTAAAAATTTCTAACTTTGTAGGTTCAGATACTTGGATTGTTGATTCTGGTGCTTCAGATCATATGCCCTATGATAAGAAGTATTTCATTACCTTTTCCACACCTACTGTGTCATATGTTACAAATGCCAATGGTGAATCATTTCCTATCTTAGGTATTGGGTCCATAAGAGTCACACCTACCTTAGTATTGCATGATGTATTGTATGTACCAGACTTGTCTCACCACTTAATCTCAGTTCCCCAATTGAATACTCAATCCTTGTGCTCTGTGACATTTTTTCCCATGTATGTGGTGTTTCAAGATCTTCTGACCAAGGAAGTCATTGGCAAGGGGTATATGAGGGGGAGACTGTTTCATCTGGATCAAGCTTATGCCGGGGAGAGACCAAGGAAGAATGTCCCAGTTGCTTTGACTTTGACTTCTAGAGAGCTTAATGAAGTCTGGTTATGGCATAGACGCTTAGGGCATCCTTCATTTAGTGTAACGCGTAAAGCTATGCCCTCTTTATTTGTTGGTATTGACGAGTCGTCCTTACATTGTGAAACTTGTGTTTTGGCGAAAAGCCATAGAGTCAACTACCCATTGAGTCTTTCTAATAAAAGTTCTATGCCTTTTGAGATTATTCACTCTGATGTGTGGGGACCTTCCAGAGAACCCATTGTTTCTGGAATGCGTTATTTTGTCTTGTTTATTGATGATTGCACTCGATTATCATGGGTAACATTGCTTAAATCTAAGGATGTTGTGTTTTCTGCTTTTCAAGCCTTTCAAAAATTGATTCAAACACAGTTCAATGGTCATATCAAAGTTTTTCGTTCTGATAATGGGGGGGAGTTTGTTAATCGTGATTTTCAGGAATATTTCCAAGAAAAATGTATAATCCATGAAACCACTTGTCCTCAAACACCTGAACAAAATGGTGTGTCTGAGCGTAAAAATCGTCATCTTCTAGACATAGCACGAGCATTGCTATTTGGTGCTCACATGCCCAAGTATCTTTGGGGTGAGGCGGTTCATACTGCCTCACATCTTATTAATCGTCTTCCTTCAAGTGTTCTTCAGGGGCGCATTTCCTTTGAAGTCCTGTCAACCCATGTCTCTATTCCTTCCTTCCATAATCTTCCTGCTGGGTCTTTGGTTGTGTTGCCTTTGTCCATATACCCAAAAATCAGAGGTCAAAGTTGGATGCCTGAGCTCTCAAATGCGTCTTTGTAGGTTATGGTTCTCATCAGAAAGGCTACAAATGCTATCATCCACCTACACGAAAGTTCTATGTCACCATGGACGTGTCATTTTATGAAGATATGTGTTATTTCTCCCCCAACAACACCACTCTTCAGGGGGAGAATGAGTTTTTTGAAGAGATGTTTGTTGGTGGAAAGTTGAAGATGAATAAAGACGTAGAAGAAGAGAGTACTGACATCCCGAAGTTGACTAGTCAAATTTCCCAAATCGACCAGTCGATAGGGGGAGTCGACCAATCGAATGAGGAAACCGGCGAAATGGGCAGAAGTGTACTAGACCAATCGAAGGAAATTCTCGACCAGTCGATTTCTGAAGAGGACTCTATTCCAGCTTCCCCCTCATCTGATACTTCACCCCCTAATGCTGAACTTTCTGGTCAAGAAGCTCCATCTCAGGTATGTCCAGTATCTTCACCTGGTAACCCTGTAGAGTCTGTATCTTCTACATATGTGTTACCTAGTAGGAATACCCGTGGTCAACCAGCCAAAAAGTATGAACCTTCCATAACTGCTAAAGCCAAATATCCAGTAGCTAACTTTGTGTGACACCATAGGTTATCTAAACCTTATGCATCATTTGTGAATCAAATATCCTCTGTATCTGTTCCCAAAGTGGGCCAAGGCAATGGAGGAAGAATTAGAGGCATTAGAAAAGAATCACACCTAGGAACTTGTACCACTTCCTCGTGGTAAAAAGATTGTTGGGTGTAGATGGATTTTCACTGTCAAACATAATGCAGATGGCACAGTAAGTAGGTATAAGGCGAGGTTGGTGGCTAAGGGCTTCACTCAAACATATGGGATTGACTATGATGAGACTTTTGCTCCGGTAGCCAAGATGAATACTGTTAGGGTATTGTTGTCACTTGCAGCTAATCTGAATTGGTCTCTTCATCAATTTGATGTAAAAAATGCTTTCCTTCATAGGGAGTTAACTGAAGAAGTATACATGGGTCTTCCTCTTGGATATGCATCAGATACACATGATGATGTTGTTTGTAGATTGAAGAAATCCCTTTATGGACTTAAACAGTCACCCCGGGCATGGTTTGGCAGATTCACTCAGTCCCTGAGATGCTTTGGATATAAGCAGAGCAATTAAGACCACACCTTATTCTTAAAGCACCAAAAGGGGAAGGTAACTGTGCTTATTATATATGTGGATGATATGATAATAACAGGGGATCACTTGGTAGAAATTGAAAGTCTTCAGCAGAAGTTGGCTTCTGAGTTTGAGATGAAGAATTTGGGAGATTTGAAGTACTTCTTGGGGATTGAGGTAGCCAGGGGGAGAGATGGCATCTTCTTATGTCAGCGAAAGTATGTGTTGGATCTCTTGGCAGAGACAGGTATGTTGGATTGTTCTCCAATTGACACTCCAATCGAGCAAAATCACAAACTAGCATAATATCCTGATCAGGTTCCAACTGATAAACCAAGTTACCAGAGGTTAGTGGGACGCCTGATATATTTGTCACACACTAGACCTGATGTTGCTTATGCAGTTAGTATTGTGAGTCAGTTTATGCATAATCCAAGTGAACGGCATATGGAGGTAGTGGTAAGAATCTTGAGGTACTTAAAGTCAGCACCAGGAAAAGGTTTAATGTTTTCTAAATGTTAGCACCTCGATGTTAGTGGATGTACAGATGCAGATTGAGCCGGTTCTATCACAGATAGGAAGTCTACATCTGGGTACTTCACCTTGGTGGGTGGAAACCTTGTTACCTGGAGAAGTAAGAAGCAAAAGGTTGTTACAAGGTCAAGTGCTGAAGCTGAATATAGAGGTATGGCACATGGAGTGTGCGAACTTCTGTGGCTACCAAATTTACTTCGAGATTTGGGTTTTAAGCCTAAGTCAGCAATGCAATTGTACTGTGATAACAAAGCAGCTATTGACATATCACATAATCCTGTACAACATGACCGAACGAAACATGTGGAAGTTGATCGACACTTCATTAAGGAAAAGCTGGATGCAAAGTTAATCTCCTTTCCTTTTGTTCCAACCGAGGAGCAATTAGCGGATATACTTACCAAAGCTGTATCTAGCAAGTTGTTCCATGACTCACTAGGCAAGTTGGGTCTTTGTGACATTTATGCCCCAACTTGAGGGGGAGTGTTGACTTGTGAGTCATGTTGTGTAGAACAAGTTTGCTTGCATATAATCTTGTAGAAGAAGGAAACTTGGAGATCAAGATGTGTAATGTAGTAGTGTAGGGCTTGTATGTATAACCCCATTTACACCATTGAATCAACATGAAAAAATTCATCACTCACAAATATCTCTTCCTTTCCATTTCATATTTTGACTACGACCTCCTTAGCCAAAGTCTTAACCCTTTTCTACCCACTAGCCAGACGACTCAAAGGCAACCAATACGTGGATTGCAAACGATAATGGTATACCCTACATTGAAGCTAATGTGAACTGCAAACTCTCAGATGTTCTTGACATTAATCCAATACCCGGAGAACTCAACAAGCCCATGCCATTTAGGCTGGACGATGTGGCAAAGAAATCTACTCTTGGCGTCCAGCTCAACATCTTTGAATGTGGTGGTTTAGCTACTGCTCAATGCCTTTCTCACAAGCTGGCAGATGGGTTATCATACTTCACGTTCAGCAAAATTTGGGCCGCCACTGCCTGGGGCGAACCCAAAATAGCACATCCACGTACAGTTCATTTCTGCCACACTATTCCCTCCCAAGAATTTAAGTGGATATGATGCGCGCACTGGTATCACAAGAAATAAAGTCACAAAAAGATTTGTGTTTAGTAATTTTGTCTATTCAAATCCACTTCCCCCTAAACCCTAATTTCAAACAAGCTATGTTATTCGTGTTTCATACTCAGGAAGAAAAAAAAAAAAAACTAACCATGTTTAGGCAGAGGGTTTGTTGACAATACTTGTGAGGAAACCTAGATCAAATGGAGAAGGCGTTGATCAATTGAAGAAGAGGTGAGAGGGTTGAGGAGGTGTGAGAGGAGGAGAAAAGAAAACAACGTCTGATAGAGAAGATGTTGACCAGATAATATCACAAAGAAAAAAAAAGGGATTTAAAAGATAAAATCAAGAAAGTCAAAAAGAAAAAAAAAAGGAATTTTTGTAATTAAGAAAACATAGAAATATAAAAATCAGAAATTATGCTTTAATGATAAGGATACGCTACATAAGCTGCCACCTAAGGTGGGTTCTAGGTGGTTCACCTAGCATTACTCCTCTAACATAGAGGGGCTTAGAAAAGATCAACCACATAAGGCCTTAACACGCCCTTCACATGTTGAGGCCTTATCTTCTTTCATCTTGAGCCGATTTGTGGAGGCTACCAAAGATATTGGATTCAGCTGACAAGTTTTACAGGTGGTATGGTTCATGCTATGAACTTGCGGCCAAGGTTCGACCCACCACTGCCACACCATTCCTTTGGGAACCCTTACCGAGTCTCCATGACAGCTCCGTTACAAATAAGTTCTAGAAAACTATACCATGGTACACGAGAAGTGATAAGCAAGATCGACAATGAGTATGTGAGAAAACTATAGAAAGGTGATGAGCATTTGAGTTCCATCAAGACCTATGCTAAAAGTTTTGCTAAAGGCGAGCAGGTTACAATTAGCTCCAGTAGTTATTGCAGGTTTCCTTTGTATGATAACGATTTTAGTTGGGGGAGGCCTACGTGGTTGGGGTCGCCAGCATTGACGTTTAAAAACTGGGTGACCTTCATGGATATGAAAGAGGGTGGTGGGATTGAGGCTTATATTAGCTTGGAGGAGGAAGTCATGACTAAGTTACAGAGCGATGTGGAGCTTTTAGCTTATGTGTCTCCAAGTGCGGTGCTGAACTAGGCAAAATTAGAATGCCTTGTGGACAGTGCAAAATATGAAGGTGTGTGGCGAAGTATGTTTTTTTTAGGACTTCTCGTACGTCCATACTACCTAGAAGTAGTTTTTGTAATATTGTTTTATTCAAAATTTCAAATTGGCCTCTGCGTAGTTAATAAGAACTGGTCATTTAGCCGTTGAAAAAAACCAAGTCTAGCTTTATGTATTTTCTGGACCGACCCCTTGTAATTTTCCCCAAGTAAATTGGTTTGGTGTTGCAACAAAAAAAATATATTGGTTTGGTGTTGCTGCTGTAATTAGACTCTGTTCATATCAGTGATTGCTCTAGGGTTTGGGTCCTTAGGTAAAAAGCTACCTTGCAGAGTGAAAAACCACTTAATTGTTCTTAAATCTTTACGATGCTGTGTATGTAAATTTTGATTTAGGGCTTACTTATATCTTCTTGGGGTTTTATCAATTTTTTTTTGACTTGTCTACATGGTGAATAGAATATGAGTTCTTCAAATTTAGTTTAGGGTTTTAGATTCAAAATTTCAATATAGAGATTTTGTTTAGGGTAAGTAATTTGAACAAGTAAGACTCTACTCTATTTCAATTAGAAGAAAGTTGTATCTAATTCCTTGGAACATAGCAACAACAAGGACATACGTCAAAAAAGGATGGTAAACAAGAGTGGATCACAAGAAAAAACAAAGGTTTTATATATCTTATATATCTTTTGTCCCATTTCTTTTGAGATTATGGGTGGGTGCTAGTCACCCCAAATCGGTTGTCGCAGAAAAACTAATATCGCATAATCTTATAGAATGATTCTATAGATCCCAAAATTATGTACCAAAATTGCTTACCAAGTGATGTGGCATATACCATGTCATCACTTTCTTTTGAAAATTATGCTGACATAGATTTCTTGTTGGCTATATAGAAATAAGAACTGATAATAAAATTAATATTAAACAAAAATCACAATTAAACAAAAATAGCAAATAAAAAAAAAGAATAGATGCACATTCTTGCTTTTTGCAACCTCGATGCCCAGATCAAAATATCAGAACAAAATCTCATCCATCTTTATGAGAAGGCCGAACGAAAAATTGAGAATTGGGAAATTTTTTATGTATGCGTTTCTATGTTAATTAATGGCAAATTAATCCATGATTGGTTGGTGTTCTCTCTCTCTCTCTCTCCCCAGAAAATTAGGATATGAAAATAAGAACATGGAGGACTTTCAATCTCCTCTCCTTAATATTGCAATCTCATTTCTTGTTTTCATGGAATCATGAGTTTTTTGAATATCAAAACCTTCCCAAGTCTTTTTAGTCTTGACCAATGAGCAAGAGAGAAGACATGAGAGAGGATTTCAAATGAGTCATCAGAAGAGAGCTGCTGTAGTATTAATGGTAGATTGCTTCTTCTTCACACGTAAATATGTCAAAAGATTAGGGTTTGTAAAATTTTTTTTCCCATAATTTGTATACAAAATCTTTTCTCAATTGTGTTTTTAATTAAATAAACAAATCCATGTCATTGAAATTCCATAATGATATTGATGAGATGGTCTGTGCCACATCATTTGGTAATCCATTTTTGTATAAAAATTTGGGATCTCTAGCATTACTCAATTTTATATTTAATTTATCTTTTACAAAACCCCAACCAAGAGGATGGACTGGGCTTAACTGTTGGGCCTTGGCATGATGTCCTTTGGGCTTTGGGCCTCTATTTAGTTTATTTTCTCTAGTAGTCCCCTACTTTTGGGAACCATGCTTGTTCTTTTTAATGAGTGCTAATTAGTTGTAGTTTATTTACTTTGCAAACTTGCTAGTTTTAGCTTATAGGCTCACTTTATTAAGTGAGCACTGATTATATAATGAATGGTCTATACCTATGTACCATCGTAGTACCCCACAACCTTTTGTCTGTCTCGCGATTAACTAATAGTAGTGGAGGGGTATGCAATGACTATTCTGGCTTGAGTAATGACAATCAATAATGGACTGACTAAAAAAAAGAGGTTGCATGGACGTTTGAATTTTATTATATGGTGTAAGTGTGAGTTTTTTTTTATTAATGAAATAAAATTGGGGGACTGGTAGTGGATTCTCGGCTGTGATTGCCTCAATTATTCGAGATTATGGGTGGGTGCTCGTCACCCAAAATCTGCTGTCGTAGATGAACTAATTTCATCTGATTCTCTATTTAATCGGATCTTTGTGTGTGTCTATATTATATATATATATATATATATATATATATATATATATATATCACTTGTGACATTTGTATCAGTGAGATTTGGACAAGGAGTCATCCAAATACTCACCTCCCAAAAGGATATGAAATTTTTCATTCACTTTGAGAGACAGGACAAACTTATCCTAAAACCCAATCCTTTACTAAGGGACAAGTTTATTAGTTCTCCTTCCAAATTAGGGAAAAAAAAAACTTTTTAGTACACATATCAAGACATAACTAAGTCCTAATTCTTTTTTCTTTAATCCAAAATACAGAGCACTGCACCCTGCATGCCATGCCTGAAATAATAATGTATATGGATAAGTGTCCACATTTAATTATAGACTCATGTAATACCCAATACATTCACCAAAGATTCTCATGTCTTACCCAATATATATTTCATATATTAATGCTCATCGATTTTTTCAATCGCACGTCCGCGATCACTAATGTTTTAGATTACATGAACACTAAACAATTACCAGACAATATATAATTTGGATCACTGTAGGGCAGTTTGATAGCAATACACAGGGGCGGAACTAGGATTAAGAGTTTGGGGGGTCCAAATGTAAAAGCACTTTTTTTGTTATCTTAAACATAAAATTGAAGTATAAAAAGAACAAATAATTAATGGTAATTAATGTCTTTTTATAACCATATTGAAGTTTTTGCAGGATCAAAATTCAGTGTTTGATATATATCTTACAAAATTAAATATCAATCAAATATAAAAAGTAAGATTAAAGGAATTCATTCATTGAGGTATGGTATTAATAGAGAAAGGATAGATTATATAGTGGTGGTGGGGGGTTCAAATATAGTATAGCTCTAATAATTAAGGTATTCAAATCGGCAAGAGTCAGCTAATTAAGGAAGTGATCAAATTAGCAGGGGTCTGGACCCCCCCCCAGACCCTTACACAGTTTCGCCACTGGCAATACATACACATATACAGCTGGAATGACGATATAGCTCAGCTGGAATGACGCTTGAAGTGGAAGTAATATCCAAGGAGATTATCAAACCATCTTCTCCAACCGCTGACCATTTTCGCTATTAGCGGTACTCTTTTCTCGATCAAATGTCACTTCCCCAAATCTATTGCTCTATGGTTCTCTTTTGTGAATTCAACAGCAAGACACAACCCAACATCTCTGAAATATCTAAGCACCTTAAGAGGACGTTAGTTGAGGTTTTAACCCTCTTTTATCCCCCAGCAATATGAGCCCATGACAACCTGTAGATAAACTGCAACGACGAGGGTGTTCCCTTCCTTGTATCTCACGTCAACAACTGCAAACTTTCTGACGTGCTCCGCAATCCTATCCCTGATGAACTCATCACTAAGTTGGTCACATTTGAACTTGACGACGTTGAAAATAAAATCCCCCTTGGTGTCCAGCTCAACGTCTTTGAATGTGGAGGTGTTATGTCCCGAACCTAAATTTACCGGTTTATTAGTCATTTAGATGGTAAACGACAATTACTTACACCTTTTACTTTGTTTGATATGTAGTGGCCCTAAAAGTTGACATTCTGTTTAGATCAGTTTATGAGAAAAACTTCTTCATGAAAGTCGTAGAGGACGTTAAACCGAGTCCATGCATATGTGGTACGTAAAAATTGGAGTTCGTATGTGAAAATTATAAGCGAAAAAGTAAAGTTACTGTTTATGGTAATTTAGTATATATTTGAAAAAATTTCTATGGTAGGTTCTGCCCTACCACTTGGAAACTCTCTCTCTCTCTCCTCTGCACTCTCGATCTCTTCGGCGTATCTCTGCCCTCCGGCCACCTGATGGCGTGCCACCGAACTTATTAGAAGTGGCTCCTCCTCCTGGACACACTTGTGGTGGTAGCTCACGAAGTTTTGCTTGAAATACGGTGAACCAAGGCCGAGAAGTTTACTGTAGCAGTTTGGGGTCAACACCGATTTTGTCCCAAATCCGGCCACCTCCTCCGACAAAACCAGTGTTCATAGAAGCGGCTTGAGACGCACTTGAAGCTCCCCAAACCTCTTGAAGCGATTCAAATTGTGGAGGAAGAATCGAAGGTTTGAAATTCTGGGTACTATTTATATCGGGGTTTACTATTTGCTTTGTTTTTCCGGCAATTCTAGTGTCTTCCGGCTTAGTGGTTGTTGAGAAAAGTGTTTAAAATGTTGAGTTGATGTTGTACTTGGATTTTGGGATTTCAGTTTGGAGGTTGCTGGCGACGCGTGGGCCCCCACGCGCAACCACTGTGGGTGGCGCTTGGAGGTGCGTAGGGCAGGACTTTAGCTTTTATTTTTAGCAAGATAAATTACTTGTGAGTTGTAGAATCTGTAATTGCGAGTTTGGTAGAAATCAGAGGAGTTTTGTTTCGATTGTGAATTTTTCAGAATTCGGATATTTGATTAGCGATTTATGATAATCCAACCGTCGGATTTCTCTCGGTTCTGGCCTAAAACCTTTAAAGTATTGACTCGTTATTAGTAGTGAAGATGGAGGCTTTAGAGCATAAAGGCTATGTTAGGATTCAGTTTTCATTTTACGTAAATTTAAATTCTGTCATGTGCTTAGTTATTTATGAGAAATTCCGTTCTGGTGTGACAATACGATGAAAAAATTTCTCCAAAAAGATTGTATGACGGGCCAATAAAAATCTCCCATGAGGATATTGTCGCTAACTCAGATCGGCTTTGAAAATTAATTTCTCTACAATAGCCTTTCTCTTTTGTCTGTCCAGGGTTCTCTTTCAATTCTTTATGTTCTCCAACCCCTCTACAATTCCTTAGGAAGAAATCAGAACCTTGAACATAATCACGGATCGAATTTGAATGTCTTATGGGATAAAAGGCCTTATAAAATTTGTTTTTGAAGAGCTAATCTCCATGATTTGGTCTATATCCTTGAGCTTACATCAAAAACCTCATGAATCTGATTCCCATAACTATTCTTTTGTTTCTAGAAAATCAATTCAATTAAAATGGGAAGCTGTGCTCTAGAAGTTTAATTAGACATAATTGAATTATTATATTTAGAAACACTCAATGTTTTGTTGGAATTATCAATCATATGGATTTGTAGACCTGCATATTTTATCCAACTAAAGCTCCGAAGTTTGCAAAACTGCGTTTCAATTGATCCGCCCACCTAATTAATGTCATCTTTCATGCATAATCTTGACTTCCTTGAATATATTTGTGTGTTTTTTTTCCCCTTTGTGAAGAATGTATTAATGGATATCAAAGTTTCTCCCTGGTTCATTTTTCTTATGATGGGTTGAGCAGATTCACTTCTAATTGATTTATGAGTTTACGATTGGGTTTCCGTTAAGTTGCCGTCTAAATCAATAATCCATTAATTCGTGACGTGGAAAAATTTTCCACCCCAACTCAGCTTGGTGGGAATATAGATATATGACCTATGACACGCGCTTCTCTCCAAAACCCTAGAGCTCGATTAGGGTTTGTTCAATCTCATTTCATCGCCGCCGGAGTGGGATGGTGGTGGCCGCCATGGCCCGGCCCTTGCACCAGCCCCTGGTTACCCTCCCAGCACAAACCACCTGGCTTCACTTCTTTATCCCATATTTCATTCTGTGAACCCACAACCAAAACCGTATCCATTACCCTCTATACTACCTATTACTCTGGTAATAATAACCGATTTAGATTTTCGGTGGCGTTTAGGATCACCTTCATTATGATGTTCAACCACGGGAAAGCTGAGATCCTACTTTGGAAAATTTCTCGGTTAGTGCATTTATTGCCAAGTAGCTGTTTGTTTGCCCCATCTGAGATTTCTCTCGCCAACTAGGTATGTATCTAGGACTCCAGGTCAGTTTTCCTCCTTCCCCATACATCTTTAATCCTCATCATTGCTTGGTTATAGTTCCTCGATCCGACTATAGCCTTGTTAATAGATTGTATCGTTTGCTATTCCCTGAGTATCCTAGAGCTATTTTGAGGTACTCCATGAAGTTGTGCATTGCGTTTGGGGTTAATCTTTTGGTTTTCCCAGGGTAGGCATTCTTGCATTCCCTAAATCGAAGAAACTTTATGGATTCTACCCTCCCAAACTGGCCTGTAAATTCTGCTCTAAGTCTCACTTCAAGAACCTAGATACCCCTTACCTCTGCTATCCTTTGTCATACACCCTATTTCTTCACCATAGCTTACAGCCCAAATGCTCGTGCTCAGGCTAGATCTTCACGTCCTCGTAGCCCCACTGTCTTTAATCCTTACCCAAGACCTCACCAAAACGAGCCACCTCTGGTCACCCATATTGGTGGTACCAAAATCATTGTTGATCAGAATGATACCACTGTGTTCGTACCTCAACATGCTCTGACTAGCAAGGAGCATTTGAACAACTATGTCTTGATTGCCAAGTTCTTTGGTAAACGTGTCCCCTCGAGGAAGATTGTCAGGAAGTGTAATCAGCACTGGGAGAATCTTCAGGGTTCGGTTCGCATGTGCCAACTCGTCAATGGGTGGTACTCACTGGAGTTCACCTATCTCCAAGATGTTGATTTTGTGCTAGATAATAGACTGTGGTTTGTCAACTGCAGAATCTCTCATATTAGAGGATGGTCCCCTAACTTTGATACACGTACTGCAAAAATTGAAACTCTGATCCTTTGGGTGCAGCTTCCAAATCTCCCCATTCAGTTCTGGAACAAGAATGCAATTCAACTGATTACCAAGGTCTTGGGTCGTTTCATCAAGCTAGATGAAAGGACTGAGTTCAGTGAAAACTACATCTTTGCTTGTGTTTGCATGGAAATTGATCTTCGCACCCCGCTGAAAAGGACTCTGATTGTCCGTGAAGAAGATGAAGGGGATCTCCCTTTCGATTTGGTGTCTAATCCAGCTAGGCTTTTTCTGTCTTATGAAGCCATCTTTGAAGTCTGCTTTGAATGTGGAAGCTATCGGCACAGAATCAGAAATTGTCCTATGAGGAAGAAAGAACAACACTTTGTCCTGGTTGATAAAGAGCAAGGCGATGATGATGTTGTACCACTAGACATGGAGGTGGACCCTGAGATTAAAGAGTTGGTTAGTGAAAATGTGATGGTTTACTTCCCTCAGCCCGCTAAAGGAGACTTGGAGGCCGAGCTGTAGGATCTTTCCAAGGAGGAAAGTCACCACTCCTCCCCAACTTGGACCCTTGTATAACCGAAGGTAAAGAAAGCGTCCTCAACTACACAGGACCCCAACACAACCCATGCTAACAAAGGGAAAGCTGAATCCAACAAGCGCAGCAATATTAAGCCAGGAATATCCTTCAAGGATGCTACTATTGGCCATGGTACCATTGTCATGACAAACCCACCGGCTTTGTAGGGAAACAAGACCCCTATTGATTCCTCCAGTGAGGAGTTTGAAAACTTTAGTGATGTTAGGGCTTTTGACCTCATGAAGGATAGTGGGGACAATCTGAATGAGTATGAAGTTAAGGTGATCAATGGCAAAAGGGTGATTATGATAGCTGAAAGTGACTCTGTAATGAGCTCTGGCTCAAAGAAAAGGACGAGGGAAATGGCTGAAGATCAAACTATGGCTGTGGCACAGGATGAGGAGGACAACGCCTCTTCACCAAAGATGGCCAAACCATGAAAATCCTTTGTTGGAACTGTAGGGGCAGCGCCTGGCCTGGATTTGTGGCGCAGTGCCTCTTTTATTCTTCCTCTTTTGACCTTGATGTTTTTTGCCTGCTAGATACTAGGGCATCAAGTACTTCTTTAAATAAATTGAGGAAGTTTCCCTTTGATGATTTTATCTTAATTCCTGCTCATGGTCAGTGTGGTGGTTTGATTTTATTTTGGAAAACTAGAACTGTTACTGTTGAGTTAGTTAAACCACATGATAGATTTATACACTACCTGATTAAGAATAACACTGTTAATAGGTCTTGGTTTACAACTTTTGTTTATGCCTATCCCCAAAAGGAAAAACAAGCAGATTTGTGGTCACAGTTACTAGCTGTACAACGGAATTGTGATGACAGTTGGTTGCTACTTAGTGACTTGAATAATATTGTCAACCTGGATGAAAAATTAGGGGGAAGCCAAAGGGTGACAAACTATATGCTTAACTTCTCAGCCTTCTTGAATAATGCAGGTCTTACTACCTTGTACTTGGATGAACAACCATAATGATGAAACTTTAATTTATGAGAGACTCGATAGAGCTTGTGTGAATGCTGCTTTTCTAAACAATTTTGTACATGTTCATTTAGAGAATCTTCCCATTATTAGTTCGGATCATGGACCTATTTGCTTGACAATTATGAATAATAAGGAAAAGAAAGGTAAGACTTTCAAGTTTGAAGCCATGTGGTTATCCCATATGGACTTCAAGCCCTTGGTACAGAAGATTTGGAATCAAACACTACTACAAAAAGTTAATCACACAACACTAATCACACAACGGAACACAAATAATCTGTTGTTTGTTTAAGCTAGCTTTATTACACAACGGTACTTGTTCAATTTGCTTTCTTTTTAAAGAATATGGTTGTAGAATTTTATTGAATTCTCTTAGCTTCAGTTTCTCTACGCAACTGTCAAATTTGATTACTTGGCATTTTGCTCTTTATTGTTCCTTTATTTTGTTATACATAACACCTGATGTTTTATGTAACAGATGGTTCACTAGAAGTGTGTGGGTTGTACTCTTACTTTCTTTCACTCATTAGTTAACCTTCTTATCCAGATAAATACTCTATTGGCAACTGGAGACAAAAACACTTTTAACGAAAGCAGTTACCGAGAAAATGTACTCTGTATGCTTCTGTTCTTTTGTATTACTATTAAGCTTTATGTTCGAAATTTTATTATACTATCTGCTGTTTCACTGCTTTCTTGATGTAAAATTTTTGAGACATTATCTATATCTTTCCATTTCAGGAACTAAAGAATGAAATAAAACATAGATAATCCATATGGAGTGAAGTTTATTGGGAAATGGTTGACCCAATTGTAAAAATACGCACCTTGCGAGCACGAGTGGCAAGTTTCTATCAAACTTATTATATTTTCGATTCTATCTAAGCACTTAAAGTTTAATAAAACAGAAAGGAAGATTCAAAATGTTGGGATGGCTTACTTATCTACATGTGTATTATTAGCATCTAGATATACTCAATCTTCCAAAATGAATGAATTCTTAATGCTGACTTCTAGAGTATGAACTTGAGTTATGTTCCTTATGGTTGCAGTTCTGTTGGCCTTCTCTGCATTCCCAGCTAACTTCTTTGCCTTATCCCTTCTCTCCTCATTACATATTGGTGGTGATCCAAAAGATCTCGAAGAGGTGTTTATACAGCTTACACTTGAGTTTCTGTCAAAGTAGGTAAACTGATCACCATCTTCTCTTCTTTGATAAGCTGTCCTTATGATATATGCAGGGAGCTCTTAGAGTTTCCATGACAAGTCCAGGATTTATCTATGAGCCTTATGCACCTCGTGAAAAAGTTCCATTTTTCTAGAGGTTAGTAATTTCTTTTATTATTCTTCGAAATTGTTGTACAAGCCTTCATAGTAATGGAACTCTACTGACAATAGAAAAACCATGCTTGCTAGGCAGTTGCTTCAGAATCAGTGGCTACCTTTTTTAATGCATCTGCATCTTCACTGACATCAAAATGGGTGTCTCTGTTTTAGTGTTGCATAATTTCATTGCTTGTTCTTCTTCTCTTCTTTCTGCTATGGTTCTTATAGCAATTCTAATAAGTTATGCTTTCTTTGAAATTAGGGCCATAACAAGGATGCTCACTCTGCGGTAATGATCCAAAGCTCGAGAAGCAACGTAAATGAGTTTTGGAGTGGGATCTTAGAGCTCGAGAAGCAAGTGATATGGATTACTTCCTTTCAACATATGAGCTACCAAGTTTGATTCATCGGTCTAGCTAGTAGCTAGGAATAATGCTTTTGATTCATGTGTAGGTAGTATCTAGGAAGGCTTTCTTGTTTAGTACATTATCTAATAACTTGAATGTTTGGAAGTTTGAAAAACTTATATGATATGGATTAGTGTGGTTTTATGTGGTATTATGGAGCATTATTTATGAAAAGATATTCCAGGTATGGAATACATAATGAACAAACAACAGCTCAAAACAATGTTGTGAGAACCAAGCTTAGACAACAAACCTAATGTTGCTCACACAATGGTTGATAAAAAGAATTTGTTGTGTGAACTAACAACCAACAACAAAAGAAAACTAAATTATGTTGTGTGAGATTCATAACACACAACGGAAATAAAATCATCTCTGTTATCTGAGTAATCAACAGACAAGTGAGATAATTTCACTTCTGTTGTGTGTTACTTACCTCAGACAACAAAGAATGAGTTATATCTGTTGTCTGTTATGAATCTCAGACAACAGAGAATAAGTTATTGGTACGCCTGAATTAAGCGCACAAAATTACCCTGCAAAAGACAATTGTTAGTATAGGATAAGCAGGGATCGTTCAGTCCGGGGATTGAGGGTACACCTGTAATTGCAAAAATAAATTAATAAAAGTAAAAAGTATTATGTACAAAAATAACAAATAAAGAATTAAAATAATAAAGTAAAAAGTATTATGTACAAAAATAAAACAAAGAATAGAAATATATACAAGTTAATGTAAAAAGGGGGATTGGAGTTTTCAAAAAGCAAACAATAATAAAAGAAAGAAAATGTTTCAATTTTTAGGGATTCCAAATCAGATGTATGGACGTTGAGAACTTCGTAATCCACCACTAGCTAAGATAAGAGAAAGACAATTTAACCTAATCTTCAATTACTAAGGCATGTGAATGAAACCAATCAAGAACTTTAGGATCGCCGCTAAAGCCTTATTTTTCCCAAAATTACTTAGAACCGTGAACGCACTGCATCCTAAGCTTGCTTATATGCAATCAAGGTGTAGAACGCTACCCTATCAAATTAACTCATTAAGCACACATAAACACATTAAGCTCTTTGGAAAGATTGATTTAAAACTAGTGAGGAACGCCATCCTAGCATGTATTCTATTTGTTTGATTTCACCTAACATGTAGGCTTTACTACTTGAGTGTTTTAAGACCGTGAACGCACTGCACCTGAAAACTAGCTCCAATTACATGCTCATATTTTAGGTGATCAATCTAAGACATAAACATATAAAAGATTTTATAAAACAAAACCAAACAAAGCATTCACAAAACCTTGTAATCGAAAAAGAGATTCAAAAGCTAAATATCCATCACATAACTAGGATTTCATACTAGTTCTCAACAAGAAAATTACTCACTCATAGTTTGGAAATCCAAAAAAAATAAAACCAAAAGAAATTACAAGGAAAAAGATAGAATTACACCATGAAGGGAGTGGATGATGAAAAGCTTGAGACGTTGATCTTGAATCTTGAAAGCAAGACTTCACTATCACGGCACAAGGTGGATGATGACGGCTAGGAGGCTTCATGGCTTGTTCTTCTCTTCTTCTCTTTGCTTGGAAATGCAGAAATTTAAAACTAGAGGATGGAAAGGAAAATGGAAAGAAAATGGAGAGACAAAGAAGATGGAATGGATGAAGGAATGTGTATAGGAAAATGGAAAGGAAATGGAGAGACAAAGAAGATGGAATGGATGAAGGAATGTGTTTTAGAATGAGAGGAGAAGGTGTTTATATAGGGAAGAAAAAGAAGAGTGAAATGATGAGTGGAAGAAAAATAATGAAAGTGGATCTAAGTTCACTTGTAAAATATGGAAAAGATAGAGAAATGATGAAATGAAAGCAAAGCATGAAGGTGCAGCAACATGGAAGTGATGATGATCTATTAAAGAGATTGTAGAAGAAAAATATATCCAAGGAAAAAGAGAAAAGCATCTAGCTTTCTTCATGTGGGTAGGAAACATGAACATGTGAATATTGAGCTGTTTTTTGGTCAGTTTCTGCCCCTTTATTCCTTCAATTATTTCTCCAACAAGACTTCATTATATGCCTTTGACTTCTTCATATGAAATGTTCCACTATGCGTGTAGATCATCCTGAAAAATTTTCAGATTTTTATTCCATGCGGTTGGGCCGAAAATGCTGCTGGACCTCTTACAGGTCCAGTTTTCCAGTTTTGCTTCTGTAGAAAATTGGACTGATTGTTTGAAGGCCTTCCACTCATATTTTGCTCTGGCACTCTTCATAAGAAATGATCCTTGGGCTTTCTAGAATGAATCTGGAAAGTTTCAACTCATTTGGAGTTCGGATGGTTAGTCTGCCACTCCTCATTTCTTGTCTAGCTCGCTTTCTCATTGGCTCAATTTCTCCAAGACACGCTTTGTCAGGCCAAAATGCTAATTTTGGGTCCAAACAGCTCATTTCATCATCATCTACTCCAATGTACCTAAAAAAATAGAAATTGAGTTAAAAATCGATTCGTTAAGGAATTAACTAAGCAAAATGTGAGGAATTAACTATTAAAATACCACATTAAAATGCTCCTATCAGTTATGCCGGTTGTGTGTTATGAATCTCACACAACGGAAAATAAGTTATACCGGTTGTGTGTTATGAATCTCACACAACGGAGAATAAGTTATATCTGTTGTGTGTTTTGAATCTCACACAACGGAGAATAAGTTATATCTGTTGTGTGTTATGAATCTCACACAACGGAAAAATTTCTTTTTCTGTTGTGTGAATGTGCTGAGGCATCCCCGCGCATGCCATGGCAGGCACATGCCTGCGCATAATTCACACAACGGAAATATGTATTCTGTCGAGCAAATTATGATCACACAACGGTAAAATCACCGTTGTCTGAATTTTCAATCACACAACACTCACTTAGACCACGGTGAGCTTGGTCATCACACAACAGAAATCCACTGTCATCTGATGGCTTTTTTGTAGTAGTGAAAGAAAGGATACTAGCCCTATGCTAAATTTCATTACTATTAGAAATCAATTTTGCCATTGGGCAAAGGTTTGGAATAAAAAAGTCTTCGGTGACATTTTTAGAAGGATTGAGAACCTTATTGACAGGAGTAAAGATATCCAAAATCAATTGATCTTCTCACCATCTTCTACTTTCTTACAGGAACAACATTACCTGATCACAATAGAACTGCTACAATGCTATAGAGAGGAAGAACTTTATTGGTCCTAGAAGGCAAAGGCGAATTGGCTGAAACTAGGAGACAGGAATACTAGATTCTTTCAAACTAGGGCAAATTTAAGGCACAGGGCAAATAGAATTACCAGAATACAAAACTCAACTGGCAGCTGGATTGAAAATGAAGAGGACATCACAAGGACCTTTGTCCAGGATTTTAAGAAATGCTTTCACCTTGATATACCTACTACTAATGACTACTTGCAAAACTTTACTGATCTGATCCAACCTTGTATTACTGACATTGATAATGCCTCTCTTTTGCAGCCTGCTTCAGATGAGGAAATTTGGGAGGCGGTCAAATCAATAGGGCAGCTAAAAGCTCTGGGACAGGATGGCTTACATGCAAGCTTTTACCAGAATTGCTGTACTGAGGTGAAAGAAATGGTTGTCCCTATGATCCAATCTTTCTTTGCTGACAATACCCCTTTAAGTCTTTTAAATCATACAAATATAGCACTTATCCCAAAAGTTGATAAAACTGAAAAGGTTTCTGACTTTAGACCGATTAGCCTTTGCATTGTTTCTTATAAGATTATAACAAAAATCATGATCAAGAATTTGAGACCCTTGTTACATAGATGTATTTCCAAAAACCAAGGAGCCTTTGCGGGACGTTTAGTTCAAGACAATATTCTGATTGCACATGAACTGTTTTCTGATTTTCAGAAAAAGAAAGGAACAGTCGGTGCAATGGCTGTTAAACTGGATTTAGAAAAAGCCTATTACTATTTGAATTGGAATTATCTGTTTACTTGCTTATAGAGATTTGGTTTCCATCAAAGTTGGATTGATCAAGTAAGGAATTGTATTTCCTCGGTGTCATTTTCTATTCTTCTTAATGGAATTCCACAGGGCCACTTCTCTCCCACAAGAGGCATTAGACAAGGAGATCCACTTTCTCCATACCTGTTTATATTGGCTATGGAACCTCTGATAAGGCAACTTAATAAATTGGCTAGCACACATAAGACCCAGGTAGGTATGCTTTCCTCTCCACTTGGTTTCCGAATTTCAAACCTCATGTTTGCAGATGACTGTCTTATTTTTGCAAAAGCTACTAGAAAGGCTGCAAGGCAGATATCTACGGTGTTGTCCTTGTTCTCCTTAGCATCTGGTCAAAGAATTAACTTCCATAAATCATCACTGTTCTTTTCACCTAATTCTCAATCTAGCCTCAAAAGGGACATTGTTAATATTCTAAACATTCAACAGAAAGCTACTATTGGAAAATATCTGGGTATTCATAATGTAATTTTCTGGAAGGATCCGATTAACACAAAAGAACTTCTTCTCAGGATTACAAACAAGCTTGTAGGTTGGGGAAAGGATACTCTCTCCAGAGCAGGTAGATTAACTTTAATCAAAGCAAATTTACTTACAATTTGAACCATGTAATGTCTTGTTTTAGATGTTCCAATAAGGTCACAACTCATATAGACAAGCTTGCAAGGAACTTCTTTTGGGGTACAAGCTCCAATTCGTCCCCGGTGGCCTGGAGAAAGGTGTGCACCCCCAAGGATTTGGGAGGCTTGGGAATCCGGCCTACGGCCTATTTTAATAATGCTGCCATTGGTAAGCTGGCCTGGAAACTGTTAACTGACCAGGATAACTGGTGGTAGCAGATTGTTAGGAAAAAATATCTTCGGCTGACTACTTTCTTCCAAGCAAAGAAGAAGCAATCTCATTCCGTAGCCTGGAGAGGAATATTTGACATGAGACCACTTATTCTCAAAGGAATGAGATGGTTAGTAGGCAATGTTAAGTCGATTAAACTTTAGACTTTTAATTGGGTGTTTGATTTTCCCCTTATTAACTTTTTACCTGAGGATGCTAGAACAGGGATAAACATGGATGAAATGGACCCCTCCACCTGCAGGAGCTATTAAAATCAATTTTGATGGATTGGAAAAAGGATCTTCTACGGCGGGGGTTTTGTAATCTGCAATCAAGATGGTAAACCCCTGTATGTGGCGGCCAAAGGTTTCGGTAATACTACAGTACCGGTGGCAGAAGCTACTGCCCTAAGAAATAGCTTGGAGTGCGCCTTGAGGTTGAATCATACCAATGCTCAAGTTGAAGGTGATGCCAAGATAGTGATTGACGCTGTCAACGGAAGAACTACCCCCGCCCTTGGAAGATTGTCAAGATTATACAAGATATTAGACATCTTTCCTCTAGTTTTACTACTATTTGTTTCCAACATATTTTTAGAGAGGCAAATTTTGTAGCTAACTCTATTGCTCACCTTGGGCACACCTTTATAGACGGCCTTTTCTGGACGGACACCATTCCCAGAAATGCGTCTAATGTCCTATTGTTTGATGTTGTAAACCTTGGTTGCCGAAGAGACTTCCGCATCTAATATAGTCTTTTCGCATAAAAAAAAACTGAGCTTGGTGGGACACATTTTAAGGGTAAAATTTGTATTATAACCCTATATTCCTCCCTTTAATTTTTTTTAATTATTCTCTTTTTTCTTTCTGCATACCGATTTAGAAATTAAACCAATTTTACGTGATGCAAATCCTTCCATGTGTTTTACTATTAAATGAGAATCACTCTTTCATCCCAAAACTACTGAAGCCTAAAGATCAGAACATCATAAAGCATGCAAATTTACCAATATGATAAAACAAAATCAAACTGATTAGATTCTTGACATCTATGGCATTAGACCTACCTCAATTATTTCCTCCAAGTCGATGGAGCATGATAATTATCTAAATTTGCACAATTAAAACCACAATTCAATTAAACAAACAAAACTCTAAACAAGAATTTAGCTAGAATGCGCCTCACACGCCAAAGAAAAAAAGAAAACCAGCCTTCGTGCTCTCCAGACCCGACATAGCCGGCTATTTTGCAGTTACATCTCCGTCCGGGAGGGGAGTTTTATTTTCCTCATCTTTTCTTAGTTTCTCTAGTTTTTGCCTTCTTAGTAGGTACTGGTGTTTAAAGGAGGATAGCAGAGGTCGGGTTGAAGATCCATCATCGCCGACTCGGTTGTTCTGAGTTTAGGCAGGCCTTGTCGGGGTAAGACTGATATGGCATGGAGGGAGGATGGTGAGATCAGGATCTTTCCACCTTAGAACTGATTGTGGACGCGGCACAAATCCATTGGTGATTGGGGTTTCAATTTCTGCAGCAAGGCGATCCCTTGATGATGGGTTGGAGGAGGGCAACTGTGGGTGCCCCGGATCTAGTTTTGCTCTTCAGAGAATTGGGGGCTCTTGTATGTTGGAGAGGGATTTAATGGTGTTGGGTCCCTGCCGGATAGTAGTGTTGTCTTTCTGTGGTCGGAGGAGGGTGGATGGCAATAGGTTGTTGGGCGGTGGGTGTGACGGCCTGTAGCATGGATGTCCCTTCCTGGGACGAAAGGGGGTTGTGCCGGGTTTAATTTTTGTTGGGCTCTTGTTGCTGGGCAGTTATTACTAGTTTTTAGGGTTTGGTGGTTTCTTTTGTTTTGTTTTTTAGCAATAAGTCACTATCAAGGTTTTGTTTTAAGTTTTAGCTGTTGGATCGGGTGCACTGGAATTTTTGGCATAGTCAATCTTCTCTTCGGCAGTTTAGCAGGCGTTCCTGTTCCCGAGTTGGGTCAGCAGCGGTGGTGAAAATGTCTGGTGGTGGCATATTGGCATAGACAATCATCCTTGGCCTTCTAGTGGGTTGTTCCTGTCTGATTTCGTGTCAGAGGTGATGGCGATTTGGAGCATTTTTGGATTGCCAGTGTTGATATTAGGGTGGCAATGGTATTGGGTTTAATTTAGTCTTAGGTCTGAAGGTCCAACATTTCAATTTGGTCGGGTTTGAAGTCACAACGAGTGTAGACTTGGTCGATCAAAGACAGGTCAGGAGGACTCTGGGTGGTGAGTTAGTGTTGACAAAGTTGTGTGTCAAGGATTCACTGCTCTTGCGCATATTGTCTTTGCCTTTTAATTGTTGTGCAAGTTTTAAGTTTGTAGTTGAGTCAGGTTTTTTTTGGCTCCGTCAGTCTGTCATTTTGGAGTTCCAGTGTGAAGTCCAGTGGCTATTTCTGCGTATGAGATGTTAATAATAAAGAAGAAACTTCATTAATAATGAACTGGATATAATGAGTTTTGGCAACATCTGGAGACTGGAGCATGACGGGCCTGGAGCCTTTTCCCTTGGTGGACTACCCTATTGGGCTGCGAATTGTTGGGCTGGGGTTTTGCCCTAGTCCATTGCTATTTTGGGCTAGGGTTTTGGCCCTTGCCCCAACCCTATGTTTTTAGTTTTTAGTTTTTAGTTTTTATCTAAATTCAATAATTTCCTTGTATTAGGAACTTAGATCTCTAGCGCCTCTGGCGTAGTACCAAAGGAGGATCTCCGCTATCTCTATGATTTGAAATCTACGTACCATTGTGGGTACTACCACTACCTTCGTATCTATCTATGTCTTTAAATGACAACGGAAGGGTATGTAACGGCCTATTCTGGCTTGTGATGAATATACTATTTCGCCCCGTGGGCTTGATTAAAAAAAAAATTACAATTCAATTTCAAGGTTATCTATAGCCAACGAAATGTTTCGAATCATAAGAATGATACATTAAAATTAGAAATTTACATATTTAAATGACACAAACACAAATCGGGCCAAATTAGAGAGAACCAGAGAAAAAGGCGAAAACTTGGGGAACTTGGCAAATAAAAGAAATGCATAGAAAGATGGGATTGAAATGAAGCTTCAATCTTGGCGAAATTGGGGTTGTTGCCGCCATTGTTGTCCATCAACCCAACATTTAAAACCTTGTAATCAAGTGGCTCAGAAGAACTAAGCACAAAATCCATTTTTCCCATTACCACCATTGAAACCAAAATCACCGAAAAACCATAAATTGGAATCCAAACCTTAATTGACGATGCCCAAACCCCCTTTCGAATTCCCAACCAAAAATTCCTCAAAGTCCCAATTCCTCAAAGAATCCCTTAAGCTAATCAACAATTGCGGGTACATTGCCACCTTATCAAGATTCATCGCAAGGCACCATCTCACGTCTTCTCCTCCACTACTGAAGAGGATGGTGACAACAAAGAAAAGTACATCGAAGCAGCGAGCGTTTGGCTATGATCACGAGATCATAATTGATTAAAACGACGTTGTCTAGGTTCTTGGACAAGAAACGGTCTCCTCCTACAAAATCTCGTCCTTGCTGTCCAATCCGATAATTAGGAATGGCGGTTTGATCAAGGTGGAAGAAGAGGTATGTAGAAAGAAAAAAGAGAATAATTTATAAAATAATTATAAAAAAATGTATTCCTCCTCTATGGCTAGAATTGAAACTTTATCCTTAAAATGGGTCCCACCAACCTGATCTGGCGTGGAAGAATTTGCCACGTCAGGATCGAGTTAAACAGAATATTTGGATGAAGACTTAATAAATTAGGTTAGAATTAAGAGTGCATGTAGCATATTGATGAAATTAGAAGTTGAGAGACTGAACTGATAAAACCCAAAAATATTGGGGATAAGCAAAATTTAGTCCAAAATTAAAATAAAAGAGGGCTCATTTCATAAAGGCGGAGAAGAGAAGAAGAAAGAGGCCTAGGCCAATATCATTGCATAACAATCACAGAATAAACTAATAAGCCATCCGCATGTGGGATTTACGCGCCACAACGATCGCCTTGACATTAATTAATTAATAGGTTGTTGACCCCCAAGAATTCCAACTATTATTTTCAATTATTTCCTATTCTCTCTCTATAAATTATTGCCTACTTATGCACTCACAATTTTAGTTTCTCTTATTGACAAAGTCTCTCTATTTGTTTCTCCTGTTTCAACCCGAAACTTAAAAACACTAATTTTATCACGCCCTGAATTTTGGATAAAGAAATTCAAAATCTGAAACACGATAACTCAAACAAATACCCAGAAAAACATAGAAACTTTTTCAATTTAATCTAAGCAACAAAACAAACTGAGCCCACAAATAGCTTACCGGGTTTGTTGTTGCAACCCGATGCACTATTCCATGGGGTAGGGGTTTTCCTGCATGTTAGGATACCCAGGGTTGAGACCACAACTTGTTATTGCAGCATTATTAGGTTTAGAACCTATTTTTTTATATTTTATTTACTGCGATTTCTAGTATGCTCTTGGTGAGCATTTACATTGACTTTGATGCTTTTGAGTTTATGTAAATACGTGGTGATGTAATATGTGACTCTAAAGAACGAGTCCGTATTAATTGTGAGCTCGTTTTGTTTTGTTGCTTAGTTTAAATGAAAAATTTTCTAAGTATTTTCTTGTACATGTTAAGCTATCATGTTTCAGATTCGAATTTCTTTATTTGAAATTCGGGGCGTGACAAATTCTCTTTGAAGTTCGCCAATTTTCCAAAGAAACAAGCTTCAAAGAATCAATTCATAGTCATAAACGAGGGCAATTGGTACTTACCTAGCAGGTTTTAGATTTCATCCTACAAACCTAGAATTTGTGGCTTACTACCTCCACAATCTAGTTGTTGTGGGTGATCAATTTGGGATGATCTTTGATTGTCTAGATTTCTAGGGCAAAAATCAGCCTTGGGTCATTTGGGACATGTTTGATGGCGAATCCAACAATATCTTCAAAAGAATCTCTATATTTCTTTATTCAACATAAAAAGTTAAATCCTAAAGCTAAAAAATTTGATAGGAAGGTGGGTTCGGGAACATTGCGCACTTGATATCCAAAGATTGTTGTTGCTAATGATGAGTACAATAGTGTTATTCTATTTATGAGAGAATATCTGTATGCAGGTAGATCTGATTCACATCAAAATCAACCCCCACAATCCATAAGGTGGATCCAAACCAAACCCCTCAATCCCTTTCGGAAAAGTTTTCTTCTTCGTTACTCCCAAAATTCTAGAAATTCTCTTGGGTTTCTTTTAAGAAAAAAAAAATAGTTTTTTGTTCAAGTAAATCTAGAATATGTGTCTGGCCCAAACTCGTAGTTACTTGCACTAGTTGAAATAGGGTTTATATTAGAGATATTCTCGAAGAATGTTAGGAGATATCCAATTAATGTACGATTATGTTTCCATGTATAACTCTATCTCTATGTTTGTAATCCTCTATATAAAGAGGCCCCTATTATCAATGAAAGCACTACTCAATTCTCTCCCAATTCAGTTTTTCTTAAACACGTTATCAGCACGAAGCCCTAACCCTGAAACAAATAGCCAAACCCTGATTCAAGAAGCTAAAAACCTTGAATCCAAATACAAAACCTTGAAGCCTTTTCTGCTCCACTTCACACCTTGAAGAACAAGATTCTAGGAGTCCAGAACCGGCGGCGACACCCCAAGAACCGGCAGGGAACCTACCAAACCGGCCACCGGAAGCTCCATACAACTCGCAGCAAATATTCCACAGGTTTACCATCTTCCGGACCTCCAATTTCCACAAAATTTTGGTAGCAGAAGCCCATTGATCTGAAGTTTCAGGAACAGGAAGAAAAAGAACAAAAACTGGCCTAAAAGGACGTGAACCGGCCACCTGAGCAGCTACATCTTGAACCGACAGAAAAGAGAAGAAAAGAAAGAAAAAAAAAGGGAGAGGAAAAGATGCCTAGAAGCCCAAGCCCACTGACGCAGACCCCACAGCTACGTCAGCAGCACAGTCATCCGCCACGTCAGCATCTGGGGACCCACTACCACATCAGCATCTGGTCAACGGTCAACAGTCAACGATCAACAGTCAACGACCGCCGGCCAGTTTTCTGGCTACTTTTCCCACCACTTTCCAGCTACTTTTCGAAACACTTTTCCCGCGATTTTTCCTGTCAAATTTTCAGGCGACCTATTTCGAGGTATTTTTTTTTCTAAAAGTTCCCGTTTTTAAATTCAATTTCTCTTCTTTTTCGGGGACTTGCAACATCCCTTCTTCTACCCCCCTTTCTTCGTCATAGGGGAGACCAAATTAAGCCGAACTGTGGGGGTTCGTGCTCACTCCAAGCTTGGAGCTTGTAGAGTCCTCCAAAATTAGAATTTGTTGAGATAAAACGATCGACCACAAACATCATTGTTTCTATCTAATCCAACCCATCTTGGAATTGAATTTCTTGGAAGCGAATACGCTCGGAAATTCCTAATTTCTTGGAAGCGACTAAGCTCAGAAATTCCTAATTTCTTGGAAGCGACTACGCTTAGAAATTTTATTTGTTTCCATGGTAGCCTTTTTCGGTCCGAAACTAACCCTAATTTCTTGTTCTCTTTCAGGATAAGCTACCTGAACAAATTGGACTTTGCTCCATTGGGAACAACTGGCTCTGAATATCACAGGTGGGTTCGTGATGTCCGCCAGCATCTCAAGGCCGATGGAATGCTGGATACAATTCTCGAGCCTAGCTAGGAGGTGCTAATTGCTGAGCAATCTCAAGCTTTGGAAGCAAATTGAGCAGCCTTAGAGGCAAATAAGGCTAAAGCCAACATCCTAATGACTCGTCATATGGATGACTCACTCCAGTATGAGTGTATGAATGAAGAAGACCCCAGAAGGCTGTGGGTCTCACTCGAAGAAAGATTTGGCAACGTCCGTGACTCCTTGCTTCCTGACCTAGAAGTGAGATGACATAGAATCCGCTTCTGTGATTTCAAGTCAGTTCTTGATTATAACTCGGAAACACTTCGCATTAAATCCTTAATGGAATTCTGAGGTAAAGAGATCATAGATGTGATGTTGATTGAGAAGACTCTCTCTACCTTCCCTGTCTCTACATTGATGGTTGCTAAGAACTATCGAATCGATGTTACTACAGGACGGATCACAAGGTGTCATGAGCTTATTGGAGCTATGAATGTCGCTGAAAAGCATGACAACATCATTGTGAAGAACTATAATTCGAGATCCATGGAAACAGAGCACATTCCAGAATCCAATTATAGTCGCGCCTCGAAAAGAGGGTGCTAAGTGTGAAACCCTAACCTTAGGGATACTTCTGGACGTTCTAGTTCATATAATCCCTCTACTTAGGAAGGTAACTGCCAAAATAGGCGAACACGGAGCCGAAGAAGTAAACATGGAAAGAGAGAGGGAGGCAACGCCTCTGGCCATGTTGGTGGTGCCACCAACACTAAGAGCCATCTAAATGACTCTTTCAAAGCGCCTCAATCTATAGAGTCTGAGCAAAGATATGTATGTTTTCAATGTGGAGTATATGATCATTGGGCACACATTTGTAGAGCTCATGAAGAAATTGTCACCGCCTACAAAGCATATTGTGAAGCAAGAGAAGCTTACGATGTAGAACAAGAAGATCAAGAAGATGATCTAGAGTGAAGGGTTAAAGACTACAAATCTGGCTGGGATTAATAGATCTCCAATTCTGTTTAACTCTTTATTTTTTCAAGAGATGTAATAGGCAATTGCCATATATTTTTGTAGTAAATGCCAATGGTTTAGTCTTTCTTCAAAGCAGGCTCACCCAAAGTAAGTGTGATGTCTAGGAAGGTTCTGAGATTAGTGGTACTTAAGCGAGTCTCGCTCCACCGACATCTCTCTACTGACCTGGTCACATTTATTTTGGAATTACCGAAAGAAGTTAGACGACTACTATTGTTTTGCAGTAGCTAGCATTTTGGATTAGATTTTCTTTGGTCAAAGAGACAATGATGTAACTCCATTGGCTTATGAATAAAATTTTGAGTTCTTTTATTATGACTCCATTTTGATTCTGAGCATATTACTTTGTGACTACGATGGCTGGGCCATCGATATTAATTCAAGGACATGGAAAGCTCAAGTTCCACTTGCCAAATGGCACCTTGATTACTATCACAGAAACTCTCTACGCTCGTAGGGCAAATCGTACCCTATAAATAGCTAACGGATTTCATGAGAAAACTCTTATAGAGAACTTAAATGAGTTCCTTTGAAATACCTCTAATGATTGCGAACAAATGCGCCTCTTAGAGAAGTTTATGTGTCTCTCTAGCGAACTCTATGTCACTACTCGAGCTATTAATCCAATAAAAGTTATGAGAGAAGATCTCTTGGATTTAGACACATATTGGCTTTGTCACGACAGGATAGATCATCCTAGTCATGATATGATGATCCGTCTACAAAAGACTTCACATGGACATTCTATCTCTCGAGCAAAATGAAGCATGAATCAAAAGTTGATTCCTGGATTAAGTGTGACCGACGCTGCTGCCTAGGGCACCGCCTCCATCCACCACCAGCCTAGGGCTAGCGTAGTCCTCATCCATGATGCCATGGATGGCGTCCATCATGGTGATGGCGCCCCAGGTGATGCTGCAATCACCAACTTGCTTCAAATAGCGTTTCAGACGCTCAGGCCTAACCAAAATTCTCATTGGTTGCTTCTAAAGCCTCTCGCTCATTTTACAAAGCCCGTTCCTTAGGGAAATTAGGACTGAGACTGTCTTACAAAAAGGATATAAAAATACTCATTCTGTTCTTACATAGAATCTGTGGGGATTCTGTGGACTAGTTCAACCAACTTGCAGACATTTAAATATCTCATGATGTTGGTTAACACGCAAACACGCTGGTCACGTGTTGTGCCATTGTCTACTTGTAAATGCTGCTTATGCTACACTCCTAGAAAATATCATATGACAACGGGCTCACTCCTCGGATCATCCTATTCCGTCAATTGGACTTGACGATGCTAGAGAGTTTACATCGAAGACTTTCGATGGTTATTGCATTGAGACTGATGTTGGACATCACATTCCCATGAACACACCCAAACGGTATCGCGGAAACGACTACGATGGTAGTCCGGACATTGGTAATGTGCACCAATCTCCTCATATCCGCTTGGGGTGATGCAATATCACATGCAGCTATGCTAATTCATCTACGACCCACCGCCACTCAATCTACCTCTGCGTTACAGCTAGTGACTGGGTACAAGTATCATACTTATGCATATTTGAGTGTGCTATTTATGGGTCAATTGCACCGCCACAGCGCTATATGATGGGTCCTCACAGACGAATGAGCAACTAAGTTGGATTTGAGACTCCAACAATCGTCCGTCACTTCATGCCCTTGCTAGGTGAACTCCTTACCGCTAGATTTGAGGGTTGTCACTTTGATGAGACAGTCTTCCCATCATTAGGGGGAGATAAGAACATAGATGTTCAGCAGGAACGACAGGAATTGCCATGGTCTGTCCCCACTATGTCTCATCTCGATCCCTACTAAAGTGACGAGATCACACAAATATGCTGCAAACATGCCTGCAAGGAAGGACGTCCCTACGAGAGGACGTAGCCTACACGGAGAGTGGCACTCCGGCGTTTTAGGCCATGGCCCCAGCTAGGATGAGTGGGAGGCCCATGGGTTCGAAGGATGCTTTGGCACACTCCATTCCTTTGATCATCGACACTCAAAATCTGTCTCATGAAAATCTTCCGGGTTATGGTAATCGTTGGGGGACGCCTCAACGTAAGAACTTATTCTTGAGAATATAGAGCTATATGAAAATTACACTAGTGTACATGAGATGTGGGATAGAAACTCCATCATAACTGATGATGTAGTTGCGCATTTCATTGCGCATGAGTTTGTTGAGTCAGATGATATCAAACCAAACTCCGTTGATGAATGAATGCCAACGTAGAGAAATTTGTCCTAAATGGAAAGATATGATCCAGGTTAAGATAGATTCTCTAACGAAGAGGAAGGTACTTGAGCCAGTGATGCCAACACCTCCTAACATAAAACCTATGGACTAATGAGTCTTCGTTAGAAAGCGTGATGAGAAAAAGAGATGACAATCTCGCCTTATGGCATAAGGCTTCTCACAAAACACCCTGGAATCGACTACGATGAGACATATTCTCTGGTAATGGATGTCATTGCACTCCACCACCCTGTCAATTTGGTAGTTTCCGAATAACTGAATATGTAGCTTACAAATGTGGTCACTACGTATCTTTATGGGGATCTAGATACGGGAAGTACATGAAGGTTCATGGTGAACTTCATTTACCCAAGTCAAGTGGCTCTAGACCACGGAGCGTGTTTACAATAAGGTTGAAACGCTTACTAAGATGACTACTTGATTGGGAATGGATATGCCCACGCGTTTCCATAACAAGTTTCGGATTTTATCGAGGTTCATGTTGGACATGATCTTCATTGGAAGCCCTTAAAGAGTTAAGGAAAACCGCTGAACACTTGAAATCCGAGTTTGAGATGAAGGATTTTGGGAGAACATGATTATATCTTGGTTTGGAACTTGAGCATCGTGTTGATAGATGCTTAGGCATTTTGACAAGGTCAAGCCTCCAAGCACCCCCATGATCGTCCGTAGTCTTGATCCTGAAAATGATCCTCTTCATCCAAAGGATGATGATGAAGATGTGCTAGAGGCAAGATGGCCTTACTTAAGTACAATAGGCGCATTATTGTACTTAGCTCAATGCACAAGACCGGACATCTCATTTGCAGTGAACTTGTTTGTTAGATATAGCTTTACGCCAACGCGACGCCAATGGATTGCTGTAAAAGATATCTTTCGATACTTGAGATGTACGATTGATATGGGCTTGTTCTATCCCTACAAAAAGATGATGGATTCGGACCCATCACACACCAGGAACGCCGCCAACACTGGCCTGCGTTCACTATCCCTATCCCAAAATGATATGTGTTTTGGAAGGTTTTGCTAATGTTGGGTATCTCTCGTACCCACACAAAGGTCATTCCCAAAATGGTTAAGTGTTCACCATGGGTAAAGACCTTGATATCTTGGAGGTCTACAAAAATAGACCCTAGTCACTATATCTTCGAACAATGCAGAGATTATTGCTCTTCACAAAGTGGTTCGTGAATGTATATGGATTGGATCCATAATTACGCATGTTCGAACAATTGTGGTTTAAAGTCTACCATAGATAAGCCTACGAGCATTGAAGATAATACTGCTTGTTTTGAACAAATGAAGCAAGGGTACATCAAAAGTGACAATGCCAAGCATAATCAGCAACAACAGACATCAGGTAGACTATGTTCAATCTGAGGGTAGTGTGGCAGACTTGCTCTTTAAGTCATTGCCTAAATTCCACTTTCGAAAAAACATGTTGGTAGCATCGTTTGGGGAAGTTATCCGAACTCCCATGACCGTTGACATCAGGGGGAGATGCAAACATCAGGTCTCGAAACGTGAAGGGTGTGTTGTGCTCTTTTTCCCCTTCGACCGAGGTTATTTTTGTCCCACAGGGTTTTTGTTACTCGGCAAGGTTTTTAATGGAGGCAACGAGAGGAGCACCACGTTTGGGCAACACAAGGGGGAGTGTTCAAGTAAATCCATAATATGTGTCTGGCCTAAACTCAAGGTTACTTGCTCTAGTTGAAATAGGGTTTATATTAGAGATATTCTCGGAGAATCTTAGGAGATATCCAATCAATGTACGATTATGTTTCCATGTACAACTCTGTCTCTATATTTGTAATCCTCTATATAAAGAGGCCCTTATTATCAATGAAAGCACTACTCAATTCTCTCCCAATTTAGTTTTCCTTAAACATTTTTGTATTAAAACATAATAGAGAGCTCCAAAGTGGTCTAGGCTAATATCATTGCCTATCATTAAAAAGGGCTTATAGGTTTGTATCTGCGCGTGGGATTTACATGCATGAACGATTGTCCTAGAATTAATTAATAGGTTCTTGGCCCACAAGAATTCCAACTGTCAATTCCAACTGGCAACCAAAGGTTTTATTTCCTATTTTGTCTCTGTAAATTATTGCCCACTTCACTCGATCACAATTCTAGTCTTTCTAATTCACAAAGTCTCTCTATCTCTCTTTTTTCTCCTGTTTCATTTTCAAACCCTCAAAATCCTAATTCTCTATGAAGTTCGCCAATTTCCCAAGAAACAAGCTTTCAGAGAATCTATTCATAGTCATAAATGATGGCATCCCATACTTGCCCAGTAGATTTCAGATTTCATCCTACAAACCAAGTATTGGTGCCTTACTACCTCCACAAGCTAGTTGTTATGGGTCACCAGTTTCGATCTAGTTTGATCCTTGATTGTCCAGATTTCTATTTCAAAAATCATGCCCAAGTCATTTGGGACGTGTTCGGTGGTGAATCCAACAATATCTTCGAGCGAACCTCTATATTTATTTATCCAGCGCAAGAAATTGAATCCATAAGCTTGCCAACCTGATTCGAATATGGGTTTAGGAACATGGAGTGCTCAATATTCAAAGGATATTGTTGCTGATAATGAGTACGACAATGTTATTGGAATTAAAAAATAATATCACAACGAGGAGGGATCTGATTCAGCTCAAAATCAAACCCTAATTGGATCCAAACCAAACCCCTCAATCCCATCTAGAAAAGCTTTCTTTTTTGGTAGTCCCAAAATTCTAGCAAAATCTCTCGAGTCCTTTTTAAGCCAAAAAAAAAAGAAGGGAGTTTATGTATTAAAACATAATAGAGTTCTCCAAAATAAAAACTTAAAATACAAGAGGGCTCACACCTTAAAAGGCAGAGAAAAGAGGAAGAAAGAGGCCTGGACTGATATTATTGCCCAACGATAGAAGAACAACTTATAAGCCATGCGTGTGGGATTTACGCACTGGAACAACAACCTTGCACTAGGCCAAAAAAGCTAACAGACAACGGACCAAATTCGTTGTGTGATTTGGACGATCTCCGTTGTGTATCGGAGCGTTGTGTGATGAAAAATGGCACAACGGTGGAAACCCGTTGTGTGAATCACAAACAGTCAACACTTATTTGGTTAAAACTGTTGTGCCTTCTCTCGGCAGATGGCAGTCACAGTTGCCGCGCAGCCATGCCGCACATGTTATTGGCATCATTCACACAACGAAAGTTGTTTCCGAGCCGTTGTATGAAAGGTGAATCAGACAACAGCATTTTATTTTCTCTGTTGTATGAGTTATCCTCACACTTCACTTTTGGAAATTTTATTGTTGTGTGTTAGTTTTAGATAACGTATTCTAGTTATTACAGTTGTGTGATTGTAAATAAGACAACGTATGTTTGTTAGAACTGTTGCATGTTATATAAGGATTCATTGTGTGAACATCCAAATTGTTACTTCAGACAACATTATTAACATTAGAAATTCTGTTGTGTGATACTCGTCTTTTCTAGATTTTGTGCATTGATAATAATGCTCCAATTTACCTAATGAACAGTGAATAATTGTAAACAAAAGACACTAGAATCTATGAAATGAGTAATCCAACTCATACTATTTGAAGAAAAGCATTCAAACTTTAAAAGGGAGGATTTTCCAATCATCCAAGCCAACATTGAAAGAAGAAAAGCATTCAAATGCATGCCCATCTACTTGGGACATCAAAAGCTGATACAAATACAAACTATTTGTTACAAAACATGCCACACAGTGCATGAATATTGTACCAGCAGAGAAGCACAAAAATGATGCTTTCCTTCAGCAACAACCTACTTCCTCTTATGCTTTCCTTTAGCTCCTACACATACGCCTTCACGACATACTTTGCCCATTCATAGGGGCCAAGCTGATACACATGTTGTTCCAAAACATGTCTCTTATGAAGTCTTCATTGATGGTTGTCAAATTCCTTGAACAAATTCTCCCTTGTAACTGCCCTCCAATGCTATCTGCAAAACATGTAAGAAGAGTACTTTTAGTAAGCTAACTCAAACATGCACTAGCACCTGAGCTTCATCTAATATTACTGAATCAGAAAGCACACGTCTTCATCTAATATTACAAAATCTGAAAGCACATGTTCTAACACTGAATTGAATGATCAAGCCTATAACAGCAATACCCAAAAAGAGAAGCAGAGCTATAACAAAGACAAACTTATATTGGGGGACATGGGGTACCCCTCCTATATAATCAGTTATATGGAATCGCCCTCAACATCCCATGGCCAATTTTTACCCTGTAATTACATGACTAGCAGAACAATAAGAAGACACTTTTCTAATAAAACAGGGGATACCTTCAGATGAAAGCAAAACTAGAACAACAATGGACATTTAGTATAATTATGATAAACAATTATGACTTAATTAAACAAGAGTTATGCACTGAAGATAAACGGTGAAACTTTATCACTTTGTTCTCTTGATAATGAAAAGTTGATTATCACTTCAAACCAAATAAGTCGGGAAAAAAAACTAGAAGGAGAAGGAGAAGCCCAAATCGTCCAAAAGGCTCAAAGAAAACTAGTGTGAAGTTTAGAACCATACATATGAACCACTAGTTGTACTCAAGGGAACTGAAAGATCATCATCACCTGCAGAGGGGCTAGCCTGAGGTTTCCTTCCTTCTTTCACAGCTTTCCTTATATCTGCTGCTTTCCAAGCCGCATACTTCTGCTTCTGCTCAAGCTACAAAAAGATATAAAAAGGTGAACTACTCAAATCCAACTATATATAACCTTCAAATCAGTAATAACACATTTGTATCCTCAACTTTAACCAAAAAGAATATATAAAGTTTCAAGTGGCATAGCAAAACGTAAAACTCACATCAAGTTGAAGCACACCAAACTGGTTAATTCAAAGAAAATGCTTGCAGCATAGAAGTGTCAATAGACACCAACAAAGATGGCATTCAAATCTATGAATTTTGTCATTATATCATTTCTAAAAAAAAAACACAGGGAAAACCAAGTCCTCGGGGTCATAAAGGATTGGTCACAATCCTATCCCGATCATGGGGAACTTACAGGGCCTGCACAAACCAAAAACAAACAGCAATCTCATTTGAGTTGAACAAACTTAAACTAACCACATGTTCTCCCTAAAGAGTTCTCCTAAATCCCTCCACTAATGAACTTCCAATTAAATGGTATAGCTTATTTAGAATCAAATAGTATAATTACAAGAACCCCCTGACATTGCCGAAATATATAAGTACTCTTGTTTTCTTGAAATTACAAGCAGCAGAAACATATCACAGCTTCACTAATGTACTGACTGTTACAGGGAGCCTCAGCATTCGATTTTGAACCAAAAATCAAGTAATGGCAGCAAAGCTAAAGTTCCATTGTTATTTTCCTTGATAAAAACAAAGCAAACAGACCAACCCAGTTGACAGTAAACTCAAAAATGGTATAGAGAAGTGGTTAAGAGAGAAGAAAAGACCTTTTCAAGCTGCTTCATGAGTGAAATCAGGAGGGAATTGGTGGTCTTGGTGCACTTGTTCTGAGGAATCTTCAACCCTCGCTCCATTGCATATAATCGACCTAATTTCAACACAAAACAAATACAATTCAATCAAACCCAAGGACAAATTAGGGTTTTAGAGCTCATAATTTCACTTCAATCTTAGCAGACAAAATAGCTGTAAGAGAAGATAAAACAGATTATGAGTGAAAATCACAATAAAAAGTAAGATACTGATAATCATTTATTCCCAAGTAATTTAATCTAAGGTTTAGATACCAATAGCTCATAGAACTTGATACTAATGCCCAAAATTTAAGCTTCAAAAAAAAAAAAAAATAGAAGTAACCTAAATATAAAGTATGCGTCACATTGTAGTTGCAAGTAAATTCCATGTGACTTTACAAAGCATCCTCTGAACATCTAAAGGTCAATAGACTCAATATGCCATCTTTCACACACAAGTACACCAATGTTACAGACATTAAAATAAAATAGCCAATTAAAGGATTTCTTGAAACCCAGAAGTTATAACATCTTCATAAAAAAAAATAATCTGAATACTTCACAGAGAATGTAAATATGATAAGAAAATACCTTCTTCAACCTGGTTTTGATCTCAGACTTTTTGGACTTGTTGTAAATGCGCCTTTTCTCAACCTGGCGAGCTCGCTTTTCAACATAATCAAGCCTCTTGGTTGGAGCAGCCTCACAAACCACATAGCGACAAACTGACCTCTGACTTGGGCTCACAGACAAATACCCTGCAAATAGAAAAACTCATATATCAAATTCCAATTTGAATTAACAACTTCTTACGCTGGTTGCTGAGAGATCAGTCAAAAAAAAAAAACAAAACAAAACAAAACTTTAGACCAAAAACAACAAAACCCTTCATCCATATGTGCTTAATTACACTTGAAGGGCTAGTGCAGGTGGGTCTTTCTATATCTTGAAGACCCAATATATGAAAAAGTTTCCAACTTTGTTGAACATTTTCCAATTGAAACTTTCTCCAAAATCAAATTTCAAGACGAACAAAGATAAATACGAAATTGAGAGAATTGATCACATTTGGAGAAGAAATTGTGAGAAAGTGAGAGAAGGGAAACCATCACTCACAGCAAATCATCACCATTAATTGTCTTCCTGTTCTCCTTTTAACACTTATCGCTGGCCCTAAACACTAAAACCCCCACAATTAATCTCAAATTGAACCAAAAGTGGTCTGATTGAACATAAGAACAAATACCAAAAAGAAGTGATGGTGAAATTACTTACTGGTGATGAAGCTGAAGAATTCAAAGTCCTTGACGTCCTTGTGGATGAGGATTAGCGCTTGCTCGCTCGCCATGTGCAGCCACCATGAGGGAGAGATGAAGGAGAAAGGAAGTGGATATGAGGAAATCGAATACCCACAATCCCCAAATCCAGTAGCCCACAAATCCCCACAAATCAAATTGTCGTGAAACCCCCAAATCGAGTAGACTACAAATCCCCAAATCGACATTATAGACCCAGAGATCGAAGAACCCTAATCTTCAGCAGATCTCGAAGAACCCTAATCTTCAGCAGATCTCAAAGAACCTCCTCCCTCTTCCCAGTACACAGAATCCTTATCTTCTTCACAAATGGAACTTAGTGACGGCTGAGTCAAGATAATAGAACCTAATCTCGGCGGTGATGTAGATGTAGATGGAGGAAGGGATTATGGAGACGATAGGAGAGAAGAGCGATATGGGAAGAGAGAGAGAGAGAGAAAGCGAGAGGAGACGATGGTTTAGAGGAAATAGCTATTTTGTCTAAGTGGCTGGAGACGCCTTAATTAAGATGTCAAAGAGGCGTTTTTTTATTTAATTCATTATCAGACAACACACGGATCAAATTATGTTGTCTAATTATGTAGACATTAAATTTGAGCTGCGATTTTAAAGAGGGAAAGTTCCCGCTATATGCAATCAAAGTATTAGCTTTGGCGCTAGAGATAGGCATTTCTCTTCAGACAGCATGAATAAGCCATTTATGTTGTAGGAGCTTGCAACATCACATATATGTCAATAAAAATTTGCAGATTTGGGGGGAATGAGTGGCATTGGGAGGCACATCCAAACATTCTCAATGTATCTTCCTCGATCATACAACACAAAGTAAAAAAACTGTTGTATAACATTTTGCAAGCTACACTCATACAACAGATATAACTATTCCGTTGTACTATGTAATACATATTTGAACCCAAATTTGTGTCAAACTAGGAGGGAAATATGCTGCTCTTTTTTTTTATCATTCACACAACAAATTTTTTTTATCAGTGTTGTGCAATCACCTTCTACATAAAAACTTCAAATTTTTTATGGCTTTATACAACGTAGGGTTCTTAATCGTGTTGTATGATTGACTTTCCATCATCACACAACATCTTTTTTTTTTTCGTTGTGCAAAAAGTGTTGTATATTGAGGTTATTAGCCTAGTGTTGGCATTAATTAATAGGTTCTTGATATATAGTGAACAGTTTTGATTATTTTCTGAGTCACTCAACCTTGGAACACTTCTACGATCAATAAAACAAAACTACTAGTCGATCGAACGGCCGAATCCTCACAGACCGAAAACTGATCGAATCGAAAATGCTAAAACCCTAACATGCTCATATGATCTCCAAAAATTACAAAATATATATTGAAATGCTCGTATCGACAAGTAGATCGAAATCAGGAACAGAAACTATCCCTGGGGTGGCCGGAAGCCGCAGCAAAACACCACCACAGTGGCGGCACCGCCGCCGGCCCAAAGTCGAAATTTGGCAAAACTTCCAACACTAAAGTTCTTCATCTCAACTCCAATTAAAACTTTCATAACTAAAATATAGTCTGAATCAAAGCCATATGGCCAGAATTTACCTCGCAATCTCTGAAACTCGATGAACCCTAGAATCACAATCTTCAAAATTCGACCTCCACACTTTGAATCGTTGCAAGCCACCTTGGAGAGAAGCATCTATGTCCTCTGGGCTCCAAAAGCCCTCAAGAAACACCAGCTATGGTGGTTGGAATCGTCAACTCCGATCTGAGCGATTTGCAGCGCCGCCGCCTATCTTTCCGGCCTTTTAGCGCCGCCTACGGTGCTTCCCACAACGAAACACCACCACAGACCTGTATACGGAATCAAGGCGAGCAGAAACCCAGTTGGAATGGAAGCAAAAGGTGGCCGGACGAGTGAGAAATCTACTAGCGAAAGGGAGGAGGCGAAACTGGGCTTGGGACCAAAGAGATAGAAAACTTTCTGAAAATGGAAAGTTGGCATTTTCTGATATTTTCGGATTTTTTTCCTATTTAATCAAAATGGAAACTTTTTCCCAATTCTATAACTTCTTCATACGAACTCCGATTTTCACGTTCCATATGTCCACGAACTCGTATCGACGCGCTCTACAACTTTTATGAAGGAAGTTCTCACAGAATCTAAACGTATAAAAAGTCAAACTTCGTAACCCCCTAAAACGTGCACTTCGAATAATTATTCGTCCGAAAATAATCCCACTCCACCCTCGAACCACGAAATCGTACAAACGAACACTTTATTAATCCCAGGAAACATTTAGGAATTAATAACAAATTTCTGAGGTCTTACATGCCTTATCTACCCTACAGGCTCACATTCAATCGAAAAAAATGGAGAACCAACAAGAGCCAAAGGAAGAACCTGGTCACATGGGAGCTTTGAGATTCCTGTGTGTAGTGGAGAAACAACCACAATCATCCAAGAAGGTCTAGGATAAGGGCTTGATGTTCGTGGATAGTTGTATCAGAAAGTTTCCAAGAGTATGATGATTGACACAGAAGTCACTCATAACTTTGTGTCGGAGACTGAAGCACAAAGGTTGGGACAGAAGTTGGAGAAGAACGTTGGACGCATTAAAGCTGTGAATTCCAAGGCCTCACCCATAACTGGACTATCCGGAGGAGTACGACTCAAGTTGGGCCATTAGGAGGGGAAGGCCGATCTTATAATTGTCCAGATGGATGACTTCGATGTCATATTGAAGATGGAGTTCATGTTGGCAAACAAAGCTATCCCCATTCCTAATGCCCAACACTTGCTCGTTATGAGAGAAAGGTCATGTATGGTTTCAGCAAAAATTGAGCAACCAAGTGAACCCCATCTCTTATTTGCCCTCCAGTTTAAGAAAGGTGTGAAGCGCCATGAGCCCACATATGTAGCAATTCCTCTAGTGATGACAGTACCCGCCCCGGATTTCACCCAGAAATATGAAGTTGCCCTGTGGCCATCTTAGAAGCAGTTCTACCAAAAATTTGACAGAACCTTCTCTAAAATGGACTACCCAAAAAGAAAACCTGTGGAAAAACAAAACACTTCCAAACAATCCAACCATATTCTTTTGGAGCCACCCTGCTCCCTAAATCACAACTTCTCCCATTTCACAGAACAATTCTGAACTTAAGAATATTAATCTCATGGGTTATCAGAGAAATTCTAATATACAAGAATATAAAATAAAAAGGGTGAAGGATCGATGGATCCTACCATGCTAAAGCAGTGACAACTATGCCTCAAATGCCAGGTTTGTCCCACCTCGACTAATCTCGCCTGAACACTGGGCATTTGAAACCGAAGAGCCCAGGGGAAAAACATTTAGAAAACCGTTAGAGTGAGTGGACAAAAAATGAAGTAATTTATGAAAATAACTAACTGAATACTTTCCCCATTTCCTCGTTCTTTAAATCTGGCATGCAGTGCAATTTATAAAACATTCTAAATTCACTTCCTTTAAAAATCAACCTTTCATAATGAAAAGTCTCAAACCACTTCCTTACTGCATGACCCACCCCGAATTCACCCTGAAATCTGAAGTAGCCCTGCGGGGCCCACCTTAGAAGAAATTTTACCAAAAATTTGGCAAAACTGCCCCTAAGAGTGGACTACCCAAGACCAGTAGAAAGACATTTACACTTCTAAGCAATTCATCCTTATTCTCCTGGAGCCATCCTGCTCCTCAAATCACAACATCTTCCAATTCACATTACACAAATCTTAACTTAATAACATTAATCCCACAGGTTATCAGAGCAATTATAAAACAAAAGGTATACTAGAATAAAAAGTAAATTAAGAGGGTAACGGATCGATAGATCCTACAATGCGGAAGCAGTGACAACTATGCGTCAACTCCATGTATGCCCGACCTCAACCAATCTAGCCTGCAAACTGGGCATTTGAAACAGAAGGGCCCAGGGGAAAAGTATTGAAAAACACGTTAGAGTGAGTGGACAAAGATAAATAATCAAGATAATTTAAATTAAATAAGCTTTGATACTTTCCCACAAATAAATTATTTTCAAAATCTCGATGCATGCAATATTTATAAAATATATTTGTCGCCATACAAAAATTCTTGAAAACGCACTAGCCTCGCTAGTTAAGAAAAATCGAACTAGTCTCGCTAGTCAAATAATATATAATATCATACGGGGAAGAAATTATCATCATACGGGTAAAGGAGCCCCTTAGGCTCTACCCTCAACTGCCACTCACACATAGATTGTGTGAGGAGGAGAACTAATAACTTCGACTACCACTCACGTGAGGAGGAGAATAAATCACCTCGATTGCGCCACTCACAAACACAAAGTAAGTGAGGAGGAGACACTATAGAATGACCCCAGTATGGTGAAGAAAATAATCGAAAACCTGTAAATCCATAAATCCATAAAGCTTCCCTGATTTCTCACGAGAAAAATAAGTATATTCCAATGATGTGGCCCCGCACGCCAAAATATTCTCAAATTCATAACAAATAGGCAAGAAATAATCGATAACTATGCAAGACCTTGGAAATTTGTTATTAATTCCTAAATGTTTCCTGAGATTAATAGTGTTTGTTTGTACAATTTCGTGGTTTGAGGGTGCAGTGGAATTATTTTCGGACGAGTAATTATTCGAAGTGCACGTTTTAGGGGGTTAAGAAGTTTGACTTTTCATACATTAGTATTTTGCAGAAACTTCCTTCACGAAAGTTGTAGAGCGCGTTGATAAGAGTTCGTGCATATGTTGATTGCGAGAATCGGAGTTCGTATGTGAAAGTTATCTGCGCCAGAATTCTTCGCCAGAATTCTCTATGTTCTCTCTCCTTCGCGCGACCCCACCCGAGACGAAACCCGGTTCCCAACCAGACTCGTTCTCTCTTTTCCGACCACCTCTGACGACGGGACAAGGCAAGGAATGTTTAGACCAGCATCATGAGCCACCTTATGGTGGTGGTTTGCGGCGTGGTTCGCCGGAAGCAGTAGATCGGAGTCAAGGAAGAATTCACGATCGGACCCGGTCGGAAATCCACTTTTCCGGCGACATCTCGGTCGATCCTTCTCGATTTTGGAATATCCTCTTCCTCCTGATCATCCCCATATAGGCTTTGCATCACGATTTGGTGTGTTGGGCGAAAGATCAAGGTTTGAAAATCAGCGGTTCTCGTTGGATCTGGAATCTTGATCAGCGGGTGGTGGCTCGTCCAGCTTCCTTTTTGTGTTATGTTTTCAGTTTATTCATCTACGCATCGGTACGGTCGTTTTGATATATTATAAGGTTATTTTGGAGAAAGTTGATGCATGCTAGGGTTTCGGTTTAACTCATTATCCTCGGTTTGCAATCCGTGAAGATCTGACCGTTGGATTTTCGTATAATTTTAATAGGATGATCCCAAGGGCGATCCGTGAGAATCTGACCGTTGGATTGTCGTTTAAGTGTGTTATAATCAAATGCTAAATTAGGATTGTATTGTGATTAGGTGATTGACGGAATTGTGTGAGCAGAGTATGGATGATTTTGTGCTTGTCTTGGTTTGTGTGAAGACGCAGCAGGATTTGGAGGTGAGTAAATCTCACGTTGTTCATTTACGAACGGATTTATTTATTACTCGAAATTACTTGTTTAATTGTTAAATCATTTTGGAAACAAATTATTTGTTTTAAAATATATGAACTGGATCGACAACGGTTCATGGATAAATTAAAACAATGTTTTGATATAAAATGATTTTTGAGAACTATAATTTATAAAAGGGAAAAATTCTATTTAATCCCTGAAGTATGACTTCGTCCTCGTTTCAGTCCCTGCCTTTCTAATTTAATCCCAAAAGTTCCCGAACTCAAAATTTTAAATCCAACTGATCCATTCCCTCCTTTTCATCCGGCTGCTTGCTGACATGTCAGTTTTCGAATGGCCAGCTTAGCGCCATGTAAGACGCCAATTTTGTAAAGTGATGAATTTGCCCATGGCCTCTATTACGATAGTTTGAGGCATAGCAAGACCCGTAATTCCCCTCAAACCCTACAATTTGAAAGCTCGACCCTCTCCCAAACCCGTAATTGTGATGCCCCAGAAATTCGTATTTATTTTCCGAGGATTTTTGGGAATCTAATTTGTGGTTATTGGACGGTTTGTGGCTTGTGGATGGAGCAGAAGTGTTTCGGGCAAATAATTAATTGAAGAATATGGTTTTAGGGGGGTTGCCAAAGGTTGACTTTTTATACGTTGGGATTCTCCGAAAACTTCCTTCACGAAAGTCGTAGAGAACGTTGATACGAGTTCGTGGACATGTGGAACGCATCAATCGGAGTTCTTATGGGAAAGTTATGGCTTTCGGAAGAAGTTTCCATTTCGGTATAAATAGGAATTTTCCGAAATTATTTCATAATTTCCAAGTTTCCATTTTCGGAAACCCTTTTCCCTCCGTTCTCTCTCCTCAGCCTCCGCGCGACCCGACTCGACTTTTCCGGCCGTTCCTAACATCCGCCGGCGACAAAACCAACGCAGACATGATCGCCACCATCTCACCGTCCTCCCTCTGTGCATGACGGCGACGGAGACCATCGGAAAGTGGAGATCGAAGGAGCTACAGTTGACGTAGTCGGATCCTGTTGGATTTTCTCAGTTTCCGGCGACTCCTCGGCCGATCGTTCTCAGTTTCAGAATCTCCTCCTCCTTCTGATCATCCTCATACCCGCCTTGAAGGTTTTGCGTGTGGAGTGGAAGATCAAGGGTTGAAGATCAGCGGTGCACAGTGAATCTGGAGCTTGATCAGACGGCAGCGATTGGTCGATCTTGTGAGCTTGATCTAGGACAATCTAGACAGATCTATGCTGAGCTCCAGGTATGAAAGTTTCTCTACTCTTCATGATGATCATGTTTGTTGGCCTTGATTTTCTAGTGGTCGAGTTTGACCCGACAGCGGCACCACTGCCTGTGGAGGTGCCAGTGGCGGCGTTCCGGCCATGTAAGAGATAGTTTCTGGTATTATATATCTTCTACTCGTCGATACAAGCGTTTCGATATATAATATGCAATTTTTGGAGATCGTATGATTAAGTTGTGATTTTTACGGTTTCGGATCTTTTGATGATTCGATCCGTGAGGATTTGAGCGTCCGATCGACTTGTGATTTTGACATATCGATCGTGTAAGTATTCCGGAGACATTGGATGGTCTCGGATGTGGTTTCGCCTCATTTGGCCTCACTTTGGGAATTTTGGTTCGATTTAGGATTTCGAACGTTATTCCTTGTGATTCGTTGACTGAATCAGAGCTGTACTTCCTTAGGTATTTGGCGAAGTATTTGGACGGTTATTTTGTGGATTGGTTGCTTTGTTCTATACTGAAGACGTAGCGGGAGTTTCGAGGTGAGTATATATTTAACTGCAAACTATAGTTGGTATTAGTAGGCATTCCTAAGCGGATGACTACGTATATATATATTTACGTGAAATATATATGTATTTGTGGGTTTTGTGGATTTATGAAAACAATAGGCATGAATGATGCGTTTTATTGTTTTGGGTTGTGGCTTTTGGAAAACAAATGATTGTGGAAATGTTGATTTCAATTTGTTTTGAAAAGTGTTGAGATTTGGGTATGAAAACAATATGCATGAATTGATGCTCTTTATTGTTTTGTGTTATGGCTTTTTGGAAAACAATGATTTTGGAAATGTTGATTTCAATTGTTTTCAAAAGCGTTGCGATTTGTGTAACATTATGGGTCCAGTACGTCTCCTTTAATGTTTTGCTCCAAGGAACTGTGCGGCCCGAGGAATGAAGGTCTATGACCTTGGGCGGAATATCAGGTGATCACGTCTTTGGCCGGATGAGTGGTTACGTTTTCAATTAGAGCTCTAATCTGTCTGCCACATAGGTAATTCATGGGGTACCGGGAACTGGTTATTGATAACTCATGACATTACGTGGTTTTTAAGATAACAAGGTGCAAGTTGTTTTCCTTATTAACGATTTGATAGAAATCAAGGTGTGAGTTGCTTTCTATGGTACGATTATGGTACAATTGATAGAATTCAAGGTGTGAGTTGTTTTCTATGTTTTATTGATAGAAATCAAGGTGTGAGTTGCTTTCTATGGTATGATTATGGTACATTTGATAGAATTCAAGGTGTGAGTTGTTTTCTATGTTTTATTGCTAGAAATCAAGGTGCGAGTTGTTTTCTATGTTTTATTGATAGAAATCAAGCTGTGAGTTGCTTTCTATGATACAATTATGGTACATTTGACAGAATTCAAGGTGTGAGTTGTTTTCTATGTTTTATTGATAGAAATCAAGGTGTGAGTTGCTTTCTATGGTACGATTTTTGTACATTTGATAGAAATCAAGGAGTGAGTTGCTTTCTATGTTTTATTGATAGAATTCAAGTGTGAGTTGTTTTCTATGTTTCGTTTTAAAAGAAATCAAGGTGTGAGTTGCTTTCTTTTATTTCGATTTGAAAGGAAATTAAAGTGTGAGTTGTTCTCCTTTATTTCGTGTTTTTAAGGATCAAAGCGTGATTTGGCTTCTTGATTGAAACGTTCGGGGTTTATCCCTTGATTTTTGTGTGAGTTGTTTTGAGTTACTCATACGGGTTTGCAAAAGCTTACCGAGTTTGTTGTGTGGCAACCTGGAGCACCATTCCAACAATGTAGGGGTTAATCCTGCAGGGTAGGATAATCGGGGCTGAAGCTGAGATAGCGCACTTGCAGCATAACGGTAGGAAGCCATTTTTGTGACTTTACCATTGATAAGGATTTCCGTTGTAGTTAAACTCTGAGGAGCATTTACGTTTTATCTTGTTGTTGACAATTTAATTCGTAAGCTTATGTACTATATGACTCTGTGGAGCGGGTCAATATTGATATACTAGGTTCAGGACATCAATATGTGTGTAGTTTAAAGGGAAAAAGTTTCCAAGTATTTGTTATTGATGACTGAACGTTCACGCATGTATAATTATGGGATTATATATCGATTTTTATTTGTTTAAAAATCAGGGGTATGACAGTAATCCCCAAACCTGCAATCCGTAAACCCTTCATCCCCTGTTAACGTTCGGATCCGTGGGGATCTCTAGTTAGCTTTAGAGAGAGAGAGAGAGTGACACGAGATGTATAGTGGTTCGTCTCCCGCCTTAGCGGGAAACTACGTCCACTTGAATGTGTACTAGTGTGTCGAGCCTTGCGGCCTAACAAGATTACAAGAGATGTAATGGTCTTGTGTTTAAGTGGGAGGAGGCATTCCTTTTATAGGTGAAGGAAGCCCCCTCATTTACATTTTCTTAGATGTGGGACTCAAAGTTACTATTCTAGTCTAGAAAAGCATATTGTGGAACTTGGCAAGGCCGGGAAGGTGGCTTCCCGGCGACGGAATTGCGACTTCCGGATACCGTAGCGTAGCTTGAACATAGGGCTACAAGATGCATGTCTCGGCTGGGCCTCATCATGGCTTGTGGGTGTCCCAAAGAGGGTGTTACTTATGCTTGGTGAGATAGCAAACTAGCCTTGCTAGTAGAGGTATCTACAAGTCCCCGAAGTCCCCAAGTAAGAGGAGCTTCTTGGTTGGGGAGTTATAACCACGAAGTCATCAAGCATAAGCAAGTCCCCGAACTCCGTAAGCAAGAAGGGACTCGTTAACCTGCACAACAAAGACAAAAAACAGGCATATGTAGAATGCTAGTTGCATTGGGCAACAAATGTGAGTTGCAATGATATGCGTTGGCATATATGAACGTATGGGGTGCGTGATACATGTTGATGTATACATGCGAATGGCGCCGAGTACGATCGATTATGACGTACAAACTCGAGAGCGCGTATGGTCGTGTGAGCATATGGATTGCATATGATAAATGTAAGTTGTATGAGGGCTGCGAAGGTAAGCTTTTGTAATTCGTGAATGATGAATACGCGAACGCTTGTGTTTGCTTGGTTGTCGCTCGTATTAATGGAACGCGAAAAGAATTCAATTTGTCGTAAGTGACAAATGGTAGAAGAATTCAATGTTCCATTAACGTGTGGTGTGTCGAGTAGACATGAGTGTAAAGCTCGAGGACTGCCGGGAAGGCATGAGCTGAAAGCTTGTGAGCGGGAAACTCGGGGTTGCCGGGAAGGCATGAGCGGGAAACTCGTGGGTTGTCGGGAAGGCATGAGCGGAAAGCTCGTGGGTTGCCGGGAAGGCGTGAGCGGGAAGCTCGTGGGTTGCCGGGAAGGCATGAGCGGAAGCTCAATGGTTGCCGGGAAGGCATGAGCGGAAGCTCAATGGTTGCCGGGAAGGCGTGAGCGGGAAGCTCAATGGTTGCCGGGAAGACGTGAGCGGGAAGCTCGTGGGTTGTCGAGAAGGCATGAGCGGGAAGCTCCAGGGTTGCCGGGAAGGCCTGAGCGGAAGCTCAATGGTTGCCGGGAAGGCGTGAGCGGGAAGCTCGATGGTTGCCGGGAAGGCATGAGCGGGAAGCTCGTGGGCGGAAGCTCAAGGGTGCCTCGAAGGCGTGAGCGGAAAGCTCGTGAGCGGAAGCTCAAGGGTGCCGCGAAGGCGTGAGCGGTAAGCTCGCGAGAGGAAACTCAAGGGTGCCGCGAAGGCGTGAGCGGTAAGCTCGTGAGCGGAAGCTCAAGGGTGCCGCGAAGGCGTGAGCGGTAAGCGCGCGAGCGGAAACTCAAGGGTGCCGCGAAGGCGTGAGCGGTAAGCTCGTGAGCGGAAGCTCAAGGGTGCCGCGAAGGCTTGAGCGGGAAGCTCGTGAGCGGAAGCTCAAGGGTGCCGCGAAGGCGTGAGCGGTAAGCTCGCGAGCGGAAAGCTCAGCGGTGCCGGGAATGCACGAGGGCGAAAGTCGACGGTGCCGCTGAGGCACGAGCGCGAGAGCTCGAGGATGCCGCTGAGCCGAGAGCATGACATCTCGGCGGTACCGCTGCGGCGAGAGCGTGAGAGCTCGTGGATGCCGCTGAGGCTTTAACGGGTAGCTCGAAGGTGATGCCCTGAGGCATGAGCGTGACCGTTGCTAATTATGCTGGGCTGTATGTACAAGTCCCTGAAGTCCCCAGTCAAGGAGGGTGTGCTCGCGGGTTGATACCAAAGCGTAGCTTTGTGCCGTATATGAAGCATAATTAGTGCGAGTGCGTCGTCCATCTAGAATTGGTTGAAGCGAACGCTTTTGCCCTTTCGGGTGGGCCCCTGCTAGGCCCTGCGAGGAGTCCCCATTCCTGGCTATAGACCTCCGGATGGTCAGAAAATTGTTTGATGAGGGGAGCTGCGCGGAGCAGAGGGTGTTGGGTAGCGAGCCCAATCTTAGATACCCAAGCGTCGGGGTTAACTGCCGGATCAATGGCTGCCGTGGGCTGTGTTAACTGGTCCCTTGCTGTTTTCTCGAAGGTGAAAAGCTTGACTGCAATGCCGCGTAGCGGTCATTGTCATTATGAGGCGTTGCCTTACCGCTTGGCGGTGACCATAGACTCATAAAGTGTGTACTTGTATGAAACATGGCAAACAAATAGAGCAAGTAATAAAATTTTGTTTGAGTGTCCCACATTTATTTAATTTTGCAATTAAATAGAAGCATGTCATGTGCAGCATGTACTTGTAGTGTGGATGCTAATAACATTTTGTATTTTTGTAGGCATGCTTAGAGATCGTTTTGAGATCGATATAAGAAGCATGGCATAGCTAGCATGGCATGTCACATACACCGCAAGGCAACAACTAAATGAACATATAGGCTTGTGTACTAGTGTGGGTTCTTGTGTGTACTATACACACAGAAGATATAGATAGCAGATATGTTCAAGTGGCATCAATAATTATATCATGCCCTTATAATAATTATATCATGATAAATGGAACATGGCTGTCCCTATACGTTGCCATGATAATTGGCAAGATATACCCTTATGTTGAAAGTGTTCAGCATAATTAACATGCATGATAATGTTAATGGATAATGTTGATGGGCGGGCACGTGGCTGATCAACAAACATGCATGATAGGAGATTCTTTATACATGGCCAATTATCCGTTGATATATGCTGTAGGCATGATAATGAACATATATAAAATCGTGATGCATGTGGCAAGCAACTGAGTAGGTGAGTAGGAGTAAGTTCATGCATATAGGCAGACAAGTGCCCATGCTGTTTAGTGCGTGGCACTTTGTTTGTGGAGTGTAATGAGTTGAAAAAGTGAGGTATGGCAGAGCATGCTTAGCAGAATAGCAGGTCATGTGCGCATATATATAAACGTGTGGTTGATATAATCCGTGGCACGTGAATAAGTAGATAAGAGAACTTATCTGTGTGTGGCTCAAAGGCACTCGATGTTTGAAGGAACTGCACCACTGAGAGCTGCATTGTATCCCAGTTTTTGAGTGGGTCGACGACCACCAATTATCCTCAGGTTGAGTACCAAACTGGAACAGCGGCAGGACCTTGTACACCGGCAGAATGGTGCAGAGTGGAGACTCATTGAAGAGAGCCATGGGTGCTTAGCCCGGCGGTTGCCGGTTGGCGGAGGACTGTCCAACGGTTGCCGGTTGGCGGCGGTAACGGAGCTTTGGCCAAAGGAGCTTTAGCCAGCGGAGTTGTCCAGCGGTTAAGCAGAGCTGCTGCAATGTGTGATGTCCAGCGGAGTTGTTCCAGGTGTTTTGGAACTCAACGGGCTTGGCGTTCAGCGGAGGTTTTGAGTTTGGCGGAGCTTTTCTTGGGCAGATGGTGCTTGCTCCTATTGTTCAGCGGAACTTGCCGGCGGAGCGGAGCTTGCTTTGCCGCTGATGGCAGCTGGCGTTTCTGCTGATGGAAGCTAGCAGAAGACATGGCCGGCGCTCGGCTGGCAGGGATTGGCCGCTGGGCTCAGCGGAGGTCGAAGTTCGGCGAAAGAAGCTCGTCCAGCTAAGAAGTCCGGCGGAGGAAGAAGGCCTGTGGAACACGGAGATTCAAATCGCAGCGGAGCGGAGCTCTTTCCCAGCGGAGGTTTTGCTCGACGGAAGAGCTCAGTTTGGCAGAGGTATTGCCGCTGGTTGTGGCTAGCTGACTTGGTGCTCAGCGGAGAGTTAGTCTGGGGTCAGAGGTGTACAGTCCGGCGGAGCCTCTCCGGTGGTGAAGTTCAGCAGAGGCTGCCCAGTGGTGCAGTCTACTGGCGGTGCCAGTGAAATTTTGGCGGTTCCTAGCGGAGCTTTGGCCGCTGAAGAAGTGTGGCGGAAGATTTTCCGTCGGAGGTTGGCTAGCGGTGGCAGCTCTGGTCGGCGGAGCCTTGGCCAGCGGAGAGGCTCGGCGGAGCGGAACTTTACTGGCGGTTGTGGCTGGCGGAACTGTGTCTAGCTGAGGCTAGCGGAGGCTGTTCGGGCCATGGCTAGTGGTGGTGTGCTCGTTGAAGCTAGCTGCTGCGTTTTGCAGGTCTGTTGGTGATTGGCACTTTGGCGGATGGCTCACTGGCGGAGGGGTCGCTGGAGGTAGGCTCGCTAGCTGATGGTGCGTTGGCGGTAGAGGAGCTTTGGTCAGCTGTGACTCCTAGCGGTGAAGCCCAGCGGCGATGTGGCTAGCGGAACTCTGGGCTGGAGACCTGCACGGAAAGCTGGGGCTGGTTGATCAACTGAGATGACCTCAAGTTTGGTTTGATCAAATGAAGTGCAGCGGCCGCCGAAGTGCGGGCAGTGAGGGAGGTGAACACCAGAGTGGTGATCAACGACGAAGCAGGGTGATTTGAACGCCGATTCTAGGAGAAAGTTTGCCGGTGCCGCTGATGAAGCTTAGCGGAGGAATTTTGCCGCTGATGAAGCTTAGCGGATGCTTGGTTGTTGGATGTAATCGAAGAAGGCTGGGTACCAAGAGCAATTTCTTGGGTGTCCCGAGTAAAGTAGAATTTTTTTTTTGTGGTTCAGCGTTGACCAAGTGAATAGTTCAGCGTTGACCAAAAGTTGATCAAGCCTTGATGGGCGTTGACTTTGCCTACGGGCGTTGACCGGCCCCAATTTGATGTTGAATGAGCGTCGACTCGATATTTTTGGGTCAAAGTTCGTGGTAGGTGACGAAGCCTTTGTGTTGGCTTCCCACAGACGGCGCCAATGTTAACGTTAGGATCCGTGGGGATCTCTAGTTAGCTTTAGAGAGAGAGAGAGAGAGAGTGACACGAGATGTATAGTGGTTCGTCTCCCGCCTTAGCGGGAAACTACGTCCACTTGAATGTGTACTAGTGTGTCGAGCCTTGCGGCCTAACAAGATTACAAGAGATGTAATGGTCTTGTGTTTAAGTGGGAGGAGGCATTCCTTTTATAGGTGAAGGAAGCCCCCTCATTTACATTTTCTTAGATGTGGGACTCAAAGTTACTATTCTAGTCTAGAAAAACATATTGTGGAGGTAACTTGGCAAGGCCGGGAAGGTGGCTTCCCGGCGACGGATTTGCGACTTCCGGATACCGTAGCGTAGCTTGAACATAAGGCTACAAGATGCATGTCTCGGCTGGGCCTCATCATGGCTTGTGGGTGTCCCAAAGAGGGTGTTACTTATGCTTGGTGAGATAGCAAACTAGCCTTGCTAGTAGAGGTATCTACATCCCCAAATCCCTAATTCTAATTCTCGTTCCAATTTGAAACCGGTATACCTGAAAGTGAAGTCCGGCTAGAATAGTGAACGAAATGATCCGAGTTGGAACCCGATAAATAGAGGTGGCGACATGGTGGTGAATGACGTTGATGTTTGGGTTCCTCGAGATGAAGGAGGCGAGAATAATGAGCACCCTAATTATGGTGAGTTTTCGATTGCGCCCAATCTGCTCCGATTTGTGTGTACGGATTGATGATATGATATTCGTTTCTAGGGTTTCTGAAAAAAAAAAAAAATTGGGGGTTTTAAATTTACAGGGTTTGTGGATGACTATGTAAGTGTTTTTGGTTGCAATATTCATTTTTGAATGATTGGTGTTGGATTTAAAGGGTTCTGCTATGGTTTGCTGGGGTCGATTTGTAGGGTTTCCAAAAAGTTTGTGGCTTTTTAGGTGTTTGAGTTTATGAGTTTGGGGATGTTTGTTTAGAGCTGAGATTGAGGGTTGGTGTGAGGTGTAAAGCATGAAAATGAGTGTTTGATATAGTTTGTCAAGCTGCTGGGTTGTTGAAATCGTGTGTATATGCTTTTAATATAAGCCATGTTGTTGTTCAACGGATTTTGCCTTTTAATATTGGGTCCTAGTAATGCTGTGTGTGGTCCTAGCAAAGAAAGAATTGTTTAGTCTCCCATTTGAATGCTTTGGCTGTGTGTGGTCTTGTTGTCTGCTTGTTGTTATTTGTCCCTTTTCTATTTTGTGTTGTACCTCTTTTAAGAGGCAAAGAGTAGTGCTTGTGGAGTATTTATTAACTGTTAGGTAAAGTAACTAATGCTTTTCATTGACCCATGTAGCTCATCCAGACTATTTTACAGTCAAGATATTCCATGGAGGGCGTTTAAGTGGCAACAACTATGTTGGAGGCAAGGTCGATTACTATGACAATGTGGACAAAGATAGGATGTCCCTTGTTGAAGTTGATAATATGGTGAAGCAGCTAAATCCAAGATATGCAGATGAAAGGATTGATTATTGGTACCGAGTTGGTGATGAAGGAGACGAGTTGATGAAGTTAGTGACTGATTTGGATGTGGTCACTATTTGCACTGCTATTCCTTATTAGAGATTGATAATTCTGTACTTGGAACACAAGGGACCAAAAGATATAAATGAAGACTTGTTTATTTATGAAGACTTTTTTTTTAGTCAAGTTGGTAGCAGCGTTGTAATAGAAGAGCTACCCGATGAGCCTAGACCTAGACCTAACAAGGGAGTTGTGATTCGGGAGCTTGAAGACCATGTGCCTACCCAAGCTAGCAATGCTTGTGAAGTTAATCCAAAGGAAAAAGGGAAACAGAAGCTGCTGGAGTATACAATACCATCTGATAAGGGTAAGGAAAGTGGTAAGCAATGTCCCAGAAGTATAGGGCAATGTTCAGACCATGTGTGCAGGGTTCAAGAAGTATAGGGCAGTCAAGTGTAGAAGTAGGTTCAAGTGTTGTAGGAGTAGGTTCAAGTGTTGTAGGGCAGTCAAGTAGTGGTATAGACAATGAAGGGAAAGGGTTGCAATGTGTTGACCTTCTAGATTATCTTCAGTCATAGGGTGGTGGTGAGGGTAGTAAGGTTGACCAGGAGGATGAAGATGGGACAGCTAGAGGAGAGAGTGGGGGTTCAGACCATAGTGAGGATGAAGATTACGATCCTATAGCAGATGATGAAGACTATGTCAAGTACGGGGTAGATGATGATGATTGGTTGGATGATGTTGAGCATGAAGAAGCTTCACACAAGAAAGGAGAGAGTGAGGGTACTGTTGGACAAAGGACTAGTGTGCAACATGAGGAACCAAATTTTGAAGATAATGAAGACTTGTTTGCTGAACAAGAGTTTGATGAAGAACCACCTAATTACCTTGTCAACTCGGATGGAAAAAAGGAGAAGATGGGGTTGTACTTTAACCCTAAAACTGATATGAGAAGGCTTGTTTTCATGTTGGGGATGATGTTTGGCACAGTTCAGATTTTGAGAGATGCTCTTAGGGAGATGGCTGTACAAGGTGGCTGGGAGTATATTTTTTTGAAGAATGACAAAGTAAGACTAAGGGTCATATGCAAGGAGGAAAATTGCCCTTTCGAGCTGTTTGCTTCAAAAATGCAACATGAGGATACTTTGATAATCAAGGGTTACAATCCAGTCCATAATTGTACAAGGAAGTATAACAATCGGATGGTGAAACAGAGATTCTTAGTAGCAAAGTTCAAGGACTAGATTACTCTTAATGAACATTGGAAACCAGGTATATTTACTTCAACAGTTCATGGTTTCGATTTCTTTCTTATAAGCTGTTTGAATGTGAGTTTAATTAAATTGTCATTTGGTGTTGCAGATTCACTAGCTAGAACAATGTCTGCCAGTATTAGAGCAAGGGTTTCAAGCCAAATGGCTTATAAGGTTAAAAGGGCAGCCTTGCTAGAAGTTGACTGCTCTATAAAGTATCAGTTTTCAATGTTAAGGGACTATGGAAATGAGCTGATAAGGGCTGATCCAGATACTACAGTCGATATTAAGTGTGATTTCAGCATTACTTCCAAGAATCCCGTCTTTAAAAGAATGTACATTTGCTTGGGAGCCCTCAAGAATGGAATCAAGGCTGGATGTAGAAGTGTGATTGGCTTGGATGGTGCACACTTGAAAAGTGCTTTTGGGGGACAGCTTTTGATAGCAGTGGGGTTGGATGCCAATGACACAAGCTGGGTGATTGCATATGCAATGGTTGAGATGGAGAATAAGGACTCATGGATCTGGTTTTTGCAACTATTATGCAAGGACTTGGAGATCGAGGAATATGGAGCTGGGTGGGTTTTTATTAGTGACAAGCAAAAAGGGCTCAAACCGGCATTTGAGGAGGTGGTCCCAAGTGCACATATCAGGTTCTGTGTAAGGCACATGTGGACTAACTTTACCAAACTTTTCCCTGGAAAAGTGATGAAGGACCAGATGTGGAAGTGTGCCAAGTCCACTACTATGCCTTACTATCTTAATGACATGGAGGAGATGAAAGCCCTTGATGAGGATGCTTACAATTGGATGACAGGTATTTGAATACAATCTATTTGTACAAGTATAGATTTTATCTTGTTTTCATTTTTTAACTGCTGTTTTGGTTTTGCATAGAATGAGAGGCCTCCTAAACATCGGTATAGGGCATTCTTCAACACAACTAGTAACTGTGATATTATGGACAACAGTCTATGTGAAAGTTTCAACTCATGGATTGTGGAAGCTAGAAAAAAGCCACTAGTCATCATGTTTGAAGAAATAAGATTGAAACTTATGAAGAGGATTCAGGTGAGAAGGGCAAAAATGGAGTCTTATGAATGAAATATTTGCCCCAAGCCAAGGCAGGTGTTGGAGAAGAGCAAGGCGAAGGCTGCAACCAATTGCACTCCTACATTCAATGGTGAGGATGAAGCTGAGGTTGAGAATATAGAAGGAAACAAGAATGTTGTGAATCTAAGGTTGAGGACATGCAGCTGCAGGAGGTGGGATTTGACTGGAATCGCATGCAAGCATGCAGTTTCAGCTATAAACTTTCTTAGGCAAGACCTCGATGAGTATGTTGCTGATTGTTATTTCAAGAAGAGGTATATGGCTATCTACAGCAATTTCATCAAGGCTGTTAACAGCATGGACTTATGGGGAAGATATGAAGATCCACCAATCTTACCTCCAACATATTCAAGGCAGCCGGGTAGGCCTAAGACACAAAGGATTAAGGATTCCTCTTAAAAGCTTCAAATAGCTGAGGGTAAGCTTGGAAGGCAGCAGAGATCCCTCAAGTGTGGGAATTGTCACCAAGTAGGCCATAATGTTAAAACTTGTCAAAGGCATTTGCCGCCAAAGGAAAACAAGAAGAGAAAGGTCAACAATGAAGAAGGTCAAGGTTCTGATCAGGTATTTTTGATTTTGGGATGCTTTGAACTATTTTCATATGACAAAGAAAGGTCAATTTCTAACACAATGAAACTGTTATTGCTTACTGCAGGCCAAGAGAGGGAAGAAAGGTTCTATGTCTGCAAATGAATTGAGGAAGAAAGCAAGGGAGAGAGCAGAGTATCAAAGAGTAAGATTGTCTTCAGTTATAGAGAGTCTGCTATTTGTTGAATTTTATGTAATCTCTTGAACTAAGTTATATGCAGGGATTACTGCCTTTTGTATTATTTGTTTAATGTAATCTCCTGAACTAAGTTATATGCAGGAGTTACTATGATTTGAATTGTGTGATTTTAGGTGATCTCCTGAACTAATTTCTATGCAGCGATTACTAATTTTTATCTAGTGTGATTGGATGTTTGGTTGTGTTTGTGGAGTTAAATGTTGTTTCTTTAATTTATCTCACGAGTTGAGAAATTATAAGCATGAGTGACATGAGTCATTTTAATTGAGTTTACTCATACGAGCTTAAAAAGCTTACCGGGTTTGTTGTTTGCAATCCCGGTGCACTATTCCATGGTGTAGGGGTTATTGTGCAGGTCAGTGTAATCATCATCGAAGCTGAGGTTTTGTTGCTGTCGTAGCTTGAACGTAGTATGGTATTTTGGTTCTAGTCTTCCGCTGTGTTGTGAGTGTGGAGGGTGCATTTACTTATTGAATTGTTATTCGGTTTAATTTGTAAACACTTGGTGATGTAATATGTGACTCTAAAGAACGAGTCAGTATTGACATTGTGAGCTCAGTTTGTTTTGTTGCTTAATTTAATGAAAAATTTTATATGTGTTTTTCTTGTGATTGTTAAGGTATTGCGTTTCGGATTTGAATTTATTTATTCAAAATTTGGGGTGTGACAGTTTGGTATCAGAGTGTAAGGTACATATTTCGTGACAATCAATACTACTCGAGTGATGGCTTGTCTGCAGCGGATCCCCATCCTATATTCTTCGGTATTGATATAGTCATTGGGTATGTGGGAGTGTTAGGTGTTGTCTAGAATGTTAAGTCGTCAAAGCATAGGTCGGCTTTGTAAGTGAAGTGTAGGAGGTTTGAGCAGCTTCTTGAGTTGTAGTCTTTTGAGGAATGGGAACCTCTGGATTGAACTCTGATTGAGTCGGCAATGATTGTTTCAAGGAAGTGATGTCCTTTTTTACGATTAAAATTGGTTGGTTAGGGTCATGGCGTTTGACCTATGCTTGTATCTAAAGTTGGTACAAGTATTTGACCAGTAGTTGTTGTGCTTTTCTTGAGTTGGATCAGCAAATGTTTTGGGATTGGAAGGTACTTATCAGTTATTAGTTTCTTGGTGATAGGGTTGTGATATAGTCGAGCTTTCATTCTACACATCTGTTTTGTGTTCGGAATGGCTTCGGTGTATCTAGCTAGCTTTTGTTTAACCTTTTAGTAGATGAAGTTACTGTAGCAATTAAAAATGCAATAGTAACTGCTAGGCTAGACTTGTGGTAGGTTAATCGGGGTTTTATTTTGCCTATTGTGTGAACTGTCAAAGATGATGATTTTGGACAGAATACCCCAGTATTCAAATCACTTTTATCAAATGTGGATATTTCATTTTATAGCAGCAGCTACATATTTTGTGGACATCATCCTCTCTAAAGAACATGATGTCTATATAGAAAGTTTAAATAAATTATAATCATAAAAACTGATGTCCACTAAGAGAAATACATCAGTTCTAAAATGAAAATCGATGTCCCATTAACCACAAGAGGTCAAATTACTATGCCAGAAACTAGTGCACATTGTGTCTTAGATAGAGATCGATGTCCAGCATAAGTATTGTTATCAATGAAGACAAAAAATTTATGTTACAAAAATCTACGGCCATCATTTTTTTTTTCATGATTTAATATATTATAAGGTATCAGATATCTTTATTTTACAAGAATTGATGTACTACAAGATAAATGACATCGTTTTTTTTCTTTGGTTTTAATCAGGAAGAATTCGAGGAGATAAAATGGATTGTTTTTAATCAATATTTATTCCTAATTATCTTATTTCTTATTGATTATAAACTCTAATTAAATTCTGATTTTTCTTAATTGTAGGAGTTTATTGTGTGTACAATTCTTGGAAGAAATTAGTGCAATTCAAAGGAGAGGAATAAGAGATGTATCTGGTCACTATTCAAGGCACATACAATGAGCCATTAAGAGGAAAAGAGATAATAAAATTCATGACTTTGTCAAGAGAAAATCAAGGAAATTTGGAGGAGAAATCATCTCTAGATGAATGGCCATGATTACATCACAAGATAGGAGAATTCCACTATAAATAGCAGCCATTCTCAACACCAAGAGTATCACTTCCTGACCAAGATCACTTCCTGACCAAGATCATTTCCTGGCCTATCACTTCCTAGCTAAAAACTATTCCATAACTTTGCCCAATTCACTTCTCAAACTTCCATCACCTACAAGACCGTGACCATTATCCTTCCATCAATCCAAGAAGTTCTTAGGCGCTAAGTCAAGGACGTTCCACCACCATAGCAGAGACGAGTTCATCACCTTGTTGCCAAGCCGCTAAGGAAAGCTTCAAAGTGTAACTATGACTCTACTTACAATCTTTGTTTCGGTTTTGTGTGTTTGGATTTGTGAGTTGTGTAATTGGAAACATGAGATTTTCAAAATATTTTTATTAATATTTTTGAGATTTTCAGTTTATTATTAAGTTAATTTTGAGAATTTTTTGATGATGCATGTTACAATCTTGTGCCCTTTTATGTGTTTAGGTAATTTTCAAAGTTAGATTAATAAGTTTGCAAGCTAGAATAAAGGTGAGAGTTCTTGTGTGTTTGCTTCATTTGCCAAGAGTAATTGTTATTTGTTAAGGCGCTAAGTTAAACAAGTAGCACTTAGTTCTAAAAAGTGGTAAAAATCATGTTTCAATGGTTAAACGATTCTGAAAATTACGTGTTAAATTCTATGTGTAATGGTTAATTTGCACGTATGAGTTGATTCGAGGGTTAGATAATACTACTAGTTCAGAGAATTACGCTAAGTGTTTTAAAAAATTAGTAGTATTGGGCTTGGTAATGACTTTTCTGATCCAAGCCCATATTAGAACGAATTAGATAAATGGATTGATCCGTTAAGGCTTTTCATTTGGACTCTTATCTAGACATTTAAGATGGGCATGTTTTTGTAGCATGTTGAAATGAATTTTCTGTTCTTACACTTAGTAATTTCCGAGTGGTAGTGGTCTAGGTTACGGAAGTCGATCATTGTAGATAGTTTTATTTGTGTTGTTTTTATTTTAAGTAGATTAGAACCAAATTTCAAAACCCCCCATTTTATTCTTTTATTTGTTAATTGACGTTTTTGTGTAAGTGTACCCTACAATCCCCGGACTAAACGATCCCTGCTTATCCTATACTGACAACTACATTTTGCAGGGTTAAATTGTGAGGCTATTCAGCCACATCACTCATTTGAGTAATTAAGTCATAACAATTGTAATTGTATGTATGTCATATGTTAATATATTGTAGAATTTTTCCCTCACCCACATGCAACTTCAACCGGCCTACACATGGGTAGGCAGATAATTACAGACGTTGAACTAGGGAGGAATGTTTTGACCTACAATCTGTTGCAAACAAAATTATACATATTCCAACGAAAAAATATTAGGGATATTAAACACTTGCACAGCTGGTGTTAAAGCGGAATTTGACCAAAGCTAGTTAATGAGGGGTATAGCATGTCTCCCAATGAAATTTTGATGATCTCACTTTATGAATTGATTAGTGTCCGGCATCTACAAAAATTGACAATTCCATTTATGTTTATCATACGTGTATGGTCAAGATAATTAAAGCCGCATTAGTAGAAAGAACATAGTGATTGAGTGTGATTAAGATAGTCTAACTACTAACTCGTATGAGTCTCTTTCAAGCACAAATCAGCAACAAATTTAAGACATAATGGTAGCCACTAGCCAAAAATGACTTACGCTCTTATGGAGTTAGCCAAATCTATATCTATGTGTATGTATGTAAAAACTTAGATCCTCACCCACGGGTAAATCTATGGTACATTCACATTTCTCATACATGTTCTATTTTATGTAATATTTGTCACTTTGAGGACTCATGTAGGGGTGGGTTCGGTTCCGAGCCTAAACCGAAAACCGAACCGAAATTAGAATCGGTGTGGTTTTTGCATTTTGAGAAGTTGGCATCGAAAACAGAACCGAACCGAACTGTTCGGGTAGGTTTGGCCCAGTTTTGTTTTGTTTTTTGTTTTTTTTTTTTTTTTTTGAAAAACAGATTTTACCAAATATACTTCTTTGGTATTGTAACTCGAGAAGTTTTTGTCTCTTCAAACCTATAATAATCTATAACAAGAAGTTTACAAGTTTACTAATGCATGCTTTGTACTTCACTAGACAATAATCTATAATTTGATACTCTATAGTCCATATAATTCAATTGATATAGTCCATCAAATTCTAGCATCAACATATGAAATGTTCAAAAAATATAGAGTCCAAAGTTTATAAAAGTCCATCATTACATCAATACTAACCTCACAAATTAAAAATGTATACGTTCATTAAAAGATTAAACATCACAAAAAGAATGAACCAACATCAACATATGAATGAGGGCAATGGCATGATATCAAGCTCGGAAAAATGAAGTCTTCGACTTTGGAGGTAACATTCCGCTCCGACTACTCCCCACTGCAGCTCCACATGGCATCTTAAGCATCTCTACATTAGTATAAGAGAATAATAAAAAGAACAACATTAGAAAAGAAATACATACAATCATATATAACATAAATATTACAACTTCATTAACCCAAAATTTTAACTAAGAAAATAGAAACAATTACCTATTTCTGCTTCTTCACACAACTCCATCTCCTCAATAGTAGGCATATGATGTAGATACACATTTTCACTCCTAAGCCAATTTTGTGTACATATCAAGGCCTCCACCATTCTAGGACTTAGGGAGCTACGATATGGATCAATAATCCTCCCACTCATGCTAAAGGAAGATTCCAAAGCTATGGTTGACACCGGAATAGCTAGAACATCCCTTGCAATGCTGGCCAATATAGGATATGGATTAAATACTTGTTACTCCTCAAACTTTTCCCTGAATAACAGTTTAGTCCCTCGCTTTTGAAATTAAACCGGATAGTCCTTATTCTCTCTAATTCTCGCACAACAAGTCCACGACATGCCCAAAATGACTATTATACCCTCATTTCCTCTTTTATTATTTTTCTCTATTTTTTTCTCTCTTTTTTTTCCTTTATTATTTTCATTTTCTCTGGCTCTCTCTCTCTCTCTCTCTCTCTCTCTCTCTCTCTCTCTCTCTCTCTCTCTCTCTCTCTCCCCTCCCAAGTTCGTATCGAACTGGGTTCATCTTCTTCCTCTCTCTCTCAAGTTCGTATCGAACTGAGTTCAACTTCATCCACATCCCGGAGAACTGCGTCGCCTGCGTTTTCATGTACCTGACTCCGCCGGAGATTTGCAACCCGGCCAAGCTCAACCTAGCGTTCGACGGTGCGGCGTCGTCGGATGCGGTTTGGGAATCAAAGCTGCCCCTAATTACCATGATCTGCTTGATTTGCTGCCTCCCGAGAGGTACTAGAACATGTCGAAGAAGGACATCTTTTCCCTGCTCTCCCGCCTCGTGCCTTTCGATGATGGCAATAAGGTAGGGGATTAGGAATAATTAGGGTTTTGGGTTGGTGGAGTTGAGGGATTGGCTCTGCTTTTTTTTGGGGGGGGGGGGGGGGGGGGGGTGGGTTTATTTTGCAAATTTAGGGTTTTGGGTTTGGAAATTTATTGAATTTGGTGTGGTTTTGCAGGTGTTATGGCTGGACAGGGTCACCGGAAGGGTTTGCATGTCTATTTCTGCAAAGGCCATGGCTATAACAGGGATTGAGGATCGGCGATACTGGAACTAGATTCCTACTGAAGAATCAAGGTAATCTCTCAGAGGTATGTTCATGCTTTTGTGCTGCGATTGCATTTTCAGTTGTAAACTGGGTCTCCGTTAATGATGAATTTGTACTCTTATTGTGTTGCCTTTGCTACAGTTCTTGTCGAAAACTGGGTCTCTGTTGATGATGAGTTTGTTCAGAGCAAAGATGTGACTCCTGTTTGTTGAGGAAGGAGAGGATCGACAATGGGAGGTCCGACGTAGGACACAGCAGAGACTAGACCACCGGGTCCATGGTTTCAAGCCATCTCAGTTCGGTGGTGCGACTGGTGAATTCAAAAGGAGAACAAGAATTGATCTGTAAGAGAGAGAGAGAGAGAGAGAGAGAGAGAGAGCCAGAGAAAATGAAAATAAAAAAGGAAAAAAAGGAGAGAAAAATAATAAAAAGAGGAAGTGAGGGTATAATAGTCATTTTGGGCCTATCGTGGACTTGTTGTGTGAGAATTAGAGAGAATAAGGACTATCCAGTTTAATTTCAAAGGCAAGGGACTAAACTGTTTTTTAAGGAAAAGTTTGAGGAGTAATAAGTATTTAATCCATAGGATATTTACAAACTTCATTCACCCTCCACCAATTCAACAAGTCAAAGCCTTCACCATCTCTTTCAATAGGATCTCAAGATATCTATCTACATCGTTGTTTACGATCCCGGCTTTCTTTGCTCTTCTCCTTTGCTTCTTCTTTTTCAATCTTTTTTCTAACTCCGTTAGACCCTTACTTGAACTAAATATCCCCTCACTTGATACTGGAGAACCAACAACCTCACCAACACCACTTTCCCTTCCCTCTTCCTTATACTCCTTGTAAAGGTCATACAAGAGATCCTTCACAGTCTTTGTGTTAGCTTCCACATTTTCATCCATATCCTCATCATCAAGAATCTCAAAATAGTCAACAACTTTCTCAAGTTTATGACGTGGATTAAGAACAATAGCAATGAATAGATAGTGATTCAACTTATCAAAGCTACCCCAATACTTGAGAAACTTGTCTTGCATAGGTGATGCAATCTCAGACAAACATGGGTTCTTTTGTTCTTGCAAGAGACCATAAATAGAGAGTATATCACCAAAAGTACTATGAACAGTAGGAGAATTAGAACAACATACCTTCAAAGTGATTTCATAAAATAGTCTCAAGAAATCCACAAATTGCTCCCTATATTGCAAATCAACACTTGCCGGTGGCCCTTCTTTTGGCTTTTCACCATTTTCACCTTAGAGCCATGCCCAAAAATTACGCGCATCTTTTTCCACCATTCTATCAAAAGCTTTTTGGAATTTCAAATCCTTTTCCAACATCAAGAATATGGAATTCCACCTAGTAGGGACATCCAAAATCACAAGCCCTTTGCACTCTAGTTTCACCCTTTCAACACATTCCTTAAAAAAATCAAGCCTTTATGGGGAGGATCTAACATACCTCACCGCATTTCGAATGGCACCAATGAATACCTTCATCACACTCAACCCATCATTGACAATCAAGTTAAGAACATGGGCGACACACCTCATTTGTAAATTCTTCCCTGTATGCAAAAGTGCATTAAGGACACCCCAATCACCTATCCTCCTACTCAACTCCTTCAATGAAACATCATTTGATGAAGCATTATCAACGGTGACTGTGAGAATCTTCTCTATACCCCATTCCAACAAACAATCCTCCAATAGCTTAGCTATAGCCTCTCCCTTATGACTAGGAATCACACAAAAATTTAAAATTCTCTTATGCAACACCCAATTATCATCAATAAAATGTGCAGTGAGGACCATATAATTGATGTTTTGAATAGAAGTCCAAGTATCGGTTGTAAGAGAAAACCTATATCTACTCAATTGATCCATCAATTTTTCTTTTTCCCCCAAATAAAGCTTAAGGACATCATTTGCTATTGTTTTACGAGAAGGAATTCTCTAATAAGGAAGAGCTCTACCCATAAAACTCCTAAACCCCTCTCCCTCCACATGAGAAAATGGTAACTCATCTAATATAATGTACTCCACACATAACATAGATAGCTCTTCTTGAGTGCATTCTACAATACGCAACTCAGTAGTTGGTTTTTTAAAGGGAAAATTTTGCAAACAGTACACCAAGTAAATGACACTAATATTTTCGATACATTTTCAAACCGAACATTTTGGTACATGGACTTTTGAGCCCGACCCACTATGTAGACACGACGTCAATGATGCCGTTAACTCTTATGTCATTGTTCATTTATTAAAGGGTGATTTAGTACTTTCATACTCTTATTCTTTTTTTTTGTGTAAAAAAAAAAAGAAAGGAAAAATAGATCTCTCTCGCTCTCCCACCACCCAAACCCAAACCCAAAAAGCTCAATCCTGACACCCAAACCCAAAAAGCTCAATCCCGGCGACCACCACATGTCCTCCACATTCCAAATCCCAAACCTCTCTCTCTGATTCTCTCACCCCAAATGGCGTCACCCACTCCCGTCTCCTCCAGTCCATGAACTCTGCCACCAAAGTCACCGGCGACTACCGCTCTGCCCTGCTCCAAGTCATCGGCATAGTCCTCGCCCTCACCGACTCTGACAACCTCTGGCCCAACCAAGGCTTCTACGTCCAACTCTCCGACTCCCTCAACTCCACCTACGTCTCCCTCTCCAAGAAAGACACCAATCTCATCCTCGCCAACCGCCTCCAGCGTCCAGCTCGGCTAGTTCGTCTACGTCGACTGCTTCGATTTAGACTCTCCCGTGCCGCGCGTCGCCTGAATCAGCCCCATCGCTGGCCGCCACCCGTTCGTCGGTTCGCCGGAGCCTCTGGTGCCGGATTTCTCCAAGGAGAAGACTGTCTGTTGGGGGAGTGAAGGACTCTGCTGCAAGGAAGAAAATGGCTACAATTGCTGCCGGAATTTCGAAGATTTCGGATTCAATCGGGATATGCCGGAGTAAGAGAGAGAGATTCAATCAGGAAATCGGGATGTGCCGGAGTAAGAGAGAGAGAGATAGAGTTGGGTGGCCGGAGTAAGAGAGAGAGATGTAGATAGAGTTGGGTGTCCAAAGTAAGAAACAGATAGAGACCAATTTGCCCCTAAAAATATGCCAGCTGGCAGACATTTCACGACGTCATTGACGTCGTATACAGAAAGTGGGTCGGTCTTCAAATTTCGTATACCAAAATGTTTGGTTTGGAACTTTATGTATAGAAATTATTAGTGGCCTTTACTTCGTGTACTGTTTGCAAAATTTTCCCTTTTTTAAAAGAGAAAATCTTTTGTCTTTTAGCTTTCATCATCTCAATATTAGGGGGATACTTTGGACACTTGTCCATATGATTATTAAGGGAGGTTGTACCATTCTTCCTAGGATCGGCATAGCAAACTTTTCCACAATAATTACATTTACCCTTAATTCTACCATCCACCATATCCCTCTCAAAATGATTCCAAATATCTTACCTTTCTTTCCATTTCAACGCCTCAAGGATGCTTTCCACACTTCCATCATCTTCAAGCTCGGTTGCTTGACTTCCCTGAGTTCCTTGAACTTCCAGAGTTGCAGTAGAAGTTCCTTCATGGAGAGGTATTGGTGTTGTAGATTCACCAACACTAGTGTTGGTCTGCAAATCAGAACAGGAATTGCAATAAGAAACAAAAAACAGAAACTACAATAACAAAAAAAAAAAACTGCAAACATAAACAAAATACAGAAACTGCAATAAGAGACAAAAAACAGAAACTACAGTTTTTAAGCACAAAACTTATACTGCAAACAAAAAAAAATACAAGAAACTGGAATAATCAACAACAAACAGAAACTGCAGTTTTTAAGTGCAAAACAGAAACTGCAAACATAAACAAAAAGCAGAAACTGCAATAAGAAACAAAAAACATAAACTGCAGTAAGAAAGTGAAAACAGAATACGAAAGTTAATGAGCACTAGTGAAAACAGAATCCAGTTTAGTATGCATTTAAAATTATAGAATCCCACAACTGTTGATTAATTGTACCCCAACTCCTATTTTCCACAGGATCAATTAAGCACTAGAGATATCAGGAACATGCCACCCACAGAATTTGGAAATTAATGTACAAATATAGAAACAAATCAAGAACTATTCTTGTCAGTAACAGTGGTCCAATTAGTCTCTTGTGCTAGCGTAATTTAAAAGTTAGGTTTTTTACCTACACAAAAAACAAGTGAATTCTATAGTATAGCTGATTATTCAAATCAAGGCCCCAACTAGTTCTAGCTTTATCCACAACTAGGGTACAATTAATCAACAGTACACTAATTATTGAAAAGTAAAAGTAGAAGATCCAAGAGCATTTTGATTTAACAGAAAAAAACTTGGAAGAAAGTTGAATTAAACATACAACCGAAGCATACAGAATAATACAATCAGTTCCAAGTTGGACATGTAAGCAAGGACGAAATCATGATATTCTATATCTCAAATAATTTAAGGTAAAACTTCAAAGCACACCACATCAACAAACAAATTACAGATTTTAAACAAAAAAAAATGCTACCTGAGATGATGAAGATGATTTATTCTTCGGGGCTGAGGCAGAACTTGTACCACATGACTTAGATTTCTCCATTTGCCTCTTCATTTTCAGCAATCTCAAGTCTAGAACTACTCGGCCAAAACAAATGCAGAGTACCTGAAACCCATATCCCAAATTTGTCAAAGGTATAAGCATAATGACTTGCATGTTGAAACAAACCACCACAACTTCAAGAAACAACTTCAAGAATCCATAAGAGACAGAGAGCAAGCTTTGTTTATCAAAGAGGTGTACCTGAAACTAAAATACTCAATTCCAAGCTTCGGTTCTAGCGAAGGTGCGAGGGAGACGACGACCAGCAAAACGTGATGAGGTTATCACTGGGCTTCGATCCACAGACGTCAAAAAGCCCAGATCAATGGGGTTTTACGAAAGATGAAAAGCAATCAGAGACTGAAGTGAAATTAACGCACAACAAAGAAGGGAATTAGCAATATGCTTACCGGAGAGAGCTTTGACTTCCGGTGAAGTAGCGAGGGAGACGACCACCACCGACGTTATGCAATTGTGACAGAGGTCAGAGAGAGAGGGAGAGGCCGAGACTGGGGACTGAGGTTGAAGCATGATCAAGACAGAGGTCAGAGAGAGAGGGAAAGGTCGAGACTCGGGGTCGGGGCTGAGGTCGAATCACGATCGGGACAAATCTGAGAGTCTGAGACTGAGTGACAGAGATGAGTCGATAGTCTGAGTGAGAGAGGCGGAATGAGTTTTTTACTCTTTTAGGTTTATAGGGTTTCTGATTCCACATATACAAAATGACGTCGTTTCTAGGAGGTTCGATTTTTCGGTTCGGTTTCAACTCGGCCGAAATTGAAAACCGAACCAACCAGATTTGATGCGGTGCTGTTTTTTGCTTTTTGGTGCGGTGTTTTTTGGTTTTCAGTTTCGCGAGCCCACCCTAGAATCATGTAGTAACTAGAAAAAAGTCTTCATTAAGGTAAATAAGGTCGTCATTAAAGTAAAGTAAAGTACATAACTAGAAAAAAGTTCTTATTAACGTAAATAAGATCCTCGTTAGAGTAAACTAGGTTATCATTTGAGTAATTATGTCTTAAAAGTGGCAATTGTAATAGGTTCTCATTTAAGTAATTAAGTTATAACAATTGTAATTGTATGTATGTCATATGTTAATATATTGTAGAATTTTTCCCTCACCCACAAGCAACTTCAATTCAATCGGCCTAGATATGGATAGGCGGATACTTCCAGACGTTGAACTAGGGAGGAACATTTTGACCTAGCATCTCTTGCAAACAAAATTATACATATTCCAACAACAAAAATATTAGGCATATTAAACACTTGCACCGCTGGTGTTCATGAGGGGTATAGCATGTCTCCCAATAAAATTTTGATCTCACTCTATGAATCGATTAGTTTTGGTCATCTACTAAAACTGACAATTCCATTTATGTGTTATCACACGTGTACGGTCAAGATAATTAAAGTCGCATTAGTAGAAAGAACATAGTGATTAAGATAGTCTAACATCTAACTCATGTGAGTCTCTTTCAAGCACAAATCAGCAACAAATTTAGGACATAATAGTAGCCACTAGCCAGAAATGACTTACGTTGTTATGGAGTTAGCCAAATTTATATCTATGTGTATGTGTGTAAAAACTTAAATCCTCACCCACGGGTAAACCTATGATCGATACATTAACATTTCTCATACATATCCTATTTTATGTAATATTTACCACTTTGAGGACTCATGTTACATTTTAAGGACTCATGTGATAACTAGAAGAAAAAAAATCCTCATTAAGGTAAATAAGGTCGTCGTTAGAGTAAAGTATGTAACTAGAAAAATGTTCTTATTAAAGTAATAAGGTCCTCATTAGAGTAAAGTAGGCTCTCATTTGAGTCGGCAGCTCACCCGCGCGATGGTGCGGATTATGTTTTTTTCTCTGAATTTTATATGTAGTTAAAATGTTATGTTTATAACCTAATGTGAGATGGTAATCCATTCATAATCTCTTTGAACCTCTCATTAGAAAATAGGTTTTGTAAAATGTCAAGGACTTTACATAGCTAAGATTAACTTCTTGAACGCTATAAAATCAAATTCATACGTAACACTTATTTCTGAATTATGTCGTTACAACCATAGTCAGAAAAAATACTTGAAGTTTTTTATCGAACTAAACAACATAGTTTGTAAGAACGCTTGAATCTATTGGCAATAATAAAATGTGCTTCAACAATCTACATCGTTCGAGGGTAAAGTAAATATAAACAGTAATTCCATTGTAATAGTTAATATTTGGGGAAAAAAACGCATAGACACTCTAGTCGAAATATTACTCTTATTTCCAAAATCTTATCTGTGTCCTGCATGACAATCACAAAATATTTCATCACTCGCTGGTTTAATCCAATTCATTGATATTTATCCAAGTCAAACTCATCTGCTAGAAAATGTATGTACAATATGCACATGCAAACTACTCAGCCGACTTCTACCTTATGAAGTATTTCTTGGTAAATGACTAAATGACAATATATTAATGATGCAAAAATTAAGGAATCAAATTTTAAACCAGGATCTTGAAACATTAGCGTTTAATGCAAATGTCATTAGGGTATTGTGATGCATCTCTTTGTAATAGTGCTTCCTCCACTTCTAACATGTGACTTGCTAAACAGAACAAAATAAACAATGGGTAAAAGACTATGAAAAGAAAAAAGAGTCACATTTGATTCAACCATGATCTTTAAGCAAAATCTAGATTACCCACAGAGTAATCTTCAGGTCTCCTTTGAGGTCATTAGCAGTTGGGATGTGATCCACATGAATAACCAAGTGCCTGCAAGATTTTCACTTTACTCATTCAATCAAAATGATCGTGCTATATAGAATTAGGGGGAATTACTTAGGAATGCCTTCAATTTCTTTTGGATCTTATATCATATGTAAATCCTATTTAATGAGCAAACATGATCAAGAATATCACCTTTTGTATGTCCAGTCTGGGCAGGGGAATGTAGAGATGCTACACGTACAATATGAAAAAGAACTACATGTGAGTAATTGCATAAAATTTTTGAGATGAGAAACAAACGCTTATTAACAATCAAAGAAAATAACAAACAATAGCTGTGTAGGTTAGGCTAAATGGCAACTAAAGAAAATAAAAATTCACAAAGTCGTATAAACAAAACGGTAGCACAATAATTTAAAAAGGAGGCTCTTTCTAATTCACAACCATATAAGTTCAAATAATAAAAATGATGTAATGAACTCAATAAGACAAACAGTCCCAAATAAAAAGTAAAACAGAGATTTGAAAAAGCACAACTGTAGGATCAAACATACTTGTTGACGTCTCCAGATGTGATTTATGTAACTACTTTTGCAGTTCCATTGTACTTGGTGGTTGAAGTATGACTATATCAGTCTTTGCATCCCTCTTTGCGAGTTTTCGATAGAAACTCATCTCCCACCTACACAGAATGTTGGAGTTCCTTCCTCATTTAAAACTCTTATTAGTTACATGTTTGATCTGTCACAAAGTCCAAGTTGGACTCTATGTCTTGGAGAAAAGAAAATAAGTCGTTTCAGTTTTCCTAAGAGCTGAGAAGAGTGCAGCTGGCATTGGAAACAATAATAGTCATTGTTTCTTGGTGATCCCCTTGTATTCTCTAGAAGGAGCTGGAGAGAGTGTGAGATCTATATAAGGAGAGAAAAAGATAAATCAATCATTCTTGTACAGCCTATTGTGTATGTTAACCAAGAGTGATTCTTGAGAGTTATTCCTCTAGTGATCTAGAGAGATTGAATATTGTAATTACTTTCTATAATGGAAGTTTTCAGAGATCGTCCCGTGGTTTTTCCCTTCACATTGGAGGGTTTCCACGTTAAAATTGTTGGTGTCCTTGTTGCTATTTTAATTCTCTCATTTGTTCTGTGCTTGCTGGTTTAAAAGCTTTTGTGGTTTGTGTTTGCTGCATAATCATCTTATTATTCCAACAAAGTGGTATCAGAGCTGCTGGTTAGCAGGGGTAAATCATGGATGCCAACACAAGCTAAATGGTTAGCTGGAATGGAAGAAATTATACAATATGGAAGGCAAAGATGGAAGACTTACTCTACTGCAAAGATTTGTCTTCTCCGATCGAAGGTGACAAACTAAATACTATGTCTGATGAGGATTGGAAGAAACTGAATAGGAAATGCACTGGAGTTATTCGGCAGTGACTCGATGACAATGTATTTCATCATGTTTTAAAGGAGACTACAACACTTGAATTATGGAAAAAGCTTGAAAGCTTATATGAAAGGAAGACGGCAACCAACAAAGCTTTTTTGATTAGAAACCTTGTCAATTTGAAGTACAAGGGAGACACCTCAGTCAATGAACATTTGAATGAGATGCAAAGTATCGTGAATCAGCTCTCCTCCATGAATTTGGTCCTCGATGACGAACTACAAGCTTTGCTCCTTCTTAGTTCACTTCTGAATAGTTGGGAAACTTGAGTTGTTTCACTCAGCAACTCAACCTCTGATGGTGTTGTGTCATTGAGTCAAGTTACTAGCAATTTGTTGAATGAAGAAGTGAGAAGAAAGTCCATTGAGTCATCATATTCAGAAGCTGTGGTAGTAGAAAGAAGGGGAAGGGCTAAGAGCCGGAAGTCACACCAACATTCTCATGGTCATGGGAGATCAAGAAGCAAATCTAGACCAAGGAAGGATGTCACATGTTACCACTGTAATGAGAAAGGTCATTATAGAAGAGAATGCAGAAAATTGAAGAGAGAAAAGAAGAAGGAAGAGAAGGAAGATGAGACGGACACTGCTGCCATATCATCGGATGGAGACATCATCATACTATCTGACTATGAAGAATGTCAAGGACTGATCTCAGAATGTGAAAAGGAGTGTCTTAGTCTTGCAAGCGAAAGCATCACTTGGGTTGTTGATAGCGGAGCCTCCTTCCATGCTACTCCTCACAAAACAATCTTCTCATCTTATAGAGCAGGTGATCATGGTGTTGTGAGAATGGGAAACAAAGGCATATAAAAAATAGTAGGAAAAGGAGATGTGATTTTGCAAACCAATGTAGGTTGCAAACTTGTTCTCAAGGATGTACAACATGTACTAGATCTCCGTCTTAACTTAATTTCAGATTGGAAATTAGATGATGAAGGATACATGAATTATCTCGGCAATGGAAAATGGAAGCTTACTAAAGGCTCCATTGTGATAAGAAGAGGCAAAAAATGTTGTGCACTTTACAAAATGCAAGCTCATTATTCAAGGGGGAGCTAAACACTGTAGAGAAGGAAACTACTACAAAATTGTGGCATAAAAGACTTGGCCATATGAGTGAGGCAGATAATGGTGGTGAGTATCTTGGACCTTTTGATGAATATTGTAAAAGCCATGATATTAGACATGAGCAATCAGTTCCGAGAACTCCACAACATAATGGCGTTGCAGAGAGAACAAATCACACCATTGTGGAAGGAGTTAGATGCATGCTGTCTCAATCCAAATTGTCAAGAAGTTTTTGGGGAGAAGTAATGAGGACAGCTTGTTATTTGATCAATTTGTCACCATCGGCTCTTTTAAATGGTGATGTTCCAGATCACTTGTGGTATTCAAAGGATGTTTCTTCTGTACACTTGAAGACTTTTGGCTGTAGAGCTTTTGTGCGTCTTCCAAAGGAAGAAAGATGGAAGCTTGAAGACAAGACCAAGAAGTGTGTATTCCTTGGGTATGCAGTGAAAAATTTGGTTACCGATTGTGGGATCCTCTTAACAAGAAGGTGGTTCGTAGCAGCGATGTAGTGTTTTTTGAAGATCAAACAATTAAAGACATTGAGAAGAGTGAAAATGTGGAGGTAGCGGAGACGTATGTTGATAATCTCATTGATCTAGATCATATTATTCCCCTACAGTTGAAGAAGTTGGTGATGGAGATGAGCAAGAAGCCAAAGAAGTTCCCAATGGTGATCAAAGAGATGATGCTGAAAACAACCAAGAAATTCCACAAGAAAACCAACAACAGCAGCCACCGGTTATTGAACAAGCAGCTGAGTTGAGAAGATGCACAAGAACACACAAGCCTTCTACAAAATATCCATTGAATGAGTATGTTCCTCTCTTAGATGAAGGTGAACCAAAATGCTTCCGAGATGTCCAAGATGATGTCGACAAAAACAAATGGCTGAAAGCTAAGCAAGAGGAGATGGATTCCTTACATAAGAATCAAACATATGAATTGGTGGAAAGGCCTGAAGGAACGAGTGCTGAAGAACAAGTGGATTTTCAAAGCTCAAGAAATCTGAAAATTCACAACCAAGGTACAAAGCGAGGCTGGTTGTTAAAGGCTTTGCTCAAAAGAAAGGTGTTGTTTTTGATGAGATATTTTCTCCGGTGGTGAAGATGAATTCCATTCATGTAGTGTTGGGATTGGTAGCAAGTATGAACCTAGAGATAGAGCAATTAGACGTCAAAACAGCCTTTCTTCATGGTGACTTATAAGAAGACATCTTCATGGAACAACCAGAGAGATTCGAAGTTGAGGGCAAGGAGCATATGGTCTGTAAGTTGAAAAAGAGTCTTTATGGACTCAAACATGCTCCTCGCTAATGGTACAAAAAATTTAAGTCGTTCATGATGGATAATGGATTCAAGAGGACAGTCTCAAATCATTGTGTGTTTATTCAAAAATCTACAACTCATGATTTTATTATCTTGTTACTTTATGACGACGAAATGTTGGTTGTAGGTGATAGAAGTATAAATGCGACAAATATAATGTGCAGATCCTTTACACTTTTCTTAGCTATTTCCTTTAAAAAGTCAGTTATAACTTTGTTTTCTTTTTAGGTAGTTCGTGGAGTGATTCAAGAGAAATAGAAGCTTAAAGGGAGTAAGGAAGCCATGAAACATGAAGTACTGATGAAAAGGACCAATATTGATCAACCTTTTAGCTGGAAATTACAATGGAAGTCCACGGAAAAAGTTGTGCAAAACAGTTGCTGCAAAGCAGAAAACTGCAATTTAAGAATCAGCTTTCTGGGAACGGTTTTGAGGAGCAATTCTTGCATTCTTCCAGCTGTAACTTTGCAGAAAGGGCCAGAGATCCTTGAAGACATTATTTTATAATTTAACAAGAGCCAAATAACTGGTCAGAAGTGTCAACGAGGCAGCAGGAATTCAAGTTCGAACAGGCTTCCCGATAAGGCAGAAACTATCAGCTTTTCACGAAGCTTTTTGGGAGATCTTTTCGGGTGACTTTCTTGGAGTTTTTCCAAAAGTTTGTTGATCATTCTAGAAGATATGATGTCATAGATCACGTGGGAGTCAAGAACCATCCAGAAACTTGGCAAAAAGAAGTCGTTCCTTGTCCAAGAATGAAGCTTCAGAGACAGAAATTGAATCCTTGTCAAAACAGGACAGTTTGGCAGAAATCTTCTTTGGATGGATTTTGGGTGCATTTTTGGAAGGGTATTGCTGCTGCAAATATTAAGGAGAGTCCTACAATAATTCTACAAGATTACAACAAGATTACCAAGGTTTGAAAATCAAGGAAACTAGGGCTGCACTTCTCCTACATATATTGAACTTCTGCACACGTTGAAGAGAACTGCACCCTCCACCTTCTCTTCTATCTCTCTTTCTTTTTCCTCCGCCACCATCTGTTTCTTTTTCTATTTTTATGTTTAACTAAATTAATTTTATTAGGGGCGAGGTTTGAAGCCCTAAGATATGTTTTTGACATTGTTTTGATTCTTAGTTTTGAAACTACTTTGTTGTGAATTTGTTTATTTGGTTTTGGTTTACGGATAACTCTTGCATGTTTATGTTTTATGAATGTGCACATAAAATATTATGAACATGTGAGTGGGGCTAGAAATAGGTATTTTAATCTCCTAAACGGTTAATAATGCTTATTTCAATGGTAGTAAAACCTATAGGACAATAGGTAAAACCAAATAAAAAGGATTGCATTCTAGGTAGGCGCTCCACACTAGTTTTGCATACTTGTTTCGATCAAACTTCCACATATGCTTAATGCTTAGAATAAATTGTTGGTAGGATAGCGTTCTATACCTTGATTGTTTATTCTAAAGGCTTAGTAATGGTGCGTTCATCTTGCTTAAGTAATCTAGGAAAGTAATAAGAACTTATGCATGTGTTCATGGTTTGTTCTTGATTGAAACCTTTTCATGACTTGGTAATTGAAACTAGGATAATAAATTTGTCTTGAGCATCTTTTGGTGGTGGATTTCCGAATCTCTAACATCTTCATTTATATCATTGTAAATCCCGCATTGTTTTTATGTTTTACTTTAATTTTCTGTGTTACAAAACCTAAAACCCCCCTTGTTACGATTTCATGTTCACGCATTCTTTCATTATTTTCATACATACTTATATTCATACTTTGATTCTTTATGTAATTACTTGTGTACCCTCAATCCCCGGCTTGAACAATCCCTACTTATTCTATACTAACAACTACATTTTGTAGGGTTAAGTTGAGCATCTATTTTGGGCGTATCAGTAGGTCCAAATTTAAGCACAATTGAGGAGTTCAAGAAAAGATTGAATGAATCCTTTGATATGAAGGATTTGGGGCCTGCAAATAAAATTCTTGGCATGCAAATCACTCGTGATTGAAAGAAAGGTCAGCTATGGCTATCACAAGAAAGTTACATTGAGAAGGTGCTTGAGAGATTCAACATGGACAAAGCAAAATCTGTAAGTGTTCCTCTTGCTACTATATGAGCAGATATCTCCTAGGTCAAGAAGCTATGCAACTGTTATATCAAATGGTAATTTTCTGTTGGAGATGTTCCTTTTCAACTCAGAGAGAATTTCTTTAGGTAATGGATTGTGGCATCTTGTGAGGTGGTATATAGACATTTTGTATTCCTATTTGATTTCAAGGACTGGAAAGTATAGTCCACTTTTCATTCTTTTAGTGTTGTGTTTGTGTTTGTGTTCCTGTTGAGTTCATCATTCAGCTCTCTAATAAATGATTATATGCCATGGCCTTAGCTTCTTTTTTTGCAAGTGCAGGTGCCAAATATGTAGATGAGACTAATGACTTGTTTGTCTTAGTAGCTCCTCAGAATGATGTCGAGAATTGTATTATTAAGGTATCTTGAGTTTATGCTCCACCATTACATTTGGAGAACAATTTTGCTTGGCATACTTTACTTTTACTTCTTCTTCTTTTTTTCCGTTAAAAGTCCTCTAATTAAATTTACAGGATTTGCAAGCTATGACTGACGCTGCTGGGGACCGACCAATAATTCTTATCAATCCTAGGCATAAGGTTTAGTTTTTATTTTACATATTGATGGCTTATCTTGAAAGTATTTGGGTAGTATTATTTCAAATGGCTAGTTACTTTTCAATCTTGTTATTTCAGCATCCTTGAAGTCCAAGGTGCAGAGGAATAAAATGAAAACTGCTAGTCAAGATAGTAATATACAGATGTCTTATCCATGCAACTTATGGGAACAAGACAATATCTACTTCAGTATGTATTTTTGTCTCTTCATGTGTATATGATTCTGTTGTGCTTCTTTTGTCATGAAACATGGATCTAGACATGCTTTTAAAATAGGGTTATAGATCGTTTTTTTTTTTTTTTTGTGTGCCTTCCCTTCCGGTATTGGATGTGTGATATATACGAAAGACTGCTAAAAATCAGGCTCTTATTCTCTTGAAATTTAGTAGTTTAGTCTATTAGTTGGGTAGTGAAATTGTTCTAGTTGCTAATGTTGGGTAAAACTCTAAGTTTAATTGATGCCCTTGTGTTGTTGTCCTACTAGATTGGTATGAGTAGTTAAACTTGAGATTACTAGCCAAAGTCTCCATGCTCACATGTTTTTACTGTTCAGCAATATATTTACTGGCCAAATATATTTAATTTTAAGCAATTGGATACATAGTGATGCATTCACTTTGAGGAGCAGCAACAGCGCTTATAAGAGAGTTAGTTCGACCTTTCATAAAGCTGTGAACTAACCCCCCCCCCCCCCCTCCCCTCTTCTCCTTTCCTTTGTGGCCCTTAAAATTTTGTATTTGATTTCTATTTATCAGTGTATTTCATCTGTTTTTTTTATATTTTTATTCCTTGGACTCTAGAGTTTGAATCTCAAATTATTGAAATAACTATTTGAATCTTGGCTTGTTGCAAGGATATCAAACTAGAGAACATTTACAAGTGATGTTGTCTTCAACATGTAAATTAAACTGATGTTTGGTAAATAATCTATGTTAAGTTCTAGATAAAGATATATTATTGATCTCCCCTCACTAGGTGTTATAGTTTTACAACTTATGGTTGATGGAGTCACTAATGGTCTGTTTAAAATATTAAAGGCTCATTAGTATATGCATATGATTGTCATTTCCTTAGTGACAAAATGAATGAAACTTGTTGGAGTCTATTGGCCTATGTGATAGGAACTCTTATAAATACTCTTATGTAAAATTACTCCTTGGAGCTTATAGCTAGTGGATTTTTGGCATTTTGTTAATATGTTGTAGTTAATGTCACGTTTTTACATGCGTCATTATTCTTTAAATGTTCAGCAGCAGATTATGTTGCCAAATTTACGTAACCTTTATTGTGCTTGTATATCAATAAACAATCTCATGATGGCACTTTCCCTTTACATTGCTTTACGTCAATATTTCCCACTTTTCTGATTGGTTAGGGTATAGTTGACAAATTGACTTATTGCAATTCTAAGTTTTTGGTTAATCTGATAGTTATCTAGTCTGCCTCTTCTACCAACCCTCAAGATCTTATTACATGTTTTATTGATTTGTTATTTTCTGGGTTTCATCTTTTGGAAGTATGCTGCCAAGGCATTTCAGCTCAGAATGGTCAGTGGCCAAATTTCACTTGCAGGAAGGTCTGCAGCATATTGTTGCCTTTGGCAAGCGGAAGAATACCATCATGATCATTGGCATGGATGGAAGGTACCCAAAATTGCTTCCTGGTTTGCTCACTTTTGTTCATGTCTTGATTATTGATTTCAATTTTGTAACAAGAATACAGTGAATCAATTGAAACTTATTGCAATGCTTATAAAATTGTATATGGTGAATCAATTGAAGTTTGTTTGATGTATCAAAATGGCTTAGTCCATGTTATTTTGGCATCTTATAGCAGAAAATGATGCAAAAAATGAAGATGCTGATATTGAGGGGCTCATCAAAGCAGTTGCAGATCAGGTTGCCAAGTAGTTGTCAGTGGAATAGCAGTTGGAATGATAGCTAGGAATAATTTTATATCAGCTTTTGATTCAAGTATACGCAGCTAGGAATGATTTCTTGTTTGGTACATTATCTAGTTACTTGAATGTATGGATGTTAATTTGAAAAATGGTAATGGAATGATATGGATTAGAGTATTGTTTTTGTGGTAATTACTATCCAATATTCAGTCATACAACACAATACAAAACAATGTGTTGTATGACTGTAAAAGAGTTCAAAATTGAGGCTTCTCTTACAGTAGTCATTGGTTTGTTACCCAATTTTATTACAATATTCACACCACAGCTAACCAAATAGAGTAGTTGTGTGAACTAACAACCAACAACAAAAGAAAACAAAGTTCTGTTGTGTGAGATTCATAACACACAACAGAAATGAAATCATATCTGTTGTTTGAGCAATTAACAAACAAGGGAGATAATTTCACTTCAGTTGTGTGTTATTAATTTCAGACAAGAATGAGTAATATATGTTGTGTGTTACATATCTCAGACAACAAAGAATGAGTAATATCTGTTGTGTGTTATGAACCTCAGACAACAAAGAATGAGCTATATCTGTTGTGTGTTATGAATCTCACACAATGGCAAATTCCTTCTTCTGTTGTCTGAATGTACTAACACATCCCCGCGCATGCCATGCTAGGCACATGCCTGTGCAGAATTCACACAACAAAAACAAATATTCTTTTGAGCAAAGTATTGTCACACAATGATGAAATCACCGTTGTCTAATTTTTCAATCACACAACACTCAATTAGACCACGGTTAGTTTGATCATCACACAACAGAAAATCACCGTCGTCTGATGACCTTTTTGTAGTAGTGAATTGGTCCCTTACCATCCTTCTCTTCCAGACTAGAAGCCAATTCGTCATTGCTGCATTCCAGCTCCAACAATTGTTTTGGACACCTAACAAATACAATAATTAAGATCAACAGTCCAACTCTTAACCAAATTTGTTTCAAAACAAAGTTCTTGAATGGAATTGACCCAGCACTTCTCTTCTCCGAAAGCTTACTATTTCGCAGATCTCATTTCCTCCAAGATCTCTAGAACACATATTTCAAATCCTTCACACAATCCCAATTAAATGATAGAGTTAGGTTTTTAAGCATATATCAGAATATATCAGTGGGAGGACGAGAAAGAGAGAGGTCAAGGGAGAGAGAGAGGGATGCGGCCGAGAGTAAGGGAGAAAGGTTTTGGAGTGTTAGGGTTTCTCCAAACCTATTTTAACCTATACCAAGTGAAATGTCTGTTTTTCCCTTGGGACAAATTACCCAATTCTCTTGGCTAATTACTTCTGATGTTTTGGGTTCGTAACCTTTAATTGTCACAAATGAAATACTCAAACTTTCAACGTAAACTCAATTTGTCAATTTCTTGAGCCTAATTAGACGAATCTTGGCCCAAACTTAGGTTGCAGGCCCAATAGGTGGACTCGAGACCAAAATAAATTAATTCATTTACTTAAATCACCCTGCGAAAAATCTTATTGGCGAAAAATTATCTCCAAAAATTAAATTAAATTTCTTGGGGCCTCACAGGTGGATATGCTGCTAGCTGCGCAAATGCACACTGTAGTTAAAGGTGGTGGTAAGGGTTGCAGTGGGTCTCATAAACTTTATGTACCAAGAGCTTAATCACAACAATAGCAGCCATTACCAAGTGCAACCCTACAAATTTCAGATACCCAAAAAAAGAAATCAGAAAACATGCCAACAAAACATTAAAAAACACACAAATTGTCAGAGACCCAAAGCCAAAAAAATCAAATTTCTATGACAAAACCCTAACCTAGGAAATATTGTTTTCCCAAAAACACAATCAATAAGATGGTTGTTAAGCAACTAATATTGACTATGTTTTTAGTGCATTTCTCTCTACATTTTGCTTAGCTATTTCCTTAACAATATCATTTCTAACTTATTTTGTGTTTTTAGGTAGTTTTGAGTCTAGAAATGGAAGGCAAGAAGTTATATGCGCAAAAATGAGAAGAAATGGAGAAATGAAGTTTTTTCAGTCCTACCAGGAAAAGGAATCCCAGTTGAAGTAGGAATTCTAAGTCAACTAGGAGTGAGCTCGGAAAAATAATGTTCGAAAATGAGAAATGGTAGTCCCAGCTGAACTAGGAAACCTGATCACACTAGAAGTCCTGATGCTGTTAGGAGACCTGGTGAGACTAGGAGATGCTGTGTCTTCAAGATGACTCAAGATTGTTCAAGAATGTTCTAGAATGCACAAGAATTTCGAGATATATATATATATATATATATATATATGAAGATGAGCTTTGAAATTGTCTAATTAAAGAAGTCTAAACCGAAGATTGAAGCATGTGACTTGCACATGAGTCTCTAGAACCATCCATAATGTCTTGGAGGAATTCATGGCCCATTATTATTGATTTTTTCGTGAGAAATAAAGAAAAGAAGAAAAGATTTTGGCAAAGGCATAAAAAGGGAGAGTTTTGGAGAAAATGTACTTCACGTGAATTATGGAAAAGAAAATAAAGATAATAAATATTGATTTAGGTTTCCTGATTACATGAAGGCTGAAATATGGTCTAGAAGCATGGAAGATTTCAGCAATGACAAAGATGACTTGCTCTTTACTTCTCATGGAATATTTTCATTGATTGAATGATGCAGCAGAAGAGAAATCCTAGGAAACCCTAGCCCTTGCCGTTCACTATATATAGGGGGGTTTGTGAAGCCATTCTACACAACCCAAAATTTAGAATCAAAAGCCACATACATGTCCCCTTCTTCCTCTAAAGTTCAAGGCCTTGAAGCATCTCTATCTCCATTCAAGCATCCTTGCCGTGATCCATATCCATTCCACCAGCTTTTGAAGCTTCTTACGTCTTTGAAGATCAAAAAGTGTAACCATGAGCACTTTTTTATGTTTTCGGTTTTTGAATGTAAAACTATTTCAGGTTTTCAATATATTGCGATTTTGTTTTATGTTTTTGGATTGTGATTTACGATTTCTATGGTGGATGACATGTTGATTTTAGATATGTAGTTTTCAAATGCTATGAAGCATGTTTCAAGTTTTAGGTTTTCAATCTGAAAATTGTGATTTCAATATGTTCTTGCATGATTGTTAATTTTGAGCTTCAATCCCATCTTTTATATGTTAATTGATCTTTGGATGCATACTTTGATTGATGAGCATGTAATTGAATCCATATTAAGGTGCTAGCATTCTAGGTCTTATTAATTAAAGTGAAAAACCTATAATTTCTTGGGTAAATTGACAATGAGTCTTGCATGCATGCTTGATTAGCGTTCTAACTTGTGTTCGTTGCTTGAATTGATCAAACTTCCATTGTGCTTAATGCGTTGATTGTGTTTTTGTTAGTGATTAGCTACCACTAGTAATTGCATGCTTAATAGGGTAATTATGGTGCATTCATCTAGTTAATTTAATTAAGGGATGTAAAATGAACTTTGTATGCATTCATCTTTGTTCTTGATTGATTCTATGCTATAATATATTTTGATTCATGATTTGATGTTTGAAACCTTGCCAACGTGTTAATGGTAGTTAATCTTGTCTAATTTTGTTCCATTCATATAAATTTACTTAATTCTGTGTTTTGATGTGTTTCATATAAATTTACATGTATATAACGTTTTATTTTTCAAGAATTAATAAGGCCCTAATCCCCGGTCGAGAAAGATCCCTACTTATTCTTTCTACATTGATAGAGTTTTAAATTGAGCACTAATTTGTGCAGGTCAATGGCTAAAACTTGATGTCATATGTACACAAAAAAAAAAAAAACTATAATAAGTAGATGAATACAAAGCTTACGACTATAAAATTATTGGTCATTCTAATTTATATTACAAAAAACTAATTGTTCTAAGGTTGGTAATACTGAAAACCGATATACTGAATTTGGTAAATATGATTAAGAACCGAAAATTTTGGTTGGAAATAGATAACTCAATTTCAAAACCGAATGCTTTGGTTTTGAAGTTAGTAATACCTATAACTGATTTTAACCGACCGAGTGACAGCCCTAGAAAAACATAGGTGAATAGTAGAGTTGTAAAGAGCAAGCAAAAGAGGGGTAGAAGGGTCATTCAACTATTCATTTCATTTGTCTTCTCCCCGTCTGGGTTTTAGTATAGTTATAATATAATATGAACTTGGAAATTTCAAAAGGATAACAACATTGGATTAACATTGATATAGACATTCCTTTAACAAAGAAAATATATAGGATTTATAAATCCAAAGTAAGGTATTCCAAGAATGAAACTCTTTTTTCAGTAAATCCATAGATGAACAGTTGATTAAATTCGGTTTTGACCCAAGGCTTGGCGAGGAAATCATAATTTTCTTTTGAAAATTGAACAAATGATGCAAATCAATATAATTACATTCGTTGCAGCAACTAAAGTTTAGTAGGAGAAAAAATGGATCAATTTGGTTTCTTTTGAATACTTGAAACTTTCCCATATATCACAGACCCGCTCTCAAATTCCACCTTGGAATCCTAGGTGGTTCTGTGTAGATCAAGTTAGAGAAGAGTTTTATAGAAAATTCGACATAACCTCTCCTAACAGTGGACTACTAAAAAAGAACCTGTAAATCAACAATACACTTCTAATATCATAAATCTCAAGTAACTCCCAAATAGGACCTCCTATCCTTCACAAAATCAACTTTCAATGACCACAATAAATAGGTAAATCAAAGTGTCTCTCGTCCAATATTTACATACAATTTCAATAGACCTCAATTTATTTATGGCATCTCAAACCTCCTCTAATTAGCATAAGAATTATTACTAAGAGCAACTCCAACAGCTTCCCTATAATTTCTGTATTATAGGTAAGCAAAAGTCAAAACTTTAGCCTCTTTTTCTTCTCTAACTCCAACAGATTCCCTATTTTACAACAATCTCTAAAATCTCCATATTCTTCCTTACAATTTTAGAGTTTGCTGTAAATATAGGGAATTTGGCTTTCTCTTTCCTCACTTTCCCTAAAAGAGGGATAGATTTAGGGAATCTGTTAAAGCAAAAGAGACTTATTTTTCTCTAAAGTAGAGAAAAATCAAAATATAGAGAATCTGTTGGAGCTGCTCTAAGTAGACTATACGACTGATGTCAAAAGATCAAGATCAAGTGACTATATGCCTTTGACTTGGATATTGATCCGACCTCAGCAATGCTAACTTGGGCAAAACAGATGTAGATACCTCTACTAGCAAGGTTATTTTCTATGTCACCAAGCATAAGTAACACCCTCTTAGTGGGGCCCAACCGTGACATGCATCATGTAGCCGGATGTCCAAGCTACGCCACGATAGTCGGAAGCGGTCAATACCTCGCTGGGAAGCCACCTTTCCCGTTTTGTCAAATTACCTTCACAAGCATGTTTTCTAAATACTAGAATAATGGGTTTAGCATCCCACATGGAAGAAAATGTAAAGTGGAGGGGTCCCTTACCTATAAAAGAGACCCCTCCTCACACTTAAAAGCCATCCCATTACATCTCATGTAATCCTCTTGGGCCACAAGGCCCAACACACTAGTTAAGCTTTCAAGTGGACGTAGTTTCCCGCTAAGGCGGGAGACGAACCACTATATATGCATCTCGTGTCACTCTCTCTCTCTCTCACTCTCTCTTTCTTTTATGTTAATTAAACCCCTCAATCACCTACATTAACATTGGCTCCGTCTGTGGGAAGCCAACACAAAGGCTTCGTCACCTACCATGAACTTTGACCCGTAAGCATCGAGTCAACGCCCGATCAACTCCCATCGGGGCCGGTCAATGCTTGGTCAACGTCCATTGGGCTGGTCAACTCCGGTCAATGCCCATCTAAAAAAGTCAACGCTGACCTACTCAGAAAAAAAAAATTGGTGTGCCTGTTTATAGTGGACACCCAGAAATCTATTCTGGGCACCCATGACACAAACCCATCACACCCACCATCGACGGCTCTGCTACACCTCCATCCAGCGCCTCCGCTAGAGAGGACCGCTAGCTCCCAACCGAGTGTCAGCTCCCAGCGCTAGCAAGCACCATCAACGGCAAATGCCAAACTTTCTCCGCTAAGCACCGCGCCGTCGTCAAAATGCAGCAATTCATCGTCTTGATCATATCATCACCACCCAATTTGTCTTCTTCGTCGAAGCCCATCACTCAATCATTCTCCGCTGGCCAAGAGTCGCTGAGCATTGCTCCGTTGATTTCCGAGTCTCCGCCAAACTCCGAGTCTCCACCACCACTGACCATTACCACCGCTAGCGAAAGCTCCACTCTGCCGAGCTTCGCCGCTAGCCAAAGCTTCACCAAAGCCCCGCTCCACCGAGCTTCACCGCTAGCCAAAGCTCCAACCACTGTTGAGCAAATACCTGCCAACCGCTAGGTACAACTCCGCCAACACCAACGGTAACAAGGCCCGCTAGCCTTAGCTGCTCCAACAACAACCAGCGGTAGTTAGCCATGAGTCAGACACCAAAACTTTCAAATTTCCGTCCCCAATTGATTTTTGAAACTGACCTCACTCCCGCTCTCCTTCCGGTGACTTTGCTTCCTAAGCAGTAAGATCGGTGATATTCACCGTTAAAAAAAAAATGACAAAAAAAGATGAGAATAAGAGTGAGGATTTCTGCTATCGGCACCCATATAGCTGCTATGGACACCTGAGTACTCATCAGGTTACCTCAACACCAAGTAACACTCCTTCAGGCTTCAATTGCAACAATCAGATAAGTTTGCTTTCCCGTTTAAGTCTCCAGCTTATGCGAATAAGCGAAATCACAGATCCTTTACATATGAGCCATACCTCGTACTCCTCTGAAGTTCAATGCTAAGCCTCTTGCTTTATATCTGTCTTATCCTTGCTCATACACGCATGTTTAGTTAAAGCAACTGACTCCTAATTTATTGCCACATGTCAGAGGGAATGATACAATTGACATTCAAATCTGCTTATGCATAGGGCCAGGGGCGGATCCACATAGAGCCCAGCTTGGGCACTTGCCTAGACTGGATTTTTGATTTTACATTGATTTGGTGTAGGCAAGGGATGTGAAAGTGGCAAAAATAGGGCAAAACAAGGTGAATTGGGGAAGAAAATGGCAGAAATTAGACAAAATCAAGGCAAAACAGGGCAAAACTAAGGCAAAATCTATATAATTGCCTCCAAAATTTGCTGCTTCTCTCTAATTTTCCTCCCTTCCCCTCCTGCCATTGACTTGCCTTACCTGAAAAAAATTTCTAGATCCGCCCTGCATAGGACACGTATATATGTTGCTATTTATAAATACTTTTCATGTTTGAGTTGTCACTCATATGCAAATTCATGCATAGCCATAGCTTAATTGTGACATTGGCCGCATTACACATGGTGCACCCTATGCTTATGTGTGTATATCACACAAACCAGTGCCTTAATTGTCAATCATACTACCAACTCCAGTCACTGGTACATATATGCATGTGCACAATATAAAAAGATCTTGACAATATTTTCTCTCATGCCATTAACATCTCTTTTTGGTGGGAAAATTCCATGCAAAATTCTCAGTAAGGTACTGAAGCACACTTGTCGTGGTTTAAGTCATATACGTGTACTGCTATGCATGCTCTAAATGACTGACACAAGGAAAATGTAGTATGCCTATCCGCTTGTGCACGGCTACAGCAAGCATACAGCTGATTTGAACATGCTTTACTTGCATGATCTTAACTGCTATATCAATTATTGCGTGATCATATTTTTACATGTCACATAGCCAGGTATCATGTCTCCACATGTCATTTTAACTCCTAAACTCAATATGCCGTGAACAAAAATTGATCAACTCTCACCTTTGGCTTCAAGATTGGTTGTACACATTGTTTAAAATATCTCATCAAAGTACTTATGCAAAATATTAGTGTTGATTTTACATACTCATGTACTAATCACCTATTCTGTTTTAAGGGGACAAAATCACCGATCAACTCTCCAATTAATGAAATCATCATCCTTCTACTAGGATACTTCGCCGAAGCAATGGAGTGTCATGCTTGGACAACTCCAACATGATTTGAGTACTTATATTGATTTCCATTCACACCCACTCTAAATTAGCATAAGATAAATAACTCTATCTTCCCTTTTACACTCTTGCAATTAGAGCTATCGCCATGCCTTTACATGCCTTCATTACTTCTATGCATGTCTACAATATACCACACTTGATATGCATTTACATGCTTCTATGACTTTAAGCATGCGTACACTATGTATCAATGTTATTAGTACGTCTACCATGCTAGATATGCCATGCTTTATGTCTCCGTGACCTCTAAGTATGTTTACAACAATATCAAAAATGTTATTAGCAACTTTACTACTAGTACATGCTATACACATGCCATGCTTAAATCAATTTAATGTAACACTCACTTAAACAAACTATGTCATATCTAGAAGCTTGTGACACTTATGACTTAATTAAACATGCTCGGATAAACACTTGCAATGGTTACGACTCGCTTGGGTATCGAGCATGGCCACGACTTGCTTGGGCCACGCCCCACATGCTCGCACAGCGCCTACCCGCTCAACTACACCAAACTTGCTCGAACACAACCTAACTCGCTCAAACATATCCAACATGCTTTAGTTAAGCTCTAGGTTCAAAATGCTTCATAGCTTTCATCGGAAGCTACTCTCAAAATTTTATATGGACACCCATCACACTTGCAATTATCTTATATACATGTCATATGGCCATAAGATCCATATATTATTACTTGCTATACATATTTGTCATTGTTCATACAATTACAAACTTTACATATACTCTATATATAAACATATGGTCTAGCCTCCGGGCACCATACTTTGTCAAACTCTCCCCACGGGAAAGAGACCTAAATGGGTCTAAGACTCCACGAGTCTATGGTCCACGACCAACCGCCAAGCGGTAAGGCAACGCCACATAATGACAATGACCGCTACGCGGCCTTGTAGTCAAGCTTTTCTCCTTCTGGAAAGAGTAAGGAGACTGGTTAACGTAGCTCACGGCAGCCATTGATCAGGCAGTTAACCCCCGATGCTTGGGTATCAAAGATTAGATTCGCTACCTAACACCCACTGCTTATATGCAGCTCCCCTCATCGAAGGTCTATAACCAGGAGTGGGGACTCCTCGGAGGGCCTAGCGGAGGCCCACCTGAAAGGGCATAAGCGTTCGCTCTAACCAATTCTAGATGGACGACGCACTTGAGCTAATGATAGAGGCAAGAACACTTTCCGGCCAAGTCCCATTAATTGATCCAGTTCCCAAAGCTTCCAAAGACGGTGGCGTGACTCATGCTAGTTCTTACTCCAGCATGAAAGTTCTAAAGGATCATTTAATGCTAAAATCAGATTCAAGTGTATTCGGGGCGTGAGCTTGATTGCCTTGGGTTGGTGTTCAGTGTACCTTAGTACAAGATCGAAAAGAATGCATTGGATGGATGCCCGGTATGAGCGCAATACGGCTTAAAGCTACGCTTTGGTATCAACCCCGCAAGAAACCCTCTTACTTGGGAACTTCGGGGACTTGTACATACAGCCTAGCATAATTAGCGACGGTTACCTTTGAGCTACCCATTCATGCCTCAGAAGCACTGCCAAGCTTTCATGCTCTTGCCTCAGCGGCACCCCCGAGCTTCCCGCTCACGAGTTCCACTCTCACACCTTCCCGGAAACCCCCAAGCTTCCCGCTCATGCCTTCCCTGTAACCCTCGAGCTCCACGCTCACGCCTACTCGACATCCCTGAGCTTTCCGCTCACGAGCTCCATGCTCATGCCTTCACGACATCCCCAAGCTTCCCGCTCACGAGCTCCACGCTCATGCCTTCCCGGCAACCCCTGAGCTCCCCCCTCACGAGCTCTAACGCTCACGCCTTCCCGGCAACCACGAGCTTCCGCTCACCCCTTCGCTGCAACCACGAGCTTTCTCTCACGCCTTAGCGGCAACCCCGAGCTTCAGCTCATGCCTTCGCGGCAACCCTCGAGTTTCCCTCTCATGCCTTCCCGGAAACCCCCGAGCTTCCCACTCATGCCTTCCTTGCAACCCCTAGCTTCCCGCTCACGAGCTCTAACGATCATGCCTTCCCGGCAACCACGAGCTTCTGCTCATGCCTTCGCAGCACCCACGAGCTTTCAGCTCACGCCTTCCGGCACCCCCGAGCTTTCCACTCACACCTTGGCAGTACCCCCCAAGCTTCCCTCTCACGAGCTTCCGCTTACGCCTTCCCGGCACCCCTGAGCTTTCCGCTCACGCATTCCCAGCACCCCTGAGCTTTCAGTTCACGCCTTCCCGACACCTCAGAGCTTTCATCTCACGCCTTCCCGGCACCCCTAAGATTTCAGCTCACGCCTTCCAGACACCCCTGAGCTTCCCGCTCACGCCTTCCCGGCAACCCCGAGCTTTCCGCTCACACCCTCCCGGTACCCCCAACCTTTCACGCTCTTACCTTCCGGCATTCCCAAGTTTTATACTCACATCCCCTCGGCATAATACACATTAATGGAACATGAATTCTTCTACCATTTGTCCTTTGCAACAAATCGAATTCTTTTCACGTTCCATTAATACGAGCTAAAACCAAACAAACACAAGCGTTCACGTATTCATCGTTCACGAATTACAAACGCTTGCCTTCATGGCACTCATGCAACTTAAACCGAGTGTAACCTCGTCAAATCGACCTCGTTCGTTTTCTTGCGCGCATCACGCATTTATCATATGCAATTCATATGTTCACAAAACCACATGCGCTCTCGAGTCTATATGTCATAACCGATCGAACTCAACAACATTCACATGTATACATCAACATGTATCACGCATCGCATATTCGTATATGCCAACGCATATCAATGCAACTCACATTTGTTGCCCAATACAACAAGTATTCTACAAGTGCGTGATTTTGTCTTTGTTGTGCAGGTTAACGAGTCCCTTCTTGCTTACGGAGTTCGGGGACTTGTAGGGGCTCTGTGTCGCCCGGTCGCTTATGCTTGATTACTTCATGATTATAACTCCCCAACCAAGGAGCTCCTCTTACTTGGGGACTTCAGGGACTTGTAGATACCTCTACTAGCAAGGTTATTTTCTATGTCATCAAGCATAAGTAACACCCTCTTAGTGGGGCCCACAATCCACTGTGGGGCCCAACAGCAACATGCGTTACGTAGCCGGATGTCTAAGCTACGCCATGGTAGTCGGAAGCGGCCAATACCTCTCTGGGAAGCCACCTTCCCGGCCTTGCCAAGTTACCTTCACAAGCATGTTTTCTAAAGACTAGAATAGTGGGTTTAGCATCCCACATGGAAGAAAATGTAAAGTGGAGGGGTTTCCTTACCTATAAAAGGGACCCCTCCTCACACTTAGAAGCCATCCCATTACATCTCATGTAATCCTCTTGGGCTGCAAAGCCCAACACACTAGTTAAGCTTTCAAGTGGACTCAGTTTCCTGCTAAAGCGGGAGATGAACCACTATACATCTCATGTCACTCTCTCTCTCTCTCTCTTTTACATTAATTAGACCCCTCGGTCACCTACATTAACAACAGAAAATCAAAGAGCCCCGAGAAAATCATTGAAAACGTGAGACAAGCTGTTGAGTAAAAATTGCACACAGTGAGTGTAAATGTCACCCAACATAATTTCACTCGTATTCATTTAGTGAATAGAGTTCTTATTCTTTTGGGTTCGACCCATTCAGGACAGAATGTGTCTCTTAATTATATTCTCTTGTTACAAGGAAACACCCTTTGATTCCATTTATGAAGAAACCAATTGTGGATGCGTGTTTGTTTGTTTGTTTTTGTGGCTACATCCGGATATTTGAATGAGTTGCCTACGTACCCTTGGAGAGGGATCAAGTCGCTCGTAGTTCAAGAGTTTCAATGGGTGTATGACCCATTGGAGGGTATTGCTTTTTGAAATAGGAATAGTGTTTGGACGAATTTGGTGTGAATGAACCAGGGGTTCGATTTATTTGGATTTGTGTCTGAAGTCGTTTTGGGAATGATTTGTCATTTTCTGGTGTTTGGATGAATTTGACTGGTGAGGTCAGGGATTTAGATTGGATGAACCAGGAGTCAAGGATCCTGTTTGAACTTGCGGTTGCACCTAGTGGGTCACTAGATTGCCTACATACCCTCGAGGAGGGATCAAACCGTTGTACACTATGCCAAAAATGTCATCAGACGACAGACATCAGACAACAGAAAGCTGATTTTCTGTTGTCTGAGTTTTTCAGACGACAAATAAATTAAATCTGTTGTCTGAATACACTGAAAAACAATACTTGTTTCATTTTCAATATATGATCACATTCAGACAACATATATATGTTGTTGTAAAAGATTGAAATTTTTCATATCAAACCTAAAGTAATTCCCTCCAAGAAGTTGAAGTACTTTCCCTCTCAAAGTTTCACCCAGGCTGACTAGTCACTGCTAGGGGTGATATTCAGACAACATAATTTCTTAATTGTGTTGTCTGAGTAAGCTGTGTTTGACATTTTTATGTTAACTCTCCCTTTCTCTTTCTCTCCCAACGATTGTAGTCCGATTCTCTCTCTCTATCTCCATCTCTTTCTTTTACTTTCCCAAACCTTCAAAAAAACCAACAACTTCCCCAACAGACCACTGCAATTAGCCTCATCTCTACGGTGCCTCCGCCTTTTCCTCTTCTCGCTCAACCCTCCATTCAGATCCAGTCCTCGAAAGGAGATAGTGGTTATTCAATTTGGGCGTTTAGGGTTCTTCTAGTTTTGGGGTTTGCCTGGTTTTGGGGTTCTTTTGGTTTCGGAGGGGAGAGAGTCCACCTGATCCACTTTCTCTCTCCCTATCATCCACTCATTCTCTCACGCCGTCTCTACTCACAAACCCAGATCTGTCTTCAAACCAAACCCTTGTCGAACCGCCTCCCCTACTCGTCGAACTCTTCTTACTTTGATTCCGGCCAAAGAGAGGTCGTCGAAGCCTCTCGCTTTTGGTCGCGTGCTGCACTTTGTCATCGCCGCTATGGTAAGCTTCTCTCTATGCTCTCAGTTCATCTGCTTAATTCATATCTAGATGTGATTTATTATTTTTTCCATCTAAATACCATCTGTGATTGTTGGCAAGAAGTTGATTACAAAATATGCCAATCGAAAATTCCCACTAGTTTCTCGCCAACCAAATAACAATTCAATCAACTCTCGCGTTATACATAGATTTCATCTTTAGTAGTCAGATTGGAATGGAATTGAACTATATTGTTAACTGTTAAGATTTTTAGATTTTGTTTACCATGTGGTAATTGGATTTATACACTCTTAGTTTCTCTGTGAACTGGTAGTGCAATAAGGTTTGGTAGTTTGTATGTTCTATTACTGAATTTAAAAGGAATCTACTGCTTATATATGTAGTATTTTAATTGTGGGTCCTTCATGATTGCTAATTATTGCAATTTGTCTATTGGATTGTGTTTATAGTTCAAGAGGAAGCTCAGAGAGCCCAAGGGGGAGAATGTCAGTCTTGGACCTGCTGTCCGTGATGGAGAGTATGTACGTTTTTGGTGTTGCTCACATCTTTTCCTCATTCAATGATACCTTCATTTGTTTGGATGGCTGGTACATCTCTATTTGCAGGTATTATTTTTTACTTTGACAATAGAATCTTATTTGGGTTTTGATTGTTGTCATGATATATTGGTGTAATGCATGTGAGAAGCTTCCTCCTTGTTGGAAAGAGAATGCAGTAGAGATTTAATTCATGAACATAGGTTTTGTTGGTAATGAATTGCTTGATTCATGTCTTTGAGTTTATGTGTATAGCATTTGGACTTGATTTAGTATTGTTTTTTTAACAAAAATATTTCTGGAAACTTTCATATATGTAGTATGGTTTTGAATTAAGTTTTTCTTTAGAGACCATGTGTTTACTTCGGTTCATATTTTTAAACCTTGTTTCAGGTTTAGTAGGCATGGATATGAATGGTCCTTCTTTACTCATCAAGTGGGTATAAATTAGGTGAACTTTCTTATCTCTATATTATAAATCATCTTCTCATTTGGTCAGATCAACAATACTCATGCTCTTTTTCACACAATTATTTTGGGGTTAAACAATTTCTAGGGCTTATGAAAAAGAAAAAAGTACTTTTTCCAAAATAATTGGGTTATGTATATGAATTTAAGGGTTCATTTTTTAATAAAAAGTTCTTTCTAATTCTAGGTGAGTTTTTAAAAGTTATAATGCAGTACCAGCTTGATATGCTGGACTGTTTGAAGAAAGGTATGTTGTATATGTTAACCTTATTCCATATTCCCATTGCAGTTGTCAAAATGTTTTCTTGATTATTGTGTCTTACTACAAGTAATATAGTTTGATTTTTTATTACGTCCTTCAATTTTATTCTTCTTTAGTATGAGCCATGTGATTACAAATAAAGAAAATCATCATAATACATTTATATGCTATTTACTTCTGAACAAATGATGAGGAAGATGGTACAATATCTGCATTACATGATCTAGAAGCTAAAGAGTCTAACTGAGTACATACATATTAACACCTGAGTTTCAATATGTTATATCGGGCCACACTTTAACACCTGAGTTTCAATATGTTCTCTAAGCTTCTTTCCAAAGCTGTTTTCTTCCATAGGAACTACTTGGATACTTACAATTTCTCTACCTTCATGTGGAAGAATTTATCATCTCTGATTTATATTGAGTTTGGGGGGTTATGTCTTGGCTTTTATACTTCAGTTGTTTATGCTCTTGCAGATGATATGAAGACATTGGTGTGATGCCAGTGGAGTCCTCCAATTTGGCTGAAAGAAGGTAAGCTTTATTTCATTTTCTTAATATCTTTGTCAATCTGCATATTAAGCTGGATGAGGGTCAGGAATTGTGTGAATGTCACTCTCCTTCAACTGATTGAGGTCTATGACTTTGTTTATAGGCTAAAATGTTTTTTATACGACTCTTTGTTTATAACCTGTGAAACTCTCGGTACAACTAATCTCTGCATTCATCAATAGGGCTGGCAGTTATTGAGTTATGTGTCTTTTGTTTCAAAACTTCTTCATTCACTAATGATATCAAGCCCCTTTAAAGTTTTAGACAAAAATAGATTTTTTTAAAAGCGAAAACAATTTCAAACGGGACCGAAGTCTATCTTAACTAATGAAAAATATTGTTTTCCAGTACAAATGAACGAGAGCTGAGCTCTGTGGCTTTACGCAGTTCTTAGAGTTAAATAAGTTGATAGTTGCTCGGCCCCATATGGCTCTAGGCCCGTCAGGCACCATTCAATGAAGAATTAAGAATATGTGGACATTTAGTTTACTTGCTCTGTTTTTGGTGAGATTTGGATTTGAGTTTTGGCTTTTGGGTATTGGATGTGTTTCGGTTATGATTTGGTTATGAATTGGGTGCTTGGGTAGAACAGAAGGGCTTGCGTTTTGAACCGTTCGATTCAAAACCATATGGAAAGAATTCGGCAGAGTGCTCTAGTTAATGATGGGGTAAGTTTAGAAAACCACAAGGTTTCGTTCTAATTGAGTTTGTGTCTACGTCTTTGAGCAATTTAGTTTGAACTTGCCCAAGTTGTGTGGTTATCAAAGACTAATGATCATGACTTACCATGTAGCTATGTAGTCTGAATTTGAAATTAGTACAGTGTCTGAATTTAAATCTAGTTGTATGGCAGTTGTGACCAAGTGACTAGATAGCTGATCAAAATTGCAATTTGATCTTTTTTTTTTATTAGTTGTTCATTCCAAATTGTGTATGAAGATGCATTTAAGCATGAATGAGAGAACATAAATTTTGATTGAAGTATATGATAAACTGATAATATAGTGATATAAGGAATGTAAAACAAAATGTCAGTGATACTGCAGTCATAATCTGGCTGAAATTCATTTTGTTGGGATTACAAATTTACAATGCTGTTTTGGATGTATACCCTCTCAATATGCAGTTATCAATTGTATTTCCTTTGTTTTTTTTAAATTCTATTTCTTGATAAATAAATCAGTAGTTACATTTCCTTGGACTTAGCCATTTGCTTTTGTATTGTGATTAGTTACATTTGTTTGAATTTCTTTTCATGAGTCACTGAAATGGATTGATTAAACTAAATCGGTCTTGCAATTTAAAATGACCTTACTTGGTCTTGCAACCTGGTCAAACACTCGTTTTATTCTTTTATTTCTCATCCTTTCAATTTTCTTGCAAGTGCATCAGATGAAAAGGAAAAAAAAAATAGATTAAGACAAATGTAGTGCAATAGTCTCTGAACCATAGACCCATTATACATCATCTTAAGTTTTTTCCACTGCAGTGTACAGGTTTGGTGACTACGGTGCATAAGGACTACTCTACTATATATATGATATCAGAAGCAGGTGTCCAATCCCAGCCTGAAGGTATGGATACTTTCTTTTCTTGTTATATTTAGTTAATGTATTACTTGCTTTGTCTTTTCATCAATCTTAGTTCTCATTGAGAAAAAAAGTATCTATTTAAGTCATTCATCTCATCTCCATGAACTGATGTAAATATGTAATTGCACTGAGCTTTTTTTGACAAATGCTTTTTGTTTACTTAGAATAGTGTAAATTGAGAATGAGTGTGTGAAGAGTAAATTATTTTGTACTGGTCTATATATATGCATACATAACATTTTGTCACTTCATAAACCAAAGAGCAACATTTTTTTAATCAAATGTACAATTTCCCTTGCTACTTTTGCTACCAAAAGTGAAAAGCTTTTCCAGAAGATTCATTCTACCGGCTTAGACAAAGTAACCAAAAGAAATGCATTTGCTTGAGAGAAGAAAAGTGTTTCATTGAGTGCCTTTGAATTTTTTTTTTTTTTTTTTTTTTGGTAGCGGTTTTTCAATTTCATGCTAGGATATGTCTGCTGGAGCAAAGGACAACTTCCAAAACCAGTTTTGGGCTGGAAACCAAGATAGTGGCAGCATCCATTCCTTTTATGATGTCGCTGCTAATCCAGACTCGTATGCAAAGGCACAAGACTTTTGAGACAAGTAGAACAATGTATAATGTAGTTTTACTATATCTAATGTATCTATAACGTAATTTCGATGTAAATTCAACCATATCAATAGTATACCCGCAACACCACGCGGGCATTTTGCCTAGTAGGAATATAAATGTGACATTTAAAATACCATGCAACCACTAAATCAAAGTCAAAATATGTTGTTGGAGCTACTTAAGAACAACAGAATTTAGGAAAAATCTATTATTATATTCCCACTCAAACAACAGAAAATTGTGGTCTCACAATCAAAACAAAGACAAAAATATATAAACTTCTGTTGACTCAAAATAAAAACAACGACATATAATTGTATTTTAAATGAATGTACAACACCAAATAATTGTTTTGTGTTAGTAGTTTAACTAACAGTTAACTGTTAGTTATTTTCCCACTCAAAAAACAAAAAACTATGGCCTTACAATAAAAACAACGACAAAAATATATAAATTTTCGTTGACTCGAGACAAAAACAACAACATATAATTGTATCTTAAATGAATGTACAACAACAAATAATTGTTTTGTGTTGGTAGTTTAAATAACAGTTAATTGTTATTAGAATACGAAACAAACAACAGAAAACTGTTATTGTAAGTCATTATAAATAACAGATAACCATTGTCTAAATTCTCTAACAGACAACAAATGACTTGAAAACCTTCTGTCGTCTGAAAAATCAGACGACAGAGGAAGTCTGTTGTCTGATACCCCCAAGAGACAGCACCATACTAGACAACAGAATTTTTTTTAATCAGATGACAGATCTCCTCTGTCGTCTGATAGCTTTATTGGCAAAGTGGTAGTTCTTGGAATTGGTATTTCTGGTTTTGTACCAACTTTTGGGTTCGACGGGTGTATGTATTTGGAACCCGTCAAGTGTATTTCTTTTGGATGCCCAATTGGCCAATTTGGTAGAGTGTCTGCTGATCAGATCTGGGGACCCGATGTACTGAGGTTTGCAGTGGGCCTTGAAATTTGGAATGGGCTTTGGGCTGCAAATTAATCGAGCTCGAGCTTTTGAGGTAGAGGGCTCAAGTAAACAAAGTGATTTGGACACCAACTGTGAAGAGGTATACATTAAGAAATGAATCATGAACCTTAAACTGAATAGTCACTCAATCCAAGCCTGAGTATACTACACTGCATCTCACTTGGTATACATTCTATGCGGCAAGAAACTATATCACTAGTTAGAGGGAGTACACGGGACTGCCTTATATAAAAGATTTGATAGTATGTAACCTCCCTTAAAGGTAATAATTTAAGTCCAAACCCCTATTATAATATTTGAATTTAGAAATATAACCAACCAAGTTTGGATTCCTCTCCGTTTTCTATAGAGAGAAGAGAGACAGAGATCCGTTTCACATTTTGTGTATTGAATACCAATTAACATAAGCTCTTAGAGATGGCAGGACATATTTAAGGCACAATTTTTAGAATTTGCCAATTTAATTGGAGTAATTCTGTCCATCCTATTTAGCCAAAAAAGTTATCGAGACTTATTTAAGATAGAATATATTCTTTAGTTTAATGACTCATAAAACTCTAGCTGAGTTAATATTTTTTAATTGTTGATTTTGAGGGTCTACAATTTCTTAACTGTACTATATCGGATAATTGATGAAGTTAAATGATAACTCTTTTGTCGATACTAATTTTTTTTTTTTTTGAAATATAATATATAATCTTTAAAATAATTAAAATTTATAGCAAACTACAAAAAAAAACTATTGACAAATGATCATTTTGGTACTACATCCAATAACTGGTGCTTTCATTCATTTAACCAGATCTTTTTCTTTTTGTTGATTCAATTATATCAAGAAGCACAATCGGAGAGAAGCAAAACTTCTTGATGCGGTCACTCATTTTTAATATAGAGACAGTATTGCTAGCTGGAACTACTCTTTTCCTCTTTCAGCTTCCACTGTCTTGGGTGATAATGTAAATCACGCCCCGATTTTTAAAACACACTTAAAAATGAATACATAATTTCATAATTATACATGCGTGATGGTTCAGTTATCAATACAAAATACTTGAAAAGCTTTTTCCTTTTAAACTAAGTACATAATGATGCCTTGAACCCACTATGTCAATACAGATTCGCTCCGCAGAGTCAAATATTACACAAGTTTATGAATTAAATTGACACAACAAAATAATAAGTAAATGCTCCTCAAAGCTTACTACAAGCCGAAGTCTTAATAATAGTAAAGTCACAAAATTGGCTTCCTACTATAAAGCTGCTAGCACGCTACCTCAGCTTCAGCCACGATTACCCTTACCTGCAGGATTAACCCCTACACCATCGAATAATGCACCAGGTTGCCACACAACAAACCTGGTAAGCTTATGAAAGCTTGTATGAGTAAACTCAAACCACAAAGCAGAAACACATTCTTAAGTCACCTCAACCTAAACAACGATAAGTACATAACTCACAACTACAACCATTGGTTTCATAACCTTCCATAACATGCTTACGTAGGTCAACTCGTGACTAAAATCACATGCTCAGATTCTCAACCTAGCATCCAATTACACAAATTCCAGTCAAACGAAACTCCTCAAGTAATGTTTGAAACCATTTTAACGCACTACGGCAAATTCCAAAATCACACTCATTTCCTCCCCACTGGAAGCCTTTGTCATCAACATGACATCAAAGGTGAAAATCAATGAATCACCTTCCTATCCTCACCATAGAGCACAATCGTCACCACTATGACCTTTAAGATCAATCAAACCATCAACAAATAAATCAAGAAGAAAACAAGGCAATCACAATTCAATCCCAAGTGAAACAATTCATAGTAACCCCTACGCATAGTTTTAGTTCAGGAGGTTATATTAAAACAAACAATTTAAGTCATCGAAATCATCACCACCCTATACTCTGACATCTGCAAGCAGCTCCGACTATCACAGCAGTCCTCTAGATCGCTTTTAACTTAATAACAATTCAACTCCTCCACAGAGCAGTCATCACACAGATTCCACCGATCATCACACAGATAGTAATCATCCTACTGATCATCACACAGATTTCACCGGTCATCACACAGATAGCAATCATCCTATTGATCATCACACAGATTTTCCTACACAGCTTTACATAATAATCATCACAAAGATTCATCACATTGATGTCCTCGATTCATTACATAGATATTCCTACACAATATTTACATGACAATCATCACAAATATTCATCACACTGATGTCATCGATTCATTACATAGATATTCCTACACAAGCTACCATATCGTAAATCACCCATTAAGATGGTCATACTAGACTCATGGTATCTCAACAATTGAAATTCTACAATCACAACTCAATACACAATTTCACCATTCTCGAGCAATAACGAACTCATTTCAAATATTGTTCACATCACAATGAAGCCACCAATACATATATATTTCACGTGAATATATATATATATATATAGTCATCCACTCAAGAATGCCACTAATACCAACTATAGTCACAGTTAAACTAATAACTCCAAGACAATATGGTAACTATGCTCATAACGAATATCGTGAGATTTACTCACCTCTGAATCCCGCTGCATCTTCACACGCTAATTAAGATAAGCACAATCGTCCCAATCTTCTCAAGACAACTCTGTCAAGTACCTAATCACATACGGTCCAACTTAGTACACGAATCACAAGCGATTAAAGTCTGAAACCCCCGTTTTGAACTAAAACTACAAAAGTGACGCCAATCAAGGCAAAACCACATCTAAGACCACCCAAAGTCTCCGGAATACTTCTACGATCGATATGTCAAAACCACAAGTCAATCGAACTGTTCGAAACCATAAAAAATCATAACATATTCATACGATCTCCAAAAATTACATATTATATATCAAAATGCTCATATCGACGAGTAGATGATTTATAAAACCAGAAACTGTCCCTTACATGGCTGGAATGCCGCCAAAGCGCCGCCACAGGCGGTTGCACAACCACCATCGGCCAAAACTTAAAACCACATTAATCCAACCATCCAAAATGTCAAGAACACCAAGTAGAGCAACTTTAATATTTGGGGTTCATGCCAACTCAGCCTAGATCGGCTAACATCAAGCCTATAAGCCAAGATTACACCATTCACTCTGAGTTGAACCAGTTCCAACTTGAATCGGTCGAAACCACCACAAGGATCAATAGGGGAGGCTCCTACGACATAAACATGCTTTGTTTCAAGCCTAGCCGTTGCAGGAGGAGAGAATTCCTACCGGGTCTGCAGCGCCGCCGTGGGTGAGAATCGCCACTAGGACACCATAGGGAGGAGCAGAATGAAGAGGCAAAGAGGTCTGGGTTGGTTTCACTGTCGGAGGTCGCCGGAGATAGAAGAAAATACCAGGTCGGGTTTGCGGGTCCGGGTTGAGTCAGTCAAAAAGAAGAGAGAGAATAGAGCGTTTGCAAGCTTCCGATTTTGGAAACTTTCCAAAAATATAAATAGTAATTTCTGAAAATGGAAACTCCTATTTATAGTGATTTCCAAAAATATCCGAAACTTCCAATTGCCATAACTTCTTTATACGAACTCCGATTTTCACATGCCACATGTCCACGAATTCGTATCGACGTGCTCTACAACTTTCGTGAAGGAAGTTTTAGGAGAATCTCAACGAATAAAAAGTCAATATTTTTGACCCCTCGAAAATAAAATGTTTCAAGTAATTATTCGTTCGAAACACTTCCACTTCACCCACAAACTACTAAATCATCAAATAACCACTAATTAAATTCCAAAAAATCATCAAAAAATAATAATGAATTTTCGGGGTATTACACATAATTTATTAGGTTTTGAAATATGTACGTATTTACCATTTGTTTATTTTTCTCTATCGAAAACAAAACAAACTTTCTAAAACTGTACAAAACTCGAAACCCAGCAAACTCTGAAGTCTGAACCAAGTAGTAGCAACAATTTCTTATTTTCACCTTTTTCTTCTTTGTATTATGTTTACCAACTAGTGATAAAATGTTACTTGAGTTGCGTAGACGCCCGACTATTCAATTATGAGATCTTATAAGACGTGTTTTTGATTTTTATGTCTTAGGATATGAGTATATTTAATATACAATATGTAAATAAAAAAATTATTATTAGTAGACGAATCATATCATGTGACACGACCGTCGTAGACGAGATAGTTACCAAAATTTCGTACTCGCAATAAGCCAACAATGTAGAATAAGGATAAACTTGGCCGGAAAAAGGAAATGAGAAAATTAATGGGCCTAGAGACTTCGTTTTGACCCAAGATTTCAAGAAACTAGCGAAAACCCCACCCGTGCGCGCGCGAGAGAGACGCAGAGAGCGAGAAAAGTAGATATGAAACTGAAAAAAGGGGTTCAATTTATGTGAATAGGCTAAGTGCGAGCCCATGGTAAGCTTCTATCTTGGTTTATTCTTCATTTCCGTTTTCACAATTCTACGAAGATTGAAACCCCCTGTTGTTTTTTTTTTTTTTTTTTGATTTGTTTTTGGGCACTGTCAGATTATTCTGATTGATTTGATTCTGCACAAGAAGAAAGCTTATACCCATTTGCTATATAATGTGATTGACTCGCAAGCTCCCGCCTTTCAGGTACTGAAATTGCTTAGTTTTGCTTAATGGTCATTGTGTGTAGTTTTATAATACAGATTTTGGTTACTGGGTTTTTGTGTAATGGTGATTTCTTGACACAATTTGCAGGGTTTAGTGGAATTCAGCTTTCGGGTTTCTTCTTTTGGATGCTTGTTTCCATTCTAATCCTTTTACAGGTCTGGAAATGTTCTTCTGTGATTTTGATCATTGATTTATTTGTATGATCCTCCAATACTGTGTCACTCAAAGGTTAGATGATGAAGCATTTACAGTCTTGGACATCATTTTACAGTTTTTAATTTCAATATCTATGTCACTATTTGTGCTTGGTATCTGCTAAATGCACCCAACTAGTTTATAATGTTCATGATGTTTAGTTTCCTCCTTCCTAAGAATTAAAGGCATGTATATGTTGTGAGTTCAAAACAAAAACAGGGAATAGTATACTCAAAATTCCATTAAACATTAAAGCTTCATAATGAACAGCATCTACAAGAATATTGGGGTAATAGTGTAATACAAACAAGAGCGATATGATGAGTGATACAATATTTGGTTTTAGGCATGAGGTGTTCAGGCTTTAAGTCTGAAGTCCTCTCTATCACCTTTGATTGTATTCATACATCTTGGAAATGATTGTAACCAGACAGAATACTGCTGTCTGATTATTACTAATATGTCTTTAAGACTCCAGCAACCATGTAGCAGCAGGTCCTATATAAAGCCGCTTCCAGATTACTGACTATGCAACAGTTGCATTGCCCATAGTGGCCTTTCAGGCTAGAACTAATGACTTCGGTCCGAAAGATATGCTTTAAGGAGATGCATCCTAGAAACAAAAGAATTCTTTAAATTGCTGCCAGCTTCGAACTGTTGTCTGCTTCTAGGACTTTCAGTTTCTTCTAGGGCAGATAAACAGCAATATAATGCCTCTGCAGCTTCACTGACCTACAAACAGAAACCAGATTTTCCTGGAAGGAACTGCTTATGAGAGAAGACATCTTTATTTTCCTGGACTCGTGACATTCAGAGAAGGGTAGACTTCCAGATGGCAGCTGCCCAAAAGAAAAAGAAAAGAAATACAGGTACAGACTAGTGGTAGCTTCCCTGAGTTGTAATTGAATGCCAAAACGATTAAGAAGTTTAAGAAACCTCCAGTGCAAGAAATACAGAAAAGCTGCAATTGTATGCCAATCAAGATAGCTGAGAATTTCATATAAGTTGGAGATTTATTAAAATTATTATTAGGAGATGTTCTCTTTCTTTAAAATTGTTATTAGGATATGTTCTTTTTCATTAAAATAAATAATTTTGCAACACACAAATGATGTAACATAGCAAACTACCCTAGTAGTTCAGTTGGTTGAGAATACTTCCATCATCTGCACAAACAAACACAAATGATGTCACATAGAAAACTACCAAAGTAGCTCAGTTGGTTGAGATTACTTCTTGTTGTGAATTTGGCTCGTTGATATGCCTAAATTGATTAGGATTCAAGGCAAAACCAGATGGGTAAATGAAGATTAGTGCGCACAGGAATTCTTCTAGTATCCTAATTGGTTTTGGAATAGGAAGAGTTATTCCTATTGATTTAGACCTAGAAAGTAAGTTCTATTCTAGTTAGGAATAGGAAAGCTAGCTCTCTTTCCTTGTTCTAATAGTTTTAGGAATCCTAATGTGACATGTTTGTAACCAGCACCTACAATCTATAAATAAGGCTGCAGGGAGGTCACATAATGTGTCCTCAGATCAGAGAAGAGATCAAAGAGAGATCTCAGAGAGTTCTCAGCTACATATAAACACAGGGGCAGGGAGAGCCAAGGGTGATAGAGAGATCTAGCAAAGGGGTTGGGGATTAGCATAGGGATTTCAATAAGTACTTGTAATCAAGTTGTTGTTCTCCATATTGCTAGTGATTCTCAAGAGAGATCACACAGGGGACGTAGGCAAAGTTTTTTGTCGAACCTCTATAAAATTCTGCATTCGTGTGCTGTGGTTTTTTTTTCTTGCTGTGATATTTTGCATCATCATCCTATTACTGTTTGCAGTCATAAGTCTATAAAGAGAAACAAGGTCCTGGGTAAAAGGTGCATATTTACTACAAAGTGGTATCAGAGCTTAGGCTCAAGGTGTTTCTAAAATGGCAGATGACAAGGAAGACGTAGGCAGCAATGTGATGCCCATTATGTTGAATGGGAAGGATAATTTCACATTATGGCAGAGGAAGATGAAAAGTGTCCTGATTCTACAAGGTCTGTACGAGGCTATTCTCGAGATAGAGAATAAGGCAGCTAATATGGCAGACAAGGTTTGGCAGAAGATGGACAAGAAGGCAAAGAGCTTTATAGAGCTCCATCTTGCTGATCATGTATTGGTTCATGTATTGGCTAGTGCCGGTGAGAATATGAACAGCAAAGAGACCTGGGATTATCTCGAGAAGGTTTACGCGGGTAGGGTTCATGTTGGTGAGAATATGGGCAGCAACAAGACATTGGACAATGTCAAAGAGGTTGACGCGGATAAACTCTTCTTGAAAGACGAACTGTATAGTCTTTGGATGGAAGAAGGCAGGGATCTGCAGGATCATCTGAATAAATTTCAGATATGTGTTGCTAATTTATCAAAGGTGGATGTGATGTATAAAGATGAAGAGAAAGCACTTATGTTGCTAAGATCTTTACCAGCTTCATTCGAGCACTTCATCACCAGACTCGTTTCCGGTAAGGATTCTCTCAAGTACGGTGAGATTACCGAAGCTATTCAATCTTATTTTAAGATGAGTAGGGAGACCGAAAGCTCTCAAGAAGGAGGCATTCATGTCAAGGGCAAGGAGACAAGTCAGTGGACGAGTAAGAAGGATATATCTGGTAACAAGGGTACATCAAAATCCAAGGAAAAATACAAGAAAGGTTGCTTCAAATGTGGTGCTACCGACCACTTGAAAAGAAACTGCAGAGAAGGGAAGATGAGAGCAGAGGCGATGGCAGGGAGTTCAAACACAGCCAATGTAGTCATCAAACTAGATAAAGATGACGGTGAACTCCTTGTGGTAGCAGCCAGCTCCAATGCTTTCAGAAATTGGATCTTGGATACCGGTTGTACATTCCACATGTGTGCAATTCGAGAATGGTTTGACACATTTGAGGACAGTAGCAGTGGAGAGGTTTTTAGGGGAGATGACTCATCATGTAGGATCCTAGGTATTGGATCTGTGAAAATCAGAATGCATGATGGAGTTGTTAGAACGCTGGAGAATGTCAGATATATTCCTAAGTTAAGGAAGAACTTGATATCTTTGGGTACTTTGGACAAGGCCTGATATAGGTATCGCTCTGAAGAGGGAAGAAGCAAAGTTCTCAAGGGATCACTTGTTGTGATGAAGGGCGACATTCAACCTAACAACTTATACAAGCTTCAAGGGACTACAATAATAGGTGGAGTTGCAATGTCTACTGAGGTAAAAGACAAGACTGAGCTATGGCATCATCATCCTATTACTGTTTGCAGTCATAAGTCTATAAAGAGAAACAAGGTCCTGGGTAAAAGGTGCATATTTACTACAAAGTGGTATCAGAGCTTAGGCTCAAGGTGTTTCTAAAATGGCAGATGACAAGGAAGACGTAGGCAGCAATGTGATGCCCATTATGTTGAATGGGAAGGATAATTTCACATTATGGCAGAGGAAGATGAAAAGTGTCCTGATTCTACAAGGTCTGTACGAGGCTATTCTCGAGATAGAGAATAAGGCAGCTAATATGGCAGACAAGGTTTGGCAGAAGATGGACAAGAAGGCAAAGAGCTTTATAGAGCTCCATCTTGCTGATCATGTATTGGTTCATGTATTGGCTAGTGCCGGTGAGAATATGAACAGCAAAGAGACCTGGGATTATCTCGAGAAGGTTTACGCGGGTAGGGTTCATGTTGGTGAGAATATGGGCAGCAACAAGACATTGGACAATGTCAAAGAGGTTGACGCGGATAAACTCTTCTTGAAAGACGAACTGTATAGTCTTTGGATGGAAGAAGGCAGGGATCTGCAGGATCATCTGAATAAATTTCAGATATGTGTTGCTAATTTATCAAAGGTGGATGTGATGTATAAAGATGAAGAGAAAGCACTTATGTTGCTAAGATCTTTACCAGCTTCATTCGAGCACTTCATCACCAGACTCGTTTCCGGTAAGGATTCTCTCAAGTACGGTGAGATTACCGAAGCTATTCAATCTTATTTTAAGATGAGTAGGGAGACCGAAAGCTCTCAAGAAGGAGGCATTCATGTCAAGGGCAAGGAGACAAGTCAGTGGACGAGTAAGAAGGATATATCTGGTAACAAGGGTACATCAAAATCCAAGGAAAAATACAAGAAAGGTTGCTTCAAATGTGGTGCTACCGACCACTTGAAAAGAAACTGCAGAGAAGGGAAGATGAGAGCAGAGGCGATGGCAGGGAGTTCAAACACAGCCAATGTAGTCATCAAACTAGATAAAGATGACGGTGAACTCCTTGTGGTAGCAGCCAGCTCCAATGCTTTCAGAAATTGGATCTTGGATACCGGTTGTACATTCCACATGTGTGCAATTCGAGAATGGTTTGACACATTTGAGGACAGTAGCAGTGGAGAGGTTTTTAGGGGAGATGACTCATCATGTAGGATCCTAGGTATTGGATCTGTGAAAATCAGAATGCATGATGGAGTTGTTAGAACGCTGGAGAATGTCAGATATATTCCTAAGTTAAGGAAGAACTTGATATCTTTGGGTACTTTGGACAAGGCCTGATATAGGTATCGCTCTGAAGAGGGAAGAAGCAAAGTTCTCAAGGGATCACTTGTTGTGATGAAGGGCGACATTCAACCTAACAACTTATACAAGCTTCAAGGGACTACAATAATAGGTGGAGTTGCAATGTCTACTGAGGTAAAAGACAAGACTGAGCTATGGCATCATCATCCTATTACTGTTTGCAGTCATAAGTCTATAAAGAGAAACAAGGTCCTGGGTAAAAGGTGCATATTTACTACACTTCTGTCATCTGCACATACACACAAACACAAATGGTGTAACATAGCTAACTATCAAACTAGTTCAGTTGGTTGAGATGATTTCCGTCATCTGTTGTAAGGGTTCGACTCTCCTGTGAGCAAATATGTTGTAATCTTTTGTCAACCGTTGGGGTCACTCCGCAGTGCCTGTCCCAAGTCTCAAAGAGACTGGGTTTCCCACCCTTTGGTGGAACTTGGTCAGAAATCTGCCCAGTGCTTGTCCCAGGTCTCAATGAGACTGGGCTTCCCACCTTTGGTAGAACTTGGTTTTTAAAAATTCTTCCCCTTTTGGGGCAAGGGTTTGAGACCAGGCTTCCCACCCTTTGGTGGAACTTGGTCAGAAATCAACCCAGTGCTTCTCCCAGGTCTAAAAGAGACCGGGCTTCCCACCCTCGATGGAACTTGGTTCTTGAAAATTCTCCCCTCTTTTGGGGCAGATCAACCCAGTGTTTGTCCCAGGTCTCAAAGAGACCGGGCTTCCCACCCTCGGTGGAACTTGGTTTTTGAAAATTCTCCCCTTTTGGGGCAAGATCCATGTGACAACTGAGCCAAATTGCCCTTGGTGGACTTGCTCTAATAAGTTTCCAAAGCCCCCAGTTCAAGAAATGCAGAAAAACTGTGATTGTATGCCAATCAACAGAGCATTTCATATAACTTGGAGATCTTTGAACCATTTGTAGGAGAATATCACCAATGGTAATAATGCGAGTTAGACACACATTTACCGAGGCATCTTTTGATATTCTCCTATAAATACAGGTTGATTAGCTATACTGGAGTGTTGCTCCAATGGCTAATGTAGAATAATTGTTTACCGATCCATAGACGACTTAGGTGTTTCTGTCACTGCTACCACCATCAATAACTGTATCTGAGAACTTTGCGAAAGAAGAGTCAAAACCTTCTATTAAAGGTGGAAAATCATCCCATCTAATAAAATTATTGTGATGGGAACAATCTCTCAGTTCTCTGTTTATTGATAGTGGTTCCAGTGACTGAAATGAATCAGATCCCAGATTTTCTCCTGGTTGAGAATACTCCTGAATTAACAATCACAGAAAGAAAAAGTTAAATTTGGATACAATTCTGGTGCTGCTGCATATTTAGTTGTTTAAATAATAAAGGGTTATAGAGCATGCTTGTTCTCACCTTTGGAATCGCATCTGCAGCATGATTTTCAGAATTAGATGCAGTGTTGCTAACTAGTTCATCAACATCATTGGTTGAAATATGATTCTTTTTAGTAGGAGAAGGGTCATTATCCCCAAATTGATATTTCCTCTTACGACATTCATCAATATGGACATTGGTGGTTTGTGAAACATTGCCCAGCTTTATTGGTGACTGCAGTTGATCAGGTGGCGGAGGTTGATTATAGAGTGAGTCCAGATTTCCGGGCTCATCAAGTAGCTGTTAGATCAAGAATCACAAACAAGATAGTGTTGGTTACATTTTCAATATACTTCTTGTGCTTCAAATTGAAAATTTCATAGCAGAAATCAAAATGCATTTTTGTTCTCACCTCTTCAACCATATCGGAATCAGATGAATTGCAGCTATCAGGTTGACCTTCAACAGAAATTGAAAGAACATTTCCCAGCTGTTTAGATGCTTGATTTTCAACATTGAAGGCCATACTGCAGCTACCTCTACTAGGTTCACCTCCACCGCAGAATGGACCATCCTGCTTATCATGATCAGACTTGTCTAGCTTTTTCTTCAAGCGGCAGAGAACAAAGTCCCCGATCTGCTCATCAGAATCGGCCTTAGTGAGATAATACTCATGAATAACCCAGTCAGTCTTCTGTTTTTTCTGCAATCCAGTTTGGTAGAAGGTCAAGATCCTCTTCCCCCCAATCTGCTTATCAGAACGTGCCTGAGTGATTCTGCGGTCCTTGCCTTGCTTCTTCCAGGAGCCTTCCTCCGTGGTCCTGTTGGACCGAGTGCTTTTGCTTTTGCTGTGTTTAAAAACTCTCGGACTGAAGAAGTACCACTGCATGTCCGGAGAGTCCGCCATGGTGAACCACTCCCTCTCCAGAAATTCCGCCCTTGTGAACACCAGTGCTGCAAAATTGCAACACAACTCAAGTCTTGACCTCTACCAGATTATTTATACCATGACGTACATGCATGTTTGTGTGAAGGACTGAATGCAAGCTAAAATAGTTTGAAAATTGATGGTTTGGTAAATCTACATGCATGACACATGGAAAACAAGTACACAGAATCTGGAGACAGATGGCTTACCTGGTAAGTCACGGGGCTCGTGCTTGCACACATCGATTTCAGGGATGATGGCCTCGATTTGGGGATCCTTGCACTGATTCTTCTTCTCCAAGTAATGACTCAGCAGCTCTTCGTCGGAGGGCTGGAATCGGAAACCCGTAGGAAGTGTAATGCAGCCGCTGCTCATCATCATAAATAGACTGTTGTTTTAGCTGTGGAAGTGCGGAGGAAAGAGTGAGATCGTATTTATAATGTCCCAAGTGATCACTGTGTTTCGAGTTCAAAGTCACTGATATGTCTTCCCGAGCAAGTTCAGCTGAGTGGGATGGAGAGGCTTGCATCATTGGTGTGTCCCACCTCTGACGACCAATCACGCGTTTAGTTCTTACATTTCACCGTCCTTTTGAGGAATCTGACTTTATCTCAACTCCCTCTTGCAAGTTCAGCCTTTGTTTATCCATTTGAGACTGGGAAATAGTCCACACACCAGGAACATTGGCCAAAAAAAATTGGAGAAATTTTTGGTGGGAACATTCGGAAGTCTCATCCAGTGGAGCAAAGTCTTGTTCAGGAGCATGATACAGTGTCATTGTAAATCTTTCAATGCTTATTTATACATAGTTTATATGTACAGAGTTGAATTATGTAGTATATAATTTCCAAAAAAAAAAATGTAAAATAATTATTTATCCAAATAAAATAAATTAAAGAAAATACGATAATTTTTACGAATTTTTGTTTTTACGAAAGAAATATGACAGAGCTTCATATCATAGGTTTAGAGGGAGTTTGTTTCGCCCTTGACCACAATTGAATCATTGAAAACAAGGTTATCTTAATATTTGGTTCCTATTCTGCAATGCTTCTTGTCGGATGCAGTGGTCTCTATGGCTCCGTTACTGTAGTTTGCGGTGATAATCATAATTTATGTTTATAAATTTTTTAGAATTTTTATTGTTTTGGTTAGGTTCAGGTTTAAATTTGGGGTTGTGAGATTAATAGTAGTTAGTGCGACTGTTGTCCGTTTTCGTTTTGCTATGTTGACTTTGCTATTGGTGCCATCAAGTTAAAGTAATCGTATTTGCTAGTAGTTTTTTTATGAACCTTTGATTTTGTATTTAAATTCATCTAATAAAATTGATTGCTTTGGTTAAAAAAAGAATTGCGATTCACCGTTGAAGAAAAATAGTTATATAATATACTCAGAGAACATCTGAAACCCATTTGATGAAGAAAAGTAATAAAATAGAATACAAAAGTGATAGACTAGTTTACCATAAGGTAAAGTTGGTATAGAAGACTACTTGAAGATTAGCACTATTTTAAAACAATGTTGCTGGTCAAATTCTTTCTTTCTATTTAAAGGCACAAGTACTGCTTAGCTCCAATTCAAATTATTATCTTTCGATTTTAACATTAAGCTTGCATAAGCAGATGGCCAGTGAGAGGTTTCAAACTTTCAATGCCCTTCAACCTATTTTGTTCTGCATTTGGGCCATCAACAGAAAAATGGAGATAACAGTACACAAAATCCCATTAAACTTGATAAATTACTTATAAGGTTTCAAACTATTAACAATCACACACATTTGCAACTAATACTCCATCAACCAACTAGCTATTACATTTCAGTAACTGTAAGTAACAACTAATTTACAAATAACCCAACTAGCTATTGGTTTAGTGACATTTTTATTTACTATCAAGAATGAGGTCCGGGACCATTCTACCTAACAATCTCAGTGCAAAGAGCAAACCATCAATCCCGCTAAAAAAGTTCGTGTTACTTAGAAGATTGTCGTATCTTTGTAGGATAATATCAGACCTTTTGGAGTTCATTGGCTACATTGGAGGGTATTTCCAATGGCTAATGCAGACGAATATTGTACCCATCCATGGGCTACTTCAGTGTTTGAATCATTGCTTACTCCACTATCCCCATGGTAGACCCTTCCTAGTGAGTTTGGCAGGTTAGAGTCTTTGAAAGGAGTCTGCTGTTTAATCAACCGAGTAACAATCCTGGTAAGCAAAATTTGTATTCAAGAACTTTGTGAGAGAAGAGTCATTATCCCCAAATGAAGATTGCAACTCATTGCTTTCAGTATTATGTAGAGCATCTCCAAATTCTGTGTACATCAGTGGCTGCGACGTGAAATTTTGTGGCTGGAATGGATAAACCACTGATTCCAAATTTCCTTTGGTTTGAGGATGATGCACCTACATTAAGAATCAAAAACAAACAAGCATTGAGTTTGGTGCTTGAACATACTTGGTTGAGATAAAATTCATATAGCAATATAGCATACCATTCTCACCTCTGGAATCTTAAAATCTGTAGCTTGATTTTCAAAATTAGACATGATTTGTCTAACTAATATGCCAACTTCATCGGTTGAAACATTTTTTTTAACTGCAAATTGCCAATTATTGCATTCACCACAATAGAGATTGGCATCTGGAACAGTTCCCAGCTTTGTGTATATTGGTAACTGCAACTTTGAGGGCTGGTAATCTTGTGGCTGAAGTGGATGTGGAACACTTCCCAGCTTTGTGTATATTGGTGATTGAAACTTTGAGGGCTCGTAATCTTGTGGCTGAGGTGGATGTAGAACATCTTGCAGCTTTGTGTATATTGGTGACTGCAGTATGGAGGGGCAGTACTCTTGTGGCTGAAGTGGATGTGGAACATCTCTCAGCTTTGTGTATATTGGTGACTGCAGTACGGTGTGGCAGCACTCTTGTGGCTGAAGTGGACCAAAGAGTGAATCCAGATTTTGATCTGGCAGATCACGTAGCTGAATTAACAATCACAAAAAAGCAAGCATTAGTTCATACTTTTACGCGCATATTGAGTTATTATAAGAAGATGTTAAAAAAGGATGCGATTTCACATATCATCTAACTTCATTTCTAACTTAGACTAAATGTAGTTAGCAGGCTCATTATATCATCAGTGGTCGGAAAGATATTCTTGTAACATAAGAATCAGCAATTTCTGTTTCCACTCGGTCTTGTGACTTAAGTTCTGCTATAGTACTTGGATTTGTAGCCGAAATGTTTAACAACAATAGAAGCATGTTCATTCTCACCTGTGGAAACACATCATACACAGCCTCATTTTCATCACAGGTTGAAACTTCATTCCCGTCTAATAGACAAGAATCACTATCTCCAAATGGTGATTGTAACTCATTACAATCATCATTAGTGACGTTGGTTTGCAGAACAGCTTCCAGCTTTTGGGACACCGGTGACTGCAGTGCTGAGGAGCAGCAGTCATCCAGAGGCTGAGGTTGATGGAATAGCAACTCCTCATTTCCCTGTGCCCGAGCATAAAATCAGGATTCAAAATTATAAGCAAGCAAGATCTTAATTTCGATATACTTCTCATGCTCCATATATCAACACAAAAGAACATCTTTGTTATTACCTCTTGATTCATTTCAGACACACTCGCGCTTCCAGGTTCTCCTTCATTACTGACTGAAGAATCCTTCTTATCTGATCTAATCTTCAAGCGACAGATAACAAAGTCGCCCTGCGTAAATTTGAGGCGAGACCATGGTTAATAATTATGAATCTCTATGACACACATCAAACACATAACTCATTTCTAACTCCACTGATGTCTATGACATACTAAACCCTCAATCCACTAAACAGAGTTAGAAACAAAAATAAAACAAGGAAACTCAGTTATCTTCTTCTGTTGCAACTTGAGGTTTATTGAAATGTGTTTAGGACAATCTGCAACACTGTTGACACATTGAAGAAGGGCATGAGTTTGAGGTCATGGCAAGATGAACTCAGAGAAATTAATAATTGCTTTCAGTAATGTTTTAGTTCCTATCTTGCTTTGAGGTCAATCAGTTCGCCTTTTACATAACGTATAATTAGTATATGCATATGACCTATTCACTTTCTCAGTTAATTGAAAATCCACATTGTGTCCCGTAATTTTAAAGTCATATATTGTTTGTTTTGTAGGGTGATCATCCCGAGGCAACCCTCGAGTGTGAGATACTTAAAGAGTTTCACAGAAAACTGAGAGAGAAATAGAGACTGACCTGGGTCTGCTTAATAACTCCATTTCCAGGAAGATAGCACTCATGAATGACCCAGCTGGTCTTCTTCGATTTCGGCACACGACCCTGGTAAAAAGTCAATGTCTTCTTCATCCCAATCACAGCTTTGGATCGTCGAGCTTTAATTCCACGCTCCTTCCCTGTGATCTTCCAGTATCCCTTCTTGGTGCTCCGATTCGAGCGAGAGCTTTTGTTGTACTTATAAGCCCTTCTGGTGAAGAAGAACCACTCCATGTCATGAGCCTCTGTCTCAGTCCCCAACAATGCTGCCCACAAACCCAACACAAAAACACGAAAATCAGAACCTACCCTGTTCTTAACGCATGATATTCAGAAATGGGTAGTGATCAAAATTGAGAAAGGTTGAGTCTTTAGTTACCAGGAAGCTCAGCCGGCTCGTATTTGCAGAGGTCGATTTCAGGGATGACCTGGTTGATTTCGGAATCATTTCCGCCATGAACCTTCTTCTTCAAATAATGGTTCACCAGCTCCTCTTCGGTGGGATGGAACCTGTAGCCTACCGGCACTGAAAGCGGCGTCGTTCTCTCGCTGCTCATATTGTCGTTGTGTTATACCTCCTCTCTTTCAATGGTGAGCTCTGAGAAGCAGAGGAGCAGAGGGAAGGTGTATTTATGGCCTTCAAGTTCAAGTAAACCCGTCATGTCATTACGTGGCATCTTTGTCTGTTGCGACTAACCCCTCTAGGAAGTAGGAAGTTTAGATGAAAAAGTGAGGAATCCGAATTTGTAAACTTTTTCCCATTTCTGTGTAAAGATTTGCTGCAGAGCTTGTGATTGGAGGATGGGGATGTCCAATTGGGTCTCCAGACGTGGTTCCCAAGTAGTCAAGGCCTTCGACTGGAAGGAGTCTAAGTGGGTCCTCATTATTCTATTTCTAATGGGTGCTTTCATTTATTTAACCACATCTTTTTCTTTTTGTCGATTCGATCATATCAAGAAGGACAATTGGAGAGAAGCAAAACTTCCTGATGCGGTTACTCATTTTTTGACATACACAGAATATTGCTAGCCGAAACTGTTATCTCTCTTTCGCTTCCATTGTCTTGTCTTGTGCCATGATCTATTAGGTTTTGGTTCTGTTAAGGGAGACTATGTATTTACCCATTATTTTTCTGTATCGAAAACAAAAACAATTCTTTTCTTTTTAAGGGGAAGCAGGGGATCTTTCCCCTACCCTAAATATTATTAAAGAGTTTCTATTCATATCTCTAAAGTTAGCATTTGGATCTCCCAACTTACTTTTATAGATAACAAATTTGTTATCTATACCTCTTCTTAATTTTCCCACAATGCCCATCGTCCAATAAAATCAATAAAAACCTCTTCTTTTACGTTCTATTCATATCTCCAAAATTAGTAGTCGAACCTCATTCAATTTTTGAAAATTTCACAATCCTATTTTACACTTCATACAAAGTTTTCATCACTTAATTATGATTTATTTACAAATGCCCGTACTGCAAGTGGTCATGGTGTTCCACAGCCGGTCCAACATAATGCTGCTTAGCTTGGAGAGAGACACATATTTACTAATTGTTTCGAGTTGGATAAAAAAAGCGCAAGAGCAATATAATAGGCAATTCACAGCTTAGAATTTTGCTAATTGCCTCATCGAAACATACTGTTTGTAAATGTAAGAAGAGACCTTTTTTTTTTCTTTTTCTTTTTCTGTGAGATGTGACTTGTTGGTTATCTAGGATAACCAATATCATGGATGTCACAGTTTCAGACCTCACTAACATCATGGGAGGGGAGGAGTGGGGTGGGGTTAAAAAAAATGATAAAAAAAAAAAATTTTTTTTTTTCCCTCTTTTGTGTCCTTATTGGTAATTTGGCATGAGTTGACAAAGTCAACTATAATTTGGAAAAAGAGAGAGGTACAAATATCAATTTTAGAGGTATGAATAGAAACTCTCATATTATTATTGATAGTGGAGATAAAACAGAAACAATTCTTAAAATGGTACAAAACTAGAAACCCAGCAAACTCTGAACCAAGTCATAGCAACCATTCCTTATTTTCACCTTTTCTTGTTTGTTTGTTTGTTTTTTTTATTTTTTATTTTAATTTTTTTATAAATTAAATAGAGGATTAGGTGATATTAGTTCCTCTGCGACAGCCGATTTGGGGTGACTGGTATCCACTCGCAATCTCGACAGAAAGGGGGGCCATCGCAACCAGGAACCCACCTCCCGTCCCTCTATTTTTTTTTATTAATAAAAAAAAATTCACAAGACGAGAGAGGGGGACAAGAACCAAAATCTCTCTGAGAACAAAATGAAATAAAGTACTCAAAGTGAGCACTGAGCTAAACTAGTTACAGACTGATGAATATAGCAACCATGCAGCAAAAACCACATTTGCATGAAATCTGTCAAGCACATCAAAATTCAGCTAACATATCAACAAACATATCATCTCCTACTATGATATCTTCTTCTAGTCAACATCTATTTGTGCAATTTTTTGTTAGTGGTATTGCTCATGGTTTGGTATTTGTCTATGCGGCAACAACTAGTGTGGCACGTCGTCCTTTATGGTCTGAAAAACAACAAATTAATACAAGCTTCTCGGGTCTGTTTATGTTTACCAAACGTGTGATAAATGTTACTTGCACAGACTTTTAACTGTTTAAATATGAGATCTTATGAGATATGTTTTTGATTTTCCATGTTTTAGGATAACAGTATACGTAATACCAATGATTGAAGTATCTGTGAAAGGTAGCGCAATTTATTTGAGAAAAATGTTTCGAGGTGAAATCTCTTAAGGCGGATTTGAGTTAGGTGAAATCCCTTCAAAACGAATGTTAGTGAGGAGAAATCTCTTCAAGGAAAATTTAGGTGAGAACTAAGAAGTAATTCTCTAAAAGCAAATCCGTGTGAGGAGAAATCCTGTCAAGATGAACATATAGGTGAGGAGTAATTCTCTCAAGTGGAATCTAGGTGAGGAAAAATTCCCTTAAGGTGGATTTGGGTGAGGTGAAATCCCCTCAAAACGAATGTTGGTGAGGAGAAATCTCATCAAGAAAATTTTAGGTGAGAACTAAGAAGTAATTCTCTAAAACCGAATCCGTGTGATGAGAAATCCTCTCAAGAAGACCATATAGGTGAGGAGTAATTCTCGATTTCTCTCAAGGGAAATCTAGGTGAGGAAAAATCTCCTTAAGGTGAATTTGGGTGAGGAGTAATCCCCTTAAAGGAAATTTGAGTGAGGAGAAATTCCCTCAAGACGCATGTGAAACGAATTTTGATCATGGCACCTAAGATGAAGACTACGGAGCTAAAATAGCTATTCATGGTGTGCAAGAGAAGATTATTTATGGGAGGAGGACTAGAGGTGCAACTGAAAATCAAAGCACCCCATTTGATGTTGATTCTGTTACCTTAAGTTTTGACTCTATCAATTTAGGCACAGAACGTAGTGGGATCTCAAATGAATCTCATGAAAACAACAATCAATTTGGCTATAACCCTTATAGATATAATCAATAGAGTAAAG